>NC_137076.1:3016187-3592761 GCF_951640355.1 Cnephaeus nilssonii
ATAGCATGAGGGTAAGGTTAATTGATATAAGGGACAGACAGTGTGGAGAAATCAAGTTTGAGCATTTTACCCGATTTCCAAGTAATTTAATCTTTTCCCTCTCTCCGACATTTTCTCATGGGAACATCTGAGGAGTCTGCAGAGAAATCAAGTATCTGCAGTAATCAGCGCCTGACGAGAGTCTCAGGGATACGAAGGGTTTCCGGGTGTTTTCGCTCCTTCCCAAGTGTGCAGGGAGCAGGCTGATGAAGCGCAGCTCCGAGGGGCCCGCCAATCACTAACAATGAAGGAGAGGGAAAGTGGACCAAGCCCGAAACGCCTCCTGCAGACGGGCAGCTCTGTCTTCATCGCCCCAGTCATGGCGCAACCCTCATTTCCATGCAAACATTCTTTCCCTTTTCCCAGTTGTCTGCACCCACTTTAAAAAAACATATTTTTGTTGATTTCAGAGAGGAAGGGAGAGGGAGAGAGATAGAAACATCAATGATGACAGACAATCATGGATCAGCTGCCTCCTGCACGCCTCACACTGGAAATCGAGCCCACAACCCGGGCATGTGCCCTGACCAGGAATCGAATCCTGACCTCCTGGTTCATAGGTCGATGCTCAACCACTGAGCCATGCCAGCTGGGCCAGTTTTTAAATCCTTCTGTTACCAAGATCTGCCTCTCTCCTGAGCCTGCACCGAATCCTCCAGCCTTGATCATCTCTGGTTTTCTCCTTAGCCTGGTCATTTCTTTTCCTCCCGCCAATCGTCTCCCTTCCCCCGGGACAGTGACCTGCTGGAGAACTGGGTGGTTCCTTGTGTGGCCGGGTCTTCTCCACGGAACCACAGGATCTCAGACAAGGCCGCCAGACTCTCTGAGAGGTTCATTCTTCAGTGGAGTGACCCCCACACAGAAGCGCTGGAGCTGACTGACCATCACAGTGATGTGTGGAGACCATACACCCGTAATTTCCCCACCTGTGCTCCCTGTCCCGCGGCCTGCTTTTTCCCTCCAGCTTTTTTAAAAATATATTTTTATTGATTTCAGAGAGGAATGGAGAGGGAGAGAGAGATAGAAACACCAATAATGAGAGAGAATCATTGATCAGCTGCCTCCTGCATGGCCCCACATTGGGGATCGAGCCCACAACCCGGGCATGTGCCCTTGGCCAGGAATCAAACCATGACCTCCTGGTTCCCAGGTCCATGTTCAACCACTGAGCCTCGCCAGCCGGGCTCCCTCCCACTTTTTAATAGAAATATGTGAGTTGTCACACACCTTCCAACCCACCGATCTGGCTAAAAAGAACCAGAATCTGACCCATCTGTCCGCCGAGGAAAACCGCTCTGTGTACGAGGGAACTTTGTGAGGCCCATACTCAGCATCCGGTTCCAGATCTACAGTGTGCTCACCGGTTGTGTTTCCTTACGTGCGGGACTTGTGTGCACAACAGGACTGCACAGGCCTGCGGGGTTGCAGCAGGAAGAGTATTTCCCAGCGTGGCTCAGCAGCCGATTAATAAATGCTTGTTAACTCAGTGCTCAGCTTTCAACCATGATTTACAGTTTTGCATTTCCTTCATGAAGTGGAAACTACCTACTGTGTGCACATATCCAGGGCGGCATCAGGGGGATGCCTGCAGGCACATGGCCAGCGGGTGGGAGCAGGTGAGTGGTCCGGGCCATGCCTCCTGGTGTCAGAGAGCAGATGGTCTATGTCTGTGTCCAGGCATGAGGCTGCTACCTGACGATGTGAAGGCTCTAATGCTCATGAGCCATCATTTTCCGAATCTTGACAATGAGGCACAAAAGGTGTAAGTGGACATCATGTGCTGGACGTCACGTGCTCGTGTGGTCAGCAGGTGGCTGGGGTGTAGGAGACTAGACCCTGGGTAACTGGACAGGGACAGCCCAGGAAGGCAGGCTCTGTTCCCTGCTCCCTCCTGCTCGCCAACAGCGGCACCTGGACTTCTAGAAATTAAGTCAACATCCTCTCCTATCTCTACGTCAATGGATCTCATCGCCTAAGCCTTTATGTATTTTGAGTGGCTAAAAAGAAAATAATTTAAAAGTATAAGTCATTGAAACTAATTTGTACTAACACAATGCCATCGCTGATCAAAGCAAAGACAGATTATCTAGAGGTTTGTTTCTTTTTATCATGACCACACTTCAATGGTAATACATATCCTGGCTTCACAACGTGCACTAACTACTACTGATAAACGCAATAGGTAGGAGTCTTCACGGGGGATCTAGTAAAGGAACGGGTTTCAGATAGAACTGTTGCTCTTACCGCTTAGCAAGTCGCTCCTGCCCCTGGCGGGGGTGACACTGTCCACCCAAAAGCGGACCTCGGATGTCTCTGTGACACGGATGCCGGGGGTGGCTCTCTGAGCTGTGCCGGATGAAACCCAGGGCCGTCTGTCCTTCTGTAAGTACAGCTGGCCTGGTCTTGGGGCTGGCACCTCGTATTTTCATCTTCCTGCTGCCACTCCAGCCACACCCCAGGCAGCCCCGAGTCACGGCACCACGTGAAGTGCAGTAGTTAGTCTGCGCTCACAGACACATGAGTGCCATGAATGGCACGTGGCATGTATGGCATTGCCTCAGGACTCAATATTTCATCCTTTTCAAGCTAATTGGGAAAAACATTACTAGGATTATTTCTAAGTCGGTGATCGGAGGAAAAGTGGAAAATAGTTTAACCTCTTTCATAGGAAAATTAAGCTATAACCAATTTAATTATCAGACGATGAATCTGAAATACAGTTGAATTTGCAAGGTTGACTATTTTTTTCAGTCTTGCCACAATGGGAGAGTTGTTCTAATTTTAACACGGACTTGGTTCTTTCATTTTAAATTGCTGGTGTTTAATTTGATGAAGTTGAACAGGTTACACCTTTTACTTTATCATTAACTCTATGAACATTCACTGAATACCTGTATGTGTTTGGTGCTGGGCTGCCAAAAGAAGAAGAATTACTTTATCATTCCTTCTACTCATTTGTTTGCTAAATTTCTGTTGAATGTGTACTTTGTTCTAGACATCAGGGCTACAAAGGAGAACATTAGAAACCAATGACCTTTCATGACTGCGGAGGAGGCAGTACACAAGCCTCTAATTATATAATCCTATATAATAAAAGCTTAATATGCTAAGTGTCCGCTTGTCTGTTCAACCAATCAAAGCATAATATGCTAATGATATGCTAAGGCTGCTCAACTGCTCGCTATGACGTGCACTGACCACCAGGGGGCAGACAGTTGACTGGTCGACCAGTCGTTATGATGTGCACTGACCACCATGGGGCAGATGCTCTGACTGGTAGGTTAGCTTGCTGCTGGGGTCCAGCTGATCAGGACTGAGCAAGATGGGCCGGACACGCTCTGGAGCCCTCCTGCAGTCCCTCTCTGGCTGGCTAACCTCCTGCGTCCCTCCCCAGCCCCAATCTTGCACCGGTGGGGTCCCTCGGCCTGGGCTGTGCCCTCTTGTAATCCAGGACCCCTCAGGGGATGTTGGAGAGCCGGTTTCGGCCCGATCCCACAGGCCAGGCCGAGGGACCCCACTGGTGCATGAATTTGTGCACCAGGCCTCTAGTATCACATACTATCACAGAGGCTTTATCCTGCTTGAGAGATGGTGATCATGGCAGATGTCACTGTGCAAATGAGACCTGAGCCACTCTTTGGATGAGGGAAGAGAGCAAGCCATGGGTACATCTGGCAGAAGAAACACAAAGTGCAAACATCCTTGTAGAAGAGAATGTTGGAGGTGACGTCTGAGATGGGCAAGGACCAGGCAGGACCCTGTACGAGGGCAGAGGGAGGAAGAGGAGGACAGCAGGGCTCCATCCTTGGTTCTGATTGAGTTCACAGGAAGAAGACAGGATATTGGGATCTAAAGCACAGCACAGATTTGCTATATTCAGTCATCTTCGGTGTGAATGGGCTTCGGTGTGAGGCGGAAGCTTACAAAGGGGTTCTCTTGGCTCAGAACATAGTAGCTAGATGAGAGGGTGGGGACCTGGAAGGAGAGGGAGATGAGAACTCAGAGGCTTGGAGAGAGGACAGATAAAAATCATACAGGAAGCTTCCAGAAGTTCCATATGACTGAAGAATAGTTGATTAGAAAATAGATTTTATGTTACAAATTCAAGGATCTGAACTTTTACCCTCAACATCAGACTGCCATCAAAGTTCTTCAATGACGGGAGTGATGGAGAAAACTCAGGTAACATTTCTTGCAGATGTACGGAAGCTCAGCCAGCATGGGCAGTTAGAAGCCTGCGGCTGTAATGCAGGGAAAACATGAACTTGGGGAGAAGGGCAGGAATAAATGAAAGGGCTACTGAGGCAGGATAATACACAGACTGGATGTGTGGGGGAAGTGAGAAGGAGATTGCAAAGTTGACTCCTACATTTTTTTGTTTAAACATGTGAACAAAAAGGAATGATGTTCATGAGCAGAGGAAGAAGAGGTTTGTGGGAAAATGATGGTTTCATAGTCACATGCAGATCTGGACTGCAGAAAGTCTGGAGTGGTTACAGGTCTGGTGAACTTGGAATCATGGGTTTAAATAATATGCACAGGAGGAAGAGCAGATGAGTGGTGCAGAAGGTGAAAGAGAGTGCCCTAGGAATATGCAACACGTGTGGAGAAAGAGAGGCAGCCAAGGAGGCTGCTAAGAAACAGCCAGAAAAGACGAGATGGTGGTGATGATGGTGATAGTGATAATTGTGATGGTGATGATAGTGGTGGTGATGATGATGGTGGTGATGATGCTGGTAATGGTGATGATAATGGTGGTGGTGATGGTGATGATGACGTGATGGTGATAATGGTGATGATGGTGGTGGTGATGATGATGGTGGTGATGATGCTGGTGATGATGTGATGGTGGTGATAGTGATGATGGTGGTGGTGGTGATGGTTAAAATGATGGTGATGTGATGATCATGAAGGTGATGATGAAGGTGATGATTGTGATGATGATGGTGATGATGATCCTGGTAGTGGGTGGCATGTGAAAATACTGTCAGTGAAAATGATGGGTGTGATCAAGACTTACAATTTTGAGAGTTTTAAAATAGTTGGGTTTATTAAAAGTTTACTAAAGCACTTTGCACTGGTTAAGGCATTTAGTCTCACAGACACTCTTTCTGGAATGAACTGTTATACATTCTACATCCCAGGAAATGGTAGTACCAATAGCTGAACTTGTTGAGTCAAGCACTGCTGATAACCCCTTGTATGGATTAAATAATATGATTCTTACAATCACCAATCTCTCCAGGGAGTAACTGTGGAAATTCTATCATTATCGCCCCATTTCACTTGTGTGGTAATTGGGGAGCCACACGGATGAGCAAACCTGGTCAAGCTTACGGAGCTAATGAATGTGCAGGCACCCTGGGCCCACACCCAAATGCTCAGCCCATTATCGCTGTTTTTGTGACATGGCGACAGGAACACGTGCTTTCGCTTGCACAGTTCGGATATGAAAGAACGGTTTCCATGGAGCGATCCTGGCTGGAGCACAGGCTCCAGGTGCTGAAGACTTCAGTGCGAAGCCATGTGGCGGGCAGGCCTTGGTGGGGTTTGGCAGTGAAAGGACGGGCTTGATGAACCAGGACCTGGGTGTCTGTGTGGATTGAGGAAGATGATTTATTTGTGGTTGTTTGTTTAGAGGACAGCGAGGTGAGTGGGGAATTCCAGTGGAAAAGAGGGATGGTGATGTGAAATAGAAGGGCTGATGGAGCCAGGCACCAGGGAATGGGGAGAGATGGGGATAGAGCAGAGGCCAGAACTCACCACTCAGGCACAAACAAACAACACAACCTCGTCAACGACACCTCATCCTCTCAGATGCTGACTGCACCTGGAGAGTCCAACTCATCCATGCACGGCCGCCTGCTTCTCTGGAGATGGGTGTGGTTGTACAGTCCCCTGAGCTCCCGGTCTGGCCTGTTTTACACACTTTTATGAGGATTTGGGCCTGAGGGAAAGTTGGCTCTCTTCTTAGATAACTTGGGATCCCAGGGGTCCAGGAAAACTAGGATAAAACCTCCATTTATTTGTTTATTTACTTATATTTTATTTATATTAAAAAAAACATTTTTATTGATTTCAGAGAGGAAGGGAGAGGGAGAGGAAGAGGGAGAGAAACATCAATGATGAGAGAATCACTGATTGGCTGCCTCCTGCATGCCCCCCTACTGGAGATCAAGCCCACAACCCGGGCATGTGCCCTTGACCAGAATTGGACCCAGGACCCTTCAGTCCACAGGCCAATGCTCTATCCACCAAGCCAAACCGGCCAAGGCTAAAACCACAGGATGGGCCTTAAATGCCTTCATTTTCTTGCCAATTAAATTAGAAACCTTGGAAGTGACCTAGAGTTTAGGGGGTCTTTCTAAGGTTTCTGAACAAAAGAGGATCTGAAGCTCTGATTGACCTTTCTGGGGGGACACATGGGGGCAGTTGGAACTGTCTTCTCAGGCATTCCCTAACCTTGCAGAATGTTCACCAAACAGGCATCCTCTGAATTACATTCCAACAGGGCCTAACAACAACTCTCCAAGCGTAACTACACCGTCTCTCTTTCCCTGATTTCTGCGATGACTTTATAGTTCTCCAGGGAGTACATTTGTTGACTAAGGCCATGTGTTTTATATTTTAGGTTTTCCTTTTACCTGGACTCATGCTTTACTCAAGAATTCCTCCTGATGGTAATGTTGACCAGAAGCAGTGCTTTCGCCTCTACTTCATTTACCTTCTCTATTTCCTTGACAACTGTGAGTGACAGTTATGGTATGTGATTGTCTATAGTATGGGACCAGCAAACACATCACCGCTCCCAGCACAAGGCATGCCCTGCTCTGGCCTCAACCACGTGCGTGTCAGACACCGCTGTCCCCCGAGGCTGACAGGATCCGCCTATTCTCCTCCCACCCGCTCCAGGGCTCCAAGCGTTTAAAGATGAGGTCACAGCCATTGCCTTGGTCTTTTGCTAAATAATTTACTTTGTGGGAAGGATTGCTGGGGAAAATGCATTACCCACTTGCTTGCTCCTAGAGAATCTGTTCTGGACAAACGAGCCACTGATACGTGGAGCAGTGTGGTCCAGCAGCTGTGAGGATTATTTCATTGAAATAGACAAGGAAGTGAAGGAGAGGACTGGTTGGGAGGACTTGCATTGGGCTTCTGTCTCCAGAATCTTTG
The DNA here is from genome assembly GCF_951640355.1 of Cnephaeus nilssonii. Taxonomy (NCBI): domain Eukaryota; kingdom Metazoa; phylum Chordata; class Mammalia; order Chiroptera; family Vespertilionidae; genus Cnephaeus; species Cnephaeus nilssonii. Next base: position 3,023,400 of record NC_137076.1, read on the forward strand.
TTAAAATCCTTGTATGGAGATCAAGCGGTGCCACCTCCTCCAGATTCATGCTACTTCCTCCAGGTGCGAGCTCCCTCCTCCAGGTGGGTGCCTCTTCCTCCACGTGCATGCTCCCTCCTCCAGGTGCGCTCCTGCCACCCCCTCCTGCCCCTCTTCTCACCCACCTCACTCTGCTTGGACACAGTGCACTTTATGTGTAAGTAATATTATCTGATTGCTTTTTTAATTGAATGAAATGGATTTGTTTTTCATTTTTAAAGTGAATGTAAGTTATGAAGCCCCAGCTTCTTAAAACGTATAGACATCAATGAGCAATACATACATATTAAGAATCTGTCAAGAAATAAACATACAGCCTGGCTAACATGGCTCAGTGGTTGAGCATCGACCTATGAACCCGGAGGTCACGGTTTGATTCCCAGTCAGGGCACATGCCTGGGTTGCAGGCTCTATCCCCAGTAGGGGGCATGAAGGAAGCGTCTCATCATTGATGTTTCTATCTCTCTCCCTCTCCTTCCTCTCTGAAATCAATAAAAATATATTTTAAAAAAGAAATAAACAAGCAAAAGGAAAAATAAATTTTAAAATTAATACACTATGTAAAACAAAAGAAGTGCATGACTCACTGATGAAGACAGAGAAAAAGATGTGGGAGATTTGGACTATAAGAAGCTAAAGTATAAAATTAAAATCCCACGCACTTTAAGATACATTGGTGACTCAAGACATTTTCATGCATGATCTTCAGTTCTGGCTCTGCAAGTCAACTTACATGTAGGGAGCAAAATTAATCCTGCAACTGAATACACACGTGAGTCAACCTTTATACCAAGAGCCACACGGGGCAAGCATGTATGCCAATAGGAAAGATTTATCTTACTTAATCTGGGTGAAGAGACTCCAATCAGAAAAGAGCCAGTGAGGTCGCAGACTGTGGTCTTGGGGTGGTAGTTCTGTTTTGTAACATCTATACTAATAAAAGGGTAATATGCTAATTAGACCAGGTTGACCAGACATCTTCCAGTCATCCGGTCCTCCTTCCGGACAAAGCCATGATGGCAGGGGCCGAGGAAGAGGTGGTTAGGGGAGATCAGGCTAGCAGGGGAGGGCAGTTACAGGCGATCAGGCCAGCAGGGGAGGGCGGTTAGGGGCGATCAGGCCAGCAGGGGAGGGTGGTTAGGGGCGATCAGGCCAGCAGGGGAGGGTGGTTAGAGGCGATCAGGCTGCCAGGAAGAGGCAGTTAGGGATGATCAGGTTGGCAGGCAGAGGGGTTAGAGGTGATCAGGCAAACAGTCAGGTGAGTGGTTAGGAGCCAGCAGTCCTGGATTGCAAGAGGGATGTCCAACTGTGGGATCGGGCCTAAAGCAGCAGTTGGACATCCCCCAAGGGGTCCCGAATTCGAGAGGGTGCTGGCCGGGCTGAGGGACTCCCATGCATGAATTTTGTGCACCAGGCCTCTAGTCTATAATAATAAAAGTGTAATATGCTAATTAGACCGGACAGCCAAACATCCTTCTGGATGTCCTTCCGGAAGGCCAGGGCTGCGAGTCAAGTAATAACACTGTTGCTTGAGGGTGACGCTGAGCCATAGCATTAGGTAGTGAATTTTTTAAGACGCCGGTTCAATTTCCCGTCAGATAACTCAGCCCTTTGTAAGTGGCAGGGCCCATGCATCAGTGATGAATGTAAACATAAATTTTGCTGGTTGTAAAAGATGGTCTCAGGAATATCGGCTTTAAATAGACACGATGTCTAAACTGTAACACTGACAAATTATCATGTTTCATGATGAATATCATTGACGGTTTTAACCAATTTTTGCTTGTTTATTGGCTTATAGTTTTTGTTTTGTTTTCTCATGTAACTGATTAGCTCTAGTGGCATTCTAAGTGGTAATTAAATGTCCTTCCACTTTACCCACCTCCCCCGACTTTTTCTCTCTTTCATTTTGCTATTTCTGTATCCTATTTGTAAATTCTTTGAATAATTATTTCAATTCTTTTCCTAAAATTAACAAAGTCCATGATTTTTATCTTAGACGTGAAAATTCAACTCTGCTCTACTTGTCTCCCACACAAGCCGCATAGGACTGCCTTACTGTCACCGGCTAAGAACGTTAGTTCTGATTTCTTCTTCGTGAAGCAGAGTTCTTTTGCCTTACAAGGTACATTGGGATATAAGCAGAAGTCATTCTGCAGTTCATCAGGAAGATAAAAGTTTTAACCCTTTGCACTCGCTTGCTTTTTTCTCGATTCCTTTATTCTAATGCTAACCGTGTCGAGTCACACTCGACATCCAAGTGCAAAAGGTTAATATGTTAGTAGACACCATATTACTTATGACTCTGAGATGAGTATAACTTAAAGGAATAGATATTTATTGTTTATGATTACTAGACTTTGTTACATCTCCAACACATTAAACTCTGACTTGAAAAGAGAGCGTGTCTACATTGACGGTTTTAACATGTATGAGAGGCGTCAGTTCCTGAAGCTGGCAATCAGTTTAGAAAAGCATGTACATGTGGAAATTGCAGGATGACTAAAAAAATGATGTCCTTCCCAACCAGTGTGGCTCAGTGGCTGAGCCTCGACCAATGAACCAGGAGGTCAGGGTTTGATTCCTGGTCAGGGCACATGCCTGAGTTGCAGGCTCGATCCCCAGTGTGGGGTGTGCAGGAGGCAGCTGATCAGTGATTCTCATCATTGATGTTTCTATCTCTCCCTTCCTCTCTGAAATCAATCCCATATAATAAAAGCCTAATATGCTAAGTGTCTGGGTGTCCAGTCGTCCGTTCAATCAATCAAAAAGTAATATGCTAATGATATGCTAAGGCTGCTCAACTGCTCGCTATGACATGCACTGACCACCAGGGGGTAGACACTTGGACTGGTAGGTTAGCTTGCTGCTGGGGTCCGGCTGATCAGGACTGAGCACAACAGGCCAGACACACCCTCATACCCTCCAGTGTCCCTCCCCAGCCACGATCGTGCACTGGTGGGGTCCCTCGGCCTGACCTGTGCCCTCTCACAATCCAGGACCCCTCCCTCTGGGGATGTCAGAGAGCTGGTTTAGGCCCGATCCCACAGGCCAGACCGAGGGACCCCACTGGTGCATGAATTCATGCACTGGGTCTCTATCTGATGGAGCATAGAGCACGTGGAAGGGTTGAGAAGTGGACGTGCCTGGAGCATCTGAGAGACAGGTGATGGGCGTCTCAGCGTGCAGGTGCCGCTCAGCACCTGGATGGAGGTGAGGCTGCTAAACTGCTCAGTGCACCTGCGGATGGGTAACGGCGAGTAGAAAACACTCCACAGACCAGGAGGGCCTATCGTGGGACAAGACAAGACATCGTGTCTCACCAGCAACTCCTAAGGGCAGACTGCATGGAAACACATGGGGACTCCACCATTTCCCTTTTGCCTTCAGTGGCCAGAGTGCAGGCTGAGGCGACTGCGGGAGAGAGAGGCCTGGAAGCTGCATAAGCAGGTTAACCGTCTCGGGGTGAAACTGCACAGCACATGCCCCCTTGGTGACCCGCTGCGCACCCGCGGCTCTGAATGGGCGAGCTGCCTGGGTGCCACTCCATGGTGCCCATGGCCGGGAGCACTGGGCACTTTCCTAAGCCACGGTCTGTTTCTTGTTTGTAAGTGAGCAAAGTGGGGCCGCTGCACTTTTAGTACAAGTCCGGGTCTTAGTTGAGAGAAGGGAGGGTTTGCACAGCGACCGTCTTTTGCATCATCTGAGAGTCCAGGTCTACGCAGCCAGCCGCCTGAGACACCAGGAAGCCACCTGACCAGGGAGGCCCAACACCACGCGTCTATCCCAGTGGGAGCGACGGAGGAAGAGTGGGAACGGGGGAGGCAAAGTGCTTTAAGACGTAAAGGCTGAGAATACTCCAATGTTGCAGACAGACAATAACATCCTATTCAAGAAATCAGGCAAGAGCACAAAAACAAAAACACTTCCCCCCTAAAAATCCTCACAATGAATAAACGCCAAAACACAAAAGCCAAACAAAACACCTCCCGGCACACTGAGTGGAGCTCCGGAAAGCCAGGATGGAAGGGAGAACCCAGGAGACACACGCGGAGTTCTCCCTGTGAGGGCGCTGCTGCTGAACCGGATCACATCGCTCCCGGGACACGCGGCCCTCCTCCCTGCAGCTGTCCCCAAACCCTCCCTTTCCCATGTCTTTGCCTCACACGCACTGACCAATGTGTGCGCTCGTCCCTCCTGGGTGCTGCGTGGTCAGTGTGCGTGTCCAGCCCCGGTGCGGAGGCAGGCACCTCGCTCACGTGACGCCCTGCCCTCAGCCCCCTGTGCAGAAACGTGCTTTCAGACATTCTATGCCAAACATGGAGTGGTGGGTCCACTCCTAACTTTGTCCAAAGGCTTATGAATTTTCCCCTCAAGACAAAATATACCACCAGGGAGAACATTTAAAAAACCTTCAAAAGTACATAAGTTCCCAACACAAGGACGACACACCTTGGTGAAGACAACATATTGCCAGGAAGAAGGTTCAAGCAGGTGACCTGTGACCTGTCCCGGGAAAGAGGAAAGGCGGAGGCACAGCCTCCCTTTCCTGTCCTCGGAATGTTTGGGGGCACGTGCTGATTCGGTTTCAGGAAGGAAGAGGGTTCCTGAGAGCCCCGCCCTGGCCCAGGTGACTTTGAGGGAACAGAACTGCACCTGCCAGACGCCCTGGAGAACATCCAAGATTAGGGCACCCTCAGTCCTCCCCCTGCGTGAGGGACCCCAGCACCTCCCTGAGGGAGCTCACTCTTTTGGGCCAGAGTGGCATGTCCAAGGTGGGAACAACCTTGATGTTCTAGAACATTCTCTGAGCTTCATGAGTGTTAGCATCCTTGAAGTACCTAATCAGTGGGATGCTGAGTAAGGCCTCAAACTCACGTGGTCTGACTTGACATCTGACCTTTCCATTAGCACAGTTCCCTGCCTGGAGACTGACTGAGCGGCTTTGATGCGGCAAAGAGAGGTCACTTCCTGAGAGTACCTCGTGAGGAGACAACGTGCCCTCAGATACAGATTTAAAATGGGAGACTATTTCCCCGCCGGCCTGGCTCCGTGGTTGAGCATTGACCTATGAACCAGGAGGTCACGGTTCGATTCTGGTCAGGGCACATGCCCAGGCTGTGGGCTCGATCCCCAGTGTGGGGCGTGCAGGAGGCAGCAAATCAATAATTCTCTCTCATCATTGGTGTTTCTATCTCTCTCACCCTTCCTTCCTCTATGACATCAATACAAATATTCTTTATAAAAATAATAAATAAAATAGTATTTCCATGCAGTCTGCCTTTAGTGAGTACTATTGAGAGTTCTGACAGAAGCTAATCTTCTGGGAGAATTTCAACTTTCTAGTGACTGTCCCTCCCTGTGACGTGCTCCTCCTAATGGCCCGCCAGCGGAGAACTGCTCCGTAGCAGCGTGCACCACAGTCCAGGCTTCCCGTGTCCTGCGGCATATTCAGCACCGCAAGTAAAATGGGTCTCGGTACAGAGACGTAATTGAAAGTGATGCCTGAGTGTAAGTGTATTTACTCTCAAGCTTACTAGTCACGGATGTATTTCTAAAGACATGCTTACCCAAGGCATGTACTTACACGATATGACTTGTTGATGAGAACTGGGTAAATTCTGCAAAAATGAGGACTATTTTCTTAGATCTACGTCAGGTGTGGCCCTTCCTATTACAGTGTCACTCAGGTCGGTAAATTAAGACTCCTGTGGCCACTGAGCTGGGTTTGCCATCTTAGAAATGAATCATTCTGATTTCCCATCCGTGTCTTTGAAGGTTACAGAGCGCTTTCCTTCCAACACCCCACACTCCAGCTATACAATCATACACCTACTTTCTGGGCAGCCGGTTTCCCGCTTGGCTGCATGTGGGTACACCTGAGGTTGAGTTTCTATAATACAGCAAATGTGTTGTATCTTTGCCTCTGAAGGTTTCTGTGTTTACTGGAACACACTGGTTTGGGTCCGTCAGAACGTGTATAAGGAGGTCTGTGAGCATTACTGCCAAGAGTGGAGAATGTGATGGGCCTCACCTCGATTTATTAGTAAGATGCTCTTAAATTGTCGCTTCTGCATGTTTGCTCCCCAAAACACTGACTTACATACCTAAACACACACACTCATATGTGTATACCCACACATCAGGCACACATTATCTCATTTCTTGAAAAAAATTTATCTTATACACACACAGAGACTTTGGTTTTCCCCTAAGTCAGTGTGGGGAAGGAAGTCCTGATGCCGACTGCTCACTCCCTCTTGTCCACATTGAAGTCTGGGCGTGTGATATGTGTTCTTCACTCACAGGAGCTGTCCTGGGCATGTGTTTTTGCTGCCGTGACTCGGATTTCTATCCCAGCCCCTCTCTGGGCCACCAGGGGGTGGGCAGGCGCAGCACGTGGGGGACGGAAGGCACAGGGGCGTATAAGGAAAGGGGCAGGAGGGGTTCTATGTGGGACTTCAGACAGAACTCCCCTGATTCATGCTTTAGATGGATTCTTCCTGCAATTCCGTGGAAGATGAACTTAAAGAAACCAAAGTGGAGTCAGTAAAGCGCTGGGCTGTTCCAGGTTTACAGGAGCGGACGGGCCCTGACATGAGCTTTGCCACATCGCGGCGAGGGAGGAGCAATCACAGAGCCAGGTCAGCAGACGGCGCACGGAGCACCCAGGGCGCCACACGACCGACCTGACCACGCATCTTCCCTCCCGGGGCACGCGCACGAGGCTCAGCCCGCAGTCACCGGCGTCACCGCCTCACAGGCCATCCCTGCACATAACAGTGTCCAGACAAAAGTGTGAGCCACGGTAATCCCGACAGAACCTTTCTTTAAGGCAAGGCTTCTCCGCCTCCCTTCCCTTCCGCCCTCTACAACCACCTTCGGAATGGAGGCGAGACGGCCCGCTTTCTTTGCAGACTCCCGCCTCCCCCAGGCCAGAGGCGAAGGCAGGGTGTAGGGGCAGGAGGGGCTGGCGGGGCTGGCGGCCCTGGCGCAGGACCAGCTGTCTTCAGGGCTCTCTGATGGCGGGGCGCCACCCCACAGCACTCTGCTCTCCGCTGTGTGGGCTCACGGGGCGCAGGGACGTGCTCTGGCCCACACGTGGCCCGTCCCCAGGAGTCCCTCTGGGACAGGACTGAAAACCCACCGACGCCACGTCTGTGCCTGCGTCCCACGCCGGCTCCCTCTCGAGGTCTGCGCCTCCGTAGCCATGGGGCGGGAAGGGAACACCCTCGCCACCTGGCCTTCCGGGCCGGCTTCTGTGCAGGAGCAGTGTCTCAGGCCCCGGGAGGGGCGGCCCTGGGCTTGAGCAGAAGAGCGAGCAGCCCTTTCTTTTTTTCCTTGTAAATCGGCTTTTATTGATTTCCGAGAGGAAGGGGAGGGAGAGAGGTAGAAACATCGACAATGAGAGAGAATCATGGATCGGCTGCCTCCTGCACGCACCCCACTGGATGGCATGTGCCCTGACGGGAATCGAACCCTGACCTCCCGGTTCCTAGGTCAACAGTGAACCCCTGAGCAGCCCTCCTCCTTGCTCTTTCCGAAGAATTTCTCTCCAATTGCTCTCTGATCTCAGAGTGTCCCAGTGACGAAGGAGTTTCAGGTGCCCTGGAGACCGCCTGGGACACTTTCCTTTGCAAGTCCTTCACTTCCTGACCTGGTTTTGTAATTCTATCTCCACCGCATCTTGGCATTGTGTTGGAAACTTGAATTCTAACCTCATGTGAAAGCACCATTTTGAGCACTTAATCTCCCCAGCAGGCACTGTTCTAAGAGCTCTCCATAAATCAGTCCAGGGACTCCTCACCATCACCCCGAGTGGGAGAAAATCATTGCCCGATGCGCATGAGGCCCCGTGGCGGGCAGGGGAAGGCGGGCATCCCCGGGACTCAGAAGTAGAATCAGCAGTGAGTCGTGATTGGCCGTTAGCGCTGATGAGGAGGGTCAGGTCCTTAGCATGGATGTCTGGCTGCAGGAACTCGCTATCAAAGCAGAATCTGCGTAACCAGCAGCCCGGAGCCTCCTGCAGGGCGGGCTTGGAGGCCCTGCTTCAGACGGGGGCTGGCAGGGACGCCTGACAATGGGTTGGTATAAATCCGACCTCCGGGGAGAGGTGGGCACAGGTGTGGATCTGGGACACTAGCCTGCGTGGCTGCTGACACTGCACCCATCAGCCTCCCAGCTCTGAGGGGCAGAACGCAGATAGCGGTGGGCTGAGCTGGAACCACGGAGATTTAGACACACAAACGGGAAAGGAGTCAGAGCGGGGAGGGAGGAGCTGCGAGGGGAACCGGGACTCTTGTGCCTGGCCGTGAGGAGAGCAAGCTGCAGGGCCATGGCATGTGGGGCCGTGGCTGGGACACGGGGCTGAGAAGGCTCACGGACCAGGGGTGAGGGGGGTCTCAGGACTCTGAGCAACAGCAGCTCCCAGCAACGCGGCGGAACCCAGAGCACACAGAGGCCTGGCACAGCGTTATTAGCGAGGATCCCTGCAGAAAGCATGTGCCTGGCCGGCATGGCTCAGGGGTTGAGCATCAACCTATGAACTAGGAGGTCATGGTTCGGTTCCCGGTCACATGCCTGGGTTGCAGGCTCACTCCTCAGTGTGGGGCATGCAGGAGGCAGATGATCCATGATTCTCTCTCATCATTGATGTTTCTCTCTTTCTCTTTCCCTCCCACTTCCTCTCTGAAATCAACACAAATATATTTTAAAAATCCGACGAGAGAAGAATTTTATGAAGGCAATTATAAAAATGAGGCGGGGAGCAGACAAAATGCAAAGGCTCATGCAATAGCTTAGGGTGTAAGAGCAGGGCTCCGTCACCACGCCCAGCCTCCAGACCCCTGGGACTGGTCACAGGACCCAGGGAGAGGGGGTGCGAGGAGAGGCCTGAGAGAGGCTAGCACCTCCTGGACACGGGCCAGAGCAGCCCCAAGGTGATGTGTCTTCCTCTCTCCCCCTCCTGCGAGTCTGTGGGTCACGTGAGCAGAACCCACTGGACGCTGAAGTGGGGGGAAGGCTTGCTCAGAAACCATTGAAGAAATAGTCATGTGGATCCAGATGTGACAGAATGTACCATCTTCTCTTTGCTGTACCACCTGCCTCAGGAACTGGAGGCACGATGACATTAGACGGTCTGATGAAATGACAGCGATGCAGGGCTTTTGGTTGGGATGTTTAACGAAATCATCTTGAACATGTTACATATTCTCACAGGCACATGTGTTCGTAAGTCTCTGACCGAACTGCGTGGCAGACAAGGGTTCTCACTGTTGTCCTTACAGGAGTTTGACCTTTGGCGCAAAGCAATCAAATTCATTCGTTGGAAGATGGATCTTTATGTCCATTTTATCTCCCAGAGACGCTTTCCTCAGCTGCCGGGCCCTGCCCCCAATGCTGCTCATTGCCTAAGCAGACACGTTTCCTTTGAGCTTATGTTTCTTTGACTACAAGTGAGTGATTACATATCATTTTCAAATGCCTACCATTTATCTTCTACTACTGTCTCAGTAGTGTATTTTTCAGGTTTTCTGTGGGGATTTTAAGGGCACTAATCTTGATGACCAGTTAAGTTTATTTTTTACTGTAAAAATATGCATTTTAAGTAGTTAAATGCATCTTTAATTTTTAATACATGTATTTCTTCTTCACATTGATGACTATGTTTTATTCTACATTATTTTAAAAAATATTCATCTTTTTCCCTAGCCGGTTTGACTTAGTGGATAGAGCATTGGCCTGTGGACTGAAGGGTCCTGGATTTGATTCCTGTCAAGGGCACATACCTCAGTTGAGGCTCCATCCTGGGCCTGGTTGGGGCTTGTGTGGGAAGCAACCAATCGATGTGTCTCTCTCACATCGATGTTTCTCTCTCTGTGTCTCTCCCTCTCCCGTCCACTCTCTCTAATAATCAATGAAAAATATCCTCGAGTGAGGATTAATAAAGAACATATAATAATAAAAACATAAAAAATATTCAACTTTTCAATCTACTGATGAGCGATTTGGTACCTTGTGGAGGGTGGGGGTGCTCATTCTCCCCACAAGTCAGTTGCATTTGTTTACTAACAGGATTGGCCCTGCGGTAAGGATGTCACTTTCATCATCAGCGATGACGGTACAGAAAGGCCACTTGGCACAAACACACGTGGCGTGGCGGGCCGTCTGCCCGGTCTTAGGGTGGCATCTGACCAGCAGCAGGTGGTCACCAGAGGTGGGGGTGGGGGGCAGGAAAGGGTAAAGGGGTCAGGTATATGGTGACAAGCAGGGTATCTGCTGGGCACACATGCAATATCCGGAGGATGTACCACAGAATCGTACACGTGAAACCTGTATGGTCTTACAAACCTGCGCCACCCAATACCTTTAATTTAAAGGAGGTAAAGGAGAAATCACAGCTGGCTTCTGGAAGGGGCGCCTCCCTGGACTGTGGATGGACCGCCGGGCAGAGGTAAAGGCCAGACTCCCTCCACGACACCTGGCTGGTGCAGTTTACTTTGGAAGCAGGTAACAATCTTACATCATTTTTATAAACGAATGTTATAAAGAGCCAACGTAAATAGTGAGAATAAATGAAAGAGAGGAAGAGACATGGGCATAGCGGGGCTGCCACCCAGCACGGTCCAGTGGCCTGTGAGCAGTTAGTTGTGTGCATTGGAGAACAGGGAACCAGGCGGCGGATGGCTGTCAGTCAGCCAGCGGTAGGATGGCTCTGAGCAGGTGGGCAGGGCATGGGGCGTGCAGGACGCTGGCCCGCCTGCTGTGCTGGGGGTCACTGGGCCCCTCTCGGCCCTGGAGACAGACGGACCATCTGAGCCAGAAGTGAGCACCTGATGCTTAGACACATCCCGTGCGTCCCATGAAAGCAAGGAGCATCCTGAGGCGTGCTTTGTGGCCGCGGCACGATGGGGCCTTTCACAGGACAGGGCTCTGTTGCAACGGAACTGAGTCCCGTTCCAGGCCGGGCAACGGACAAGATGCTCCATGATCAACTGAGCAGGTCCCTAGCAGACACGTGGGAATCACTGGAGCATTAAACACAGATAGTGACTTCTTCGATGGGCTTACATCTGTACATACATCTGCATGTGTTAGAATTCATTAGCTGATACGGATACTGAGAAAGAGTGAAGAACCGTCCCCAGGGGGAGAATCCCAGTTAACCAGCACGCTCCGCTGACAGCTGTGCTGCAGTAAGCAAACAGCAGGGGGTCGTCTTTATAGAGGCACCCCAGCAACCAATAAGCAGGGAGTTACAACCGCCCCGTTTCACAGCCCCGAGAGTCAATGGATGAACAGTGGATCCAGGCATTGACCACTGAGAGCTGCTAAAGCCATACAAGAGAGACAGCAGGGTCAACTGTCTCCTGGTAAAAGAGACAACTCATTTTTTTGAAAAAAATTGATTTTTAGAGAGAGAAGAAGGGAGAGAAACATTGATGTGAGAGCGAATTATGAATTGGCTGCCCCTGCACGCCCCCTACTGGGGACCTAGTCTGTAACCTGGGCATGTGCCCTGACGGGAATCAAACCTGCAAACCTTTGGTGCATAGGGTGGAACTCAACAAATTGAATCACAATGTACAAGGCAAGAAGCCCCTTTTTAAAGGGACTCTTAGTCAGCCCAGCCGGTCTGTCTCAAAGGTTGAGCACTGACCCATGTACCAGGAGGTCATAGTTTGATTCTGGGTCAGGGCACATGCCATGTGTTGGGTTCGATCCCCAGCAGGGGGTGTGCAGGAGGCAGCTGATCAATGTTGATATTTCTCATCAATGTTTCTACCTATCTCTCCCTCTCTCCTTTTCTCTCTAAAATCAATAGAAATATATTTAAAAAAATAAAAGGACTCTTACTTACATACTGAACCTGACTCTCATCAAGGCTCTGGATCAAACTCTGAATTTATAGAAAATGCAGAGTATGTTGAAGATAACTATGAGACAAATTATTTAACAAATGATTGTTTTTCTCAGATTTCATTATCATTTACTAAGTATACCTCTTTTAAAGCATGTCATTATTTACCGAGTGCCTGAGCCTGCCAGGAGAACTGTCCCGGTCTATTGGGGAGCTCCGAGCAGGTCTCATGCTGGGAGTGAAGCAGCTGGGACGCAGCTCGCTCGGGGTGATTGCTGGCTCACCGCGCTGACAGCTGGCTAATGACATCCGAGAAGGACTGCCTCCAGACGAGAGTGCACTGCTCCCACATGAACGTGAAGAAGAAAGATGGCGTGTCTTGTTTTCGGAGTTAATTTAATCACAGGGCTCTGATATCTATTTCCTTGCCTCCCTGAGAAGGTTACTGCTCATTTTCCCGGAACCTGCTGTGTTCCATTCACTTCTCTGCCATAGCCCCTCCCCGCCGCGTGAGGCGGCCGAGCTGGCCTTCGCTCTGAACTTCTCCACACTCATGCAGGAAGGCCCGTGCCCCTCGGATATTGGTGAGGCGACCTGAGACATAAAACCCAGATGGCACCCTTCTCCCAGGGAGGCAACCGCTGCCAATGAACGGCCTGGTCATTAGCCATTGATTCACTCAGCCTTTCCATGTTCATCAGGTGTCCATGACGTGTCCACTTCCAAGGGGGTGCTGGCGATACAATGACCACAGACTAAATTTACTTAACAAACACTTCATAGTACTCCTGACAGGTGGGCTGTCAGTCTGAGATTGACAGCAGAGGGGCTGTCAGATCTGAGGTTGACAGCAGAGGGCTGTCAGATCTGTGATTGACAGCAGAGGGCTGGCAGGGCTGAGATTGACAGCAGAGGGCTGGCAGATCTGTGATTGACAGCAGAGGCACAGTCAGATCTAAGATTGACAGCAGAGGCACAGTCAGATCTGAGATTGACAGCAGAGGGCTGTCAGATCTGTGATTGACAGCAGAGGGCTGGGAGGGCTGAGATTGACAGCAGAGGGTTGTCGGATCTGTGATTGACAGCAGAGGGCTGTCGGATCTGAGATTGACAGCAGAGGCACAGTCAGATCTGAGATTGACAGCAGAGGCACAGTCGGATCTGTGATTGACAGCAGAGGCACAGTCAGATCTGAGATTGACAGCAGAGGGGCTGGGTCCAGAGGCTGTGGAGATCCCAAAGGGTCGCATGCACAGCATCTGCAGTGCCCCGTCGTCGGTCTCATGGTGCTCCTAGGCCGGAATCCGTCTCCTGGAGTTCCATCCTTGCGCGTGTAGGTTCTAGAAGGGAACAGTGGGGGTGTATGTGGCAGCGGACAGAGGTCCTTGCGTTTCTCTCAAACACTGGAGAGACCTGGTAGCACCCAGAATTCACTGCTGCCCAGGGTGCCTCGGGAACAGGTTTGGGAAACACACATCTGTTCTTTAACTGCTGCACAAGCTGCCATGCATGAAAAGTAGTCCCTGCTCTTAGACTGGGCTCTGACCACCAAGAAACCAGAAATACCCTATCAGTTTTAAAACTTATTTTGTTTAGATCAAGGCAATATATAAAGAGAACTATAACTTTAAAAATCGAAATTCCAATAAAACTACAGCACTTTAGAGCATTGCTCTCAGCCAGCGTTTCCTACCGGCGCACTAGCCTGCCTAAAAGCTGGCGGAGGACTATCAGCGGCGCTCTGACAGCAGCCAACGCACAAGGTCGGAGAAGGCTGTGCCCTCAAAGCCCAGTGAAGTCCATGTGAAGTCCATTCCAAGTCCGTAGCACCGGCCCCATGGCCACAGCGTGGCGCGGAGGAGATGAGCCCTCAGATCCGCATCTGCTTACCAGCCACTGTCCTCGCCTCTTTCTACCAGACACACCGAGAACAGGCGACGTGTGCTCACCCAGGTCATGTTGTTTGCAGGAAAAGCGAGGTTAGAGCGACTGTCCCAGGACCATAAAGTCAGCGTAAGGAAGGGAGATTGGTTGGGAAGCAAGAGTTATCGCCAGGTGAGGGCAGAGAGAACATTTGTTGGAGTTGGGGTGAGAGAAAGAAACAGGAGGTTTTCTTTCATGAAGGACGGGCGTTTAAAATTTCGGTTGTGGACAAGTGCTCGCCTCCTGCAGGACCATCCTGGAGGCTCCGAGGAGGCTGGGCTCCCCGTGGCTCCTCAGGTGCGTTCCCCTCAGTTTGCAGGTGAGGCGCTCAGACCCGAGACTTCCTGTGAGAGGGCTGAGAGCCAGGACCAAAACCTGGGCTGAGTTTTCTGGTTATCAGGGCCACTGTTTGTTTGTCTTTTTGTCATTTCTCCTGAAGTGACTTTTTTTTCAATATCTCGCTTTCTTGTCTTATATTCTTACCAACTCCCCTAGATTTCTACATTTTCCTATGAGGATGCAAATGAAATTATTTCTTACATTTTTACAGGAAAGACCCTAATGATACTATTTCGCATCTCTTCTATGTCAGTGCCGGGGGAACCACAGTCCTCCAACCTGTCAGTATATTTCACCACTTCTAAAACTTCTCTAAAAGCATCATTCACCAACATGGCCCACTGACCTTCCAGAGCACGCAAACAGCGAAGAGCTCACGTAATCCATCATAAGCGGTGCCTGCTACTTGGCATACACTGCTTTGCAAGTGCAGCCACACACACACACACACACACACACACACATGCACACTGTTCAGAGCACAGGTCTGTTGGTTTTTAATGGAATGGCCTGCTCTGGAGGCTGCCGAGATATTTATGGGGCTCCTGGTCACGGCCGGGCTTCTTGCTTTCACATAATAATGATGTCATTTTACAGGAAATGTTGCTTTCATCTTTAGCAAATCGCGTAGAATTATAGTTTGTGCTATCCCAATCATGCCGTGATTGTGCCATGAATCTCAGCAGCGCTCCTGGTAGGAGACACGCCCCGTCTGTGGGTTTGTAAAGGCTCAGTGGTGTGGGCTTCTCTCTCCAAAAGGACTGTTGCCAGCTACGATCCTGAAATGTGAGATGGGAGATGTTACACTGCATTCGATCCTTATGGCTTTAGAAACAGGAGGTTATGCTTGCTTGACAATAGCGTCTCCTGGAAACGGGAAAAGAGTATGGGTTCATAAGGCACAGGAGCAAATTCCAGAAGCAAATCCCACATTAGTCGGTGGGAAATGGTTTCTGACAGTGGCACACGTACTGCATTTTATTTAGATTGTATGCATTTAGTAAAACGGTTCTATGTACCTCTAAGCTGACTGAAATAAAAATGTGATTTCAAGTGAAAACATTTTTGTAGATAGAATTTGTTTTAAAATTGCAAGATGTCACTGGACTAGGGGCTCACTGGCTTCCCATGTCCAGTTTTCCCCACGACAATAGAGTGTTGTTCATGTTTTCTAGTTTTATTGGAGTCTTACTTGCCTGTGTGATTCTGTGTAGTTGTAAATGCATCCCAAGCGACAGTTCAATTTTCAGTGCTCCCACATGCTGTGGCCTGAGTTCACATGAGGCCCGCAGTCCTGTCGGCAGTCTGTGCCGGTCCCTAGCTTCCCTGACGATTAGGATCAGCTTGAAATTTACATGAACCTGCACCGGCACACCCTTGGTCTCCAGGCTTTCCTTTAAAATTATCAGGTGCCCGGGTTGCTCCACAAGCCAGCACTGTCATGGGGCCGTCAGACCTACACAGCAGTATCCCCTTAGAGTCTGACAGACTCCTCAAGGCACAAAGCAAAAGGTAGAGACAGATATTTTCACCCTGGTCTTTTGCCAGGACACAATGTTTCACTCACCTATTCATTCATTCAAACAAATATTCAGTGAATCCCACACCTGCCCAGACAAAGGTATTCATGAAAAAATGATAATCACTTTGAAAACTTTGCTGTGATTCTTTTTGTTTTTGGGTTCATCTTCACCCTAAGATATTTTTCCACTGATCTTTTAGAGAGGGAAAGACAGAGAGAAACATCTATGTGAGAGAAACACATTGGTTGCCTCCTAGACCGGGGCCCAGGCCAGGGAGGAGCCTGCAACCAAGGTATGTGCCCTAGACCAAACCCGGGACCCTTTGGCTGACACTCTAACCACTGAGCAAAACTGGCTAGGGCTATTCTTTATGTATAAAACCCACACAATAAATGCTGATGTTAGATATAGATGTAAACCACGTTAAAAGCCAAAGCAAGAATATTTTACTTCAAAATGTCACTTTATTACTTAAACAAAAGACAACTATCTGAAAAAATGAGGCCATCTCTTCAATATTAGAGCCCCTTATAAAGGGCAGGGTGGCCAGCATGTCGAACCACCAATAAAGGGAAGCACCCTGATACATCACGGAGATGAATGTATCAAGTGAAATAAAAGTGAGAAACATGGTTCTCTCAGAGGCAGTGAGCAGAAGAGGTAGCTGAAACAGGCAATTAAAATGAAATGCAGTTGTCTGGTTTACAAAGAAACCTGGACAGTAAATACTGAAGAACATTCTAGCCAGCAGCGAAGCATTAGTAGTGGAGTTTGAGGAAAACATGCTCAATGTACTGAAATGGAATGGACTTATTCTTTAAAAATTACGAGAACAGTGGTAATCACTCTGCAACATAGTGGATCAAAGCAATACATTGTACAACTTAAACTTACACAACATTACTGTCCTTTATGTCTCAACTAGAGGCCCAGTGCACGAATTCGTGCATGTGTGGGGTCTGGCCAGCCCCAATTGGGGCAGATCTGGGCTGGGCCTGTCGAGAGGAGGAAATGGCAGGAGGTTGGTCGGCCGCTTCCCCCGATCAGGGCTTGATCAGGGCCAGGCCAGCTGCGGGGAGGGGCCACGGGTGATTGGCCGGTGGGCCCCGCCCCCTAATTGGGGTTGAGAGGACGATTGGGGGCTTGGCTGGCCATGGGGAGGGGCTGTGGGTGGTGGGCTGGTTGGCCCCTCCCCCGAATGGGGTGGGGGTTGCCGATCAGGTGCCAGCGGTGTGGGTGAGGGGCCATGGGTGGTTGGCCAGCCAGCCTTTCCCCTGATTGGGTTGGGGGGTCAATCTGGGGTAGGCCAGGTGGGGTGAGGGGCTGAAGTAGGTTGGCTACCAGCCCCACCCCCTATTGAGGTGGGGGGTGCAATCAGGGGTGGGGCCAACCAGTGGGAGGGGCTGCAGGCCTATCATGGTGGAGCTGGCTGGGGGAAAGGGCGGGGGGGCATTTGGCTGGCCGGCCCCACCCTTGATCAGGGTAGGAGACTCCAATCAGGGGCGGGCCGGCCAGGGGGTAGGGACTGCAGGAGGTTGGCTGGACAGCTCCACCCCCTGATCAGACCAGTTCACTGGCCACAGTGGGCATCATAGTGACTGGTCATTCTGGTCATTACAGCATTACGGTTCCTGGCTTTTTATATATATACTAGAGGCCTGGTGCACAAAATTCGTGCACGGAGGGGGAGGTGTCCCTCAGCCCAGCCTGCACCCTCTCCAATCTAGGACCCCTCGAGGGATGTCTGATCCCACCGTGATCGGGCCTAAATGGGCAGTCGGACATCCCTCTCACAATCCAGGACTTCTGGCTCCGTACTGCTCTCCTGCCTTCCTTCCTGATTGCCCCTAACCACTTCTGCCTGCCAGCCTGATCACCCCCTAACCACTCCCATGCCAGCCTGATTGATGTCTAACTGCTCCCCTGCCAGCCTGTTTGCCCCCAACTTCCCTCCTCTGCCGGCCTGGTCACCCCTAACTGCCATCCCCTGCCGGCTTGATTGCCTCCAACTTCCCTCCCTTGCAGGCCTGGTTGCCCCTAACTGCCCCCCTCTGCTGGCCTGGTTGTCCTTAACTGCTCACCTCTGCCAGCCTGGTCGCCCCTAACTGCCAACCCCTGCTGGCCTGGTCACTCTACGCAGCCTGCTGTTCAGTCATTTGGTCATCCCTCACTAACACCCCTGCCAGCCTGATCGCCCCACGCAGCCCTCTGTTCAGTTGTTTGGTCATCCCTCACTAACACCCCTGCCAGCCTCGTCACCCCATGCAATCTGTTCGGTTGTCCGTTCGGTTATTTTGGGTGTGATGGTCACTTAGGCTTTTATATGTATAGATAGACTAGAGGCCCGGTGCACAAAATTGTGCATGGGGGGAGGGTGTCCCTCAGCCTGGCCTGCACCCTCTCCAGTCTGGGACCCCTCGGGGAATGTCCGACTGCCAGTCAGACATCACTCTCACAATCCGGGACCACTGGCTCCTAACAGCTCGCTGCCTGCCTGCCTGATTGGCCCCTAACCGCTTCTGCCTGCCATCCTGATGGCCCCCTAACCACTCCCCTGCTGGCCTGATTGATGCCTAACTGCTCACCAGCTGGCCTGATTGCCCCCAACTGCCCTCCCCTGCCAGCCCAATCACCCACAACTGCCTTTCCATGATGCGACCTGCCTTCTCTGCTGGGACCTGCCTCCTCTGCGCGAGGCAGTGGAGATGCCAGGACCGGCTTCCTCCATGCCACGCAGAGCTGCGGGACCCCCAGGTCTCATTGCGCAAAGTGGCAGCTGGGCCCTGCCTCCACTGTGCGCACGGCCATCTTGGGGAGGCCATCTTGTGGTGGCCATCTTGTGGCAGCCATCTTGTGATGACATCGGGTGCGAGGGCCACCTAGGCTTTTATTTGTATAGATAACCCTGGGAAAATGATGAGTTAAAGTCTTGGTTGCCTGTGTTTTATTATTCAACCAGAGGCCTGGTGCATGAATTCATGAATGGGTGGGGTCTAGCCAGCCGCCCCGATCGGCGCTGGGGCCAGCTGGGGGGATGGGGGGACCTGTAGGAAGTCAGCTGGCTGGCTCTATCCCTGATCAGGGTTGGGGGGGTCCGATTGAGCCCATGCCTGTGTGGGAGAGCCACGGGAGGTTGGCCGGCAAGCCCTGCCCCTGATTGGGCCGGTTGGCCGGCTGCAGTGCACATCATAGTGACTGGGAGTTCCGATCATCCCGGTCATTCCGGTCGCTTGGCTTTTATATATGTAAATAGGACCTAAGCTCCTCTCCCTGCCACACCCTTCTCTGGGCCAGTGTCTCTGACTATTAAATTCTGGTTTCCTGACCGCCTGGCATACATTACCATGTGCTTGCATAGCTCTGACACTTGAGTGATTGACACAGTCACATACAAAATGATGCTCAAGGATATAAATATTTTCCTGGGAATGCAAAATTCAGGTGTGTTATTTTTCAAAAATGGTTGTTCCAGTGTCTTCACTGTACTGACCCTGTGAGGGAGAGTGAAGTCTGAGATGAGAGTGAGGGAGGGCAGACATGGGGAGTGTGGTCCCGGTCTGCCTCTGGCCTTCATCAGCCCCATGGGTCTCCTGTCCCCACTCCACCGTCAGGACAACCACACTGCCCTTCCTCCAGGGAGGGATGTCTATCTAAGCACCTGAATTCTACCTGCCCACAAGTAGGTTTTCTCAGATCTAGAAACCTAATGGGTCCTAACCATATTGGTTCTTAGTAAAGAATCTTGTATCTACCGAATCTTTATACCTGTTACTCAGTGAATTTCTCCAAAGGCTAATAAGTCACTCTGAGTTCCTTAAAAGCAAAAAAAACACACAAAACCCCCCAAAAAAACCAAAAAACAAAAAACAAAGATTATTAAAGTTCAAAATTTTTGTGTTTAATAATGAATAATCTTCTACACACTTAAAGCATGATTTACTGGTAAGGTAAGACCTGACAGGTTTATGTTCAATGTAAGAATCACAGGAGAACCACATAAAGACACAACATCCTACATACTAGTACATGTGAGGCGGGATGTCCCTGGGCCACCCGCCCGCACATGGGGTCACTGAGTACACAGGCAGCGGACAGCAGAAGCTGGGTTGAATCACTGTCTTTGTGATCTGATATACTCATCTAGGGAAGTATTTTTTTAAACTGGAATCAGACTTATTCTAGCAAGCATACAAGTTCCCTGCTGCACACTCATAGGTAATACATACTTCTGTGTGTTATTTCAAGTATAATCTTTAAAAAGTATATGCATATTTCAGATCCAATAGAAACATGATGCCCAGCTGGTGTGGCTCAGTGGTTGACTGTTGACCTATGAACCAGGAGGTCACGGTTCAATTTCTGATCAGGGCACAGGCCTGAGTTGCGGGCTCCATCTACAGTAGGTGGCATGCAGGAGGCAGCCAATCAATGATTCTCTCTCATCATTGAGGTTTCTCTCTCTCTCTCCCTCTCCCTTCCACTCTGAAATAAATTTTTAAAAAAAGAAAGAAACATGACCACTTACCCTTTTGAGTGTATGCAGATTTACACAGATCTACTACAAGACAGTTCTATAGTTACATGTATTTTTATGAGATTAAAAAATGATTTAAGTGATCACGGTGGTTCATAATTGTTTTTCCTTCTATAAAACATTAAAATGTGAAAAACACTAAGAGGGACATGACTAACAATACGACGGATGGCCAACTGTGTTAGAATTACAGTATATCCCTATCCAAGCCCACCTGCCTCTGACTCAGTGGCCATGGTGTGAGGCTGATGGTGTCACCCGAGTTAACTGTTTCAAAGACTTGATTTTTCTTGAAGGTTCCTTCCAATGGAAGTGTCTGAGCCGGGGAGCAGCTGGAATGATGTGTGATTTCATAAAGCACCTGAAAGGCCATTTCACTGGCCGCCTGCCTGCCTGCCCGACAGCTTGCCACTCCCATGGCCACGCAACCTTTCTTAGCGGTTGTGTGTCACTGTGAAGCCAAGCTCTTCCCCAACTTCCGGTCCTGCTCAGCGAGTAAATTGTCTGGACTTAAGCACCGTTTACAGACTTGCCATGGATCCTCATGTGACTACGATGTCTTTATATCAAAGACTACTTGCTCTTCTTTCAAGAAACTTCAATTCTCGGCAAAGACAGCCTTGCCGTCTCCGATGCCTGGGTCAGAGGCTCAGCTTTGAAAGCTGTTCTGTAGGGATTCTAACGACAACAGGGTGACATGCTCCGGTGGGGAGAGCAGCAGCATTGTGGGTGACGTTTCCACTTCTTCTCTGGTGTTTTCTTTCTTCTTTTCTCTCTCAGACGCATGTTCACACACACACTCATGTTTTTAAATTACCTTTAGAAATTAAAAGTGTAACTTAACTGAAGTCAGTGCACCTCACAGATTCCATATCTCAGGCCGCATTTACTTCCCTAAGTTCTAAACATTAATCAACACAGACATGAATTAAATTTCCATATTCGTGTATGTGTGCCTACACATCATTCAAATGGTTTCAATCCCTGGTTGACTATTTGTATGTAGTCTTTTCCCATCCTCCCCTCCTGCTGCCCCACACTTGTTTATAAAGAAGTGTCTTTGCCCTAACAGGTTTGGCTCAGTCGATAGAGCATCGGCCTGCAGACTGAAGGGTCCCAGGTTCGATTCCGGTCAAGGGCATGTACCTTGGTTGCGGGCACATCCCCAGTAGGGGGTGTGCAGGAGGCAGCTGATCAATGTTTCTCTCTCATCGATGTTTCTAACTCTCTATCCCTCTCCCTTCCTCTCTGTAAAAAATCAATAAAATATATATATATTTTTAAAGAGAAGTGTCCTTAAGAAACTGGGGACAGGCTGGCTGGCCTTGCTCAGTGGCTGAGCATCAACCTATGAACCAGGAGGTCATGGTTCAATTCCCGGTCAGGGCACATGCCCGGTTTTGGGCTTGATCCCCAATGTGGGGTGTGCAGGAGGCAGCCGAATAATGATTCTCTCATCATTGATGTTTCTATTTCTCTCCCTCTATAAAATCAATAAAACAAAACCAAAATCTTGGGACAAAATATATCATAAATATGCCCACATCAAGCACTAGTTTCGACTCACACCTAGACTCAGATGTGGCCGCTGTCATTCTTGCAGTCGCTGGGAGAAGAATGGTCAGTCAAGTCCCATGGTCAGGGCAGTGGCCTCGGGGACGAGCACCCAGCTGAGGAACATACAGTGGGAAGGGCAAGGCAGGCACCGCCTTGCTGTGGGCGGCCTGCTCCTGGGCAGCAAGGGCCGTGGTCCAGGGAGTGCGTGTGAATGTGGGTTAGGCGGGGAGGTGGTGGCACCGGTGAGGACTCGGTGAGAACGCACTGCCAGATGAGTAAGAGCCAAGGGCATACACTCAGGACAGTGATGTCTCAGCCGATTTGATCTGTGACTCGGATGATTCCTGTAGGGATGTCCCAGTCAGCACCCCACGCCCCCCCGTCCACGCCTCCCCTCATCCCGGCTCCCCTGCACTCTCCCTGGGGCCTTCCTCTCCTCTCTCCTCTCGCTTTTCTTGAACCAGCTCAGTACTGGGGATCTTCCTAAAACTGACCTTTTTCCAACCTCATTTCACTGCCTTTTAGCTCATTACACAGGAATGCAGTCATCATTTTGTACTTGGCTTATTACTCCAACTCTATGCCCAACTGTGCCCCCTCCCCCTGCAAATGTATGCTGGATTTTTCTCTCTCTCCTACTGGCATCCCCGGCATTGCAATGGGCCAGCTCAGACGTGAGGGTGCCTTAAGGTGTTTCTTTCCCTCTCTTCCCCCTGGATGTCGCCATTGTCCCCGTCGTCGAGAGCGGGAAGCAGGCCCCGGGGCGTGTCCGCTGTGGGTGCCGTGCCCTCCTGTCCGGCCAGTCCGGGCGACACAGCGCCAGGCAGCTCATTCCCGCGGCGGGGTTATGGCCACAGTTCCCCAAGCCACGTCTCCGAGCCACGTCTCCTGCCTCACGCCTCCATCGCCCTCCACCGGTGTTGCTCTAAGACAGAACTCTGATTGGCCCATTGACGTCTTAAAAAAGAAAAACACCCGGTGATTCTTCATTTACTGCAGAATAAAATCTAAACTCCAGAATACACCCTCGGAGAAGCTTCATAAAATAATGCGACGGTAACGTTTCCGTCCCCCTGTCCTGTTTTTTGCACAGTGTGACACCCAGCCATACGCGGCGGCTGCAGAGCCGCCCGTCTCAGGCCTGGGCTGACATGTCTTCCCGCCTGGAGTGCTATGAGGGGCCCCCTGAACCCTGGGTCCTGGTCCACCACCACCCTCCCCGTCACATGTTCTCTGCTCCTCTCACCACAGTGGATTCTCGACTCAGCCTTCTGGCTGCTACAGTTCATCTTTGCTGACATCTGGCTTCGGTCCTATTTTATGACCCATTGAAGTTATCTGCCTCCCTGTGTTACTTCCTGGAGAGCAGAGGTCTCATCAGAACCTCCCGCAGCTCTTCGGGGTCCCACCCTCACCCCTGAAGCTGTGCTGCCACGCAGAAGCAGAGGGGAGTTCCCGGTGACACCTGAGTCGTTAGTGCCCCTCCTCCCGTGGCTCCCGGCCCAGCCAGTGCCGCACAGGGAATCCCTCTCACAGACTGTCCACCGCTACGGCCCGTGATTAGTGGACATCAGATGCTTTTGATATATTTCTGTGTTTTCCTGAACATTAGTGCGTAGCCATTTATATTTTGACTAGAGGCACCCCGCGGGGGGGCCCGGACCCATGCCTGACTCATGCAGCACCGACTGCCATGGGGGTCAGGCGGGATCGGTGCCGCAGGGGGCTGGGACTGAGCCTTTCTCGCAGCATTCCCCGACCCTCCTGACTGTGTCTGCTCTGGGGCCGCCCGAGCCACCGTGCAGACTTGGGCAGGCCCCCCTGCCTCTGTCTCTGTCTCCACTCCTGTCTCACCTGTGCGCGCAACCTCCTTCTGTCTGGTCATAACCTGTTACGAAGTCCTGGCCTAATTTGCATATTACCTCTTTATAACATAGACTAGAAGCCCGGTGCATGAAATTCGTGCATGGGGGGGGGGTGTCCCTCAGCCCAGCCTGCACCCTCTCCAATCTGGGACCCCTTGAGGGATGTCCGGGATTGGGCCTAAACAGGCAGTTGGACATCCCTCTCACAATCCAGGACTGCTGGCTCCCAACTGCTCACCTGCCTCTGCCTGATTGCCCCTAACTGCTTCTGCCTGCCAGCCTGATCACCCCCTAACCAATCCCCTGCCAGCCTGATCGATGCCTAACTGCTCCCCAGTTGGCCCGATTGCCCCTAACTTCCCTCCCTTGATGGCCTGGTCACCCCTAACTGCCCTCCCTGCTGGCCTGGTCCCCCCAACTGCCCTCCCTGCTGGCCTGGTCCCCCCAACTGCCCTCCCCTGCAGGCCTGGTCCCCTCAACTGCCCTCCCCTGCAGGCCTGGGTCCCCCCCAACTGCCCTCCCTTTCTGGCCTGGTCACCCCTAACTGCCCTCCCTGCTGGCATGATCACCCACAACTGCCCTCCCGTGCAGGCCTGGTCCCCCACAGCTGCCGTCCCTTGCAGGCCTGGTCCCCCCCAACTGCCCTCCCCTGCTGGCCTTGTCCCCCACAACTGCCCTTCCCTGCTGGCCTGGGTCCCCCCCAACTGTCCTCCACTGCATGCCTGCCCCCCCACCCCAACTGCCCTCCCCTGGTGTGGCTCAGTGGTTGAGTGTCAACCCATGAACAAGGAGGTCGCCAGTTCAATTCCTGGTCAGGGCATATGCCCAGGTTGTGGGCTTGATCCCCATTAGGGGGCATGCGGGAGGCAGCCGATTAATGTTTCTCTTTTATTGATGTTTCTGTCTGTCCCTCTCCCTTCTTCTCTCTCTAAAATAAATTTAAAAAACATTTAAAAATCCAATTTATAATTATAGACGGAGTGAACAAAGATGTAAAATTCGAAAAATTAAAATAATTAAGACCACTCCTATAACTTCAACTAACAAAATTCATTAAAATGTGTTTTTGAGACTCATTTCTTAGATTCTCTATTTATATCCAGTGCTTATAAGAAGACTTTTATTCATCTACTAGAGGCCCAATGCACAAAATTCGTGCAAGGGTCTTGGCCCTCGTGACCCTGGCTGCCTCTCGGCCCCGCCCCCGCCCACTGGTTGTTCCAGAAGGTTCTTCTGGAAGGTCGATCCACAAGGTTGTTCCACCATCTGGTCTAATTAGTATATTAGCTCTTTATTACATATGACTAGAGGCCTGGTGCATAAAATTTGTGCATGGGAGGGGGGGTCCCTCAGCCTGGCCTGCACCCTCGCACAATCCAGGACCCCTTGGGGGATGTCAGACTGCTGGTTTAGGCACGATCCCTAAGGGATCCCTATGGGATCAAGCCTAAACTGGCAGTTGGACATCCCTCTCACAATCCGGGACCGCTGGCTCCTAACTACTCACCTGCCTGCTTACCTGATAGACCCTAACCACTCTGCCTGCCTGCCTGATTGTCCCTAACCACCTCTGCCTACCTGCCTGATCACCCCTAACCACTCTGCCTGCCTGCTTGATTGCCCCTAACTGCTTGCCTGCCTGCCTGATCATCCCTAACCACCTCTGCCTGCCTGCCTCATCGCCCCAACCACTCACCTGACTGCCTGATCACCCCTAACCACTCACCTGCCTGCCTGATCTCCCCTAACCACTCTGCCTGCCTGCCTGATCACCCCTAACCTGCCTGATCACCCCTAACCGCTTGCCTGCCTGCCTGATCGCCCCTAACTGCTCGCCTGCCTGCCTGATCACCCCTAACCTCCTTTCCCTTGGCCCCTGCCACCAAGGCTTCATCCGGAAGGAAATCCAGAATGTCGTTCAGCTGTCCAGTCTAATTAGCATATTACGCTTTTATTATTATAGGCTAGGGGCCTAGTACACAAATTCGTGCACCTTGAAAGGAACTGTGGGCTGTGGTGAGCACAGGGGCAGGTCTTGGCCCATCCTCTGTGCCCCACCCGGCCCCTCCTGCCACGGCCCCTGGTCCCATCTGCCTACAGCCCCACTCCTGCCGCCACTCCCATGTGCTGATGGCGCCAGCCCCGCTCGCACCCGATGACAGTGTGGAGCGATCAGGGCCAGCGCCAGCAGCAGGTGCGAGCGGCAGCTGCTGCCCCGATCATTCCTCAGGAGCAGGGGGAGGTGGAGAAGCCCTCAGGGGTGACTGGGGCTGGCAGCAGTTGCGTGCGCTGGGCGGGAGCAGAGAATGTTCAGTAACCACCAGAGGCTGGCCCTGATGGCAGCGATCAGTGCCCCGCTTTGGTCTGGCACCCCCTCTCACCTGCTCCACCATCCCACCATGGCCGATGCCTGTCATGTTCCACGTGCACCCCATGGTGGTCAGCACACGTCATAGCAACATGTTGTTTGGTTGTTCTGCCATTTGGTTTATTTGCATATTAGGGTTTTATATATATAGACTGCTTGATCACTAGAGTAAAAATATTGCCCACAATAGCGTACCATGAATAGTTATACCTAAGCAGCATCCGATAACAGACTTGAGGGAAAAAAGACGTTTCTGAAAAGATTTCCTTAGCATTGCATGGCAGACTGGCTGCATGGAGACACATTCTCAGGCCTTTGGAAAAAATCATTTTTATGACTGTGATTAAATATACAAACATGTACTAGTATGCATATATAGTGTGCATGTTGGTATGGTTTACCAAAAGTCTATGCTTGTCATGGATGAGTTGGATAGAGTAAACAATTATCTACTTTTACATGTAAGCTTCACTGTATTATGTTAAAAACTAAAAAGGCGCCCCAGCTGGTTTGGTTCAATGGATAGAGCATTAGTCTGTGGACTGAAGGGTCCTGGGTTTGACTCAAGAGCACATGCCCAGGTTATGGTCTTGATCCCCAGCAGGGGACTTTCAGGAGACAGCCAATCAATGATTCTCATCACTGATGTTTCTATCTCTCCCTCTCCCTTCCTCTCTGAAATCAATAAAAATATATTTAAAAAATAAAAAGGTATTAGGTGAGTTTGGCCATACAACAAATTATGAATTATGATTTCCATCTTACATTTCCATTTATTAGAAACATTTGTAAGGAGGACAGTTAAATTGCAGGGATTTGTTCAAGTTACAACATAAAGAGGAAAAAAACATAACAACCTGCAAATTCAGTGATTAATGGAAAAGTTCAAGATCGAAAGGTCACCCTGAGAGGCAGGGGGAGCCCTGAGTAGGAGTTACACCTCTGAAGCCAGACCCCCGGGGTTCAGGTCACAGCGCTGCTCCCCGCTGGTCACAGGGCCTGGGGAAGGTTGTCTGCCCTCAGGGCCTCTCTGGTGCTGTTTGTGAAACCAAATGCTGGCTGCACCTGTGATTAGATGTTCTGAGGATTTGAGTTAAAATCTGTAGGACACTGAGCGTCATGCTTGGCACAGAGAAGAAGTAACGTATTTTTTATTATTGCTGCTTTCATACCTATTGTTCTGCTAGTAAAAACGTTCATTCAACACCTCGGTCCTACGCGTTACTATGGCATCCTTCCTATTTCACTTCTCATTCACAAATTGTCCAACCAACGTCAATCCACTAAAGCTATGTTTAAATTGTAGAATATCTCGCAAAAATTTCAACTCCCATTATTTTTGTTTCTGAAAACAGTTGCTTATAGGTCTGCATTGAGCATACGCTGTTTCCATATTCCAGGTTAGGCCTGGGGGAGGCTATTTTTTTGGCTGACTTAATAAACATGAATTCAGCCACCATGCTTGAACGAACGAATGGCTTGGATGCACAGACACGGCTTTGTCAGGTGTGGCTAGAAGATGCTGCATGTTACACACCTCGCACACAGCAGAGACGGGCGCTGGTTACTGTGCGGCTGCTACGTGTCTTTCCTAGGGAAGCGCTGATACCAGCGCATCACGTTGCAAGGCTCGGAAAGATGTCCTGACTGTCAGTGATTAGTGAAACCAGCAAGCACACGCATGTGTGTGTCCACATGTATGGATTTACACACAGGGCCCTCTCTTACCTTTGTTTTTTCTCCTTGCTGGGCACAGGAAATCACGCTTTTATCTTTCGCAGCTATCCATTCACCTGAGCCACACTGCCGCTTTTGATAAGTGCTTGATTAATATCAATGATATTAAATTGTATTATTGCCCTCAGTGCTTATTCTTGGACTTGATTTGAATGGCAAAGCAACTCTAATAATACCGCTGCAAAGGAAATGCAATGTATTTGACAAATTCTTGTATGAGCTAGATATCCGAGTAAGGCATTTGATTTTCCTTCCTTAACAGTGGGGAATTGTAACCCACCCCAACATTCTTTTGGCATTGTTTCTGCAAATGCTGACTCTAAATGCAGCATATACATAAGCAGCGTGTTTGTATGAGAATCCTAGGAACTAACTTCAGAAGATACAGACACTTACCTTCAGCCATCCCAGTTCCAGGAGATTTGCTGGCCTTGAACGAGGATGACAAACGCCAAGATGACACACACTTAACCATCATGTGACCAGTTTCAAGGTCTTTATCAGAATGGACTGTGCTGATTCAACCTCCTCCCCTCAGTTTCTTTGTTCTGCTCTGCCTCCCCCTCATTATAAAAACGTCTGCCTGCACTGTGACATGGCTTTGGCTAAGAGTCTCCCATCTCAACGGGTGACTGGCACTTGAATAAGCCTCTTTCCTTTTTCACCAGCATTTGTCTCATGTGTTTGGCTTTCATGGTGTCAGGCAGCCAAACCTTGGTTTCAGTTACATTCCCATGTCCTGTTTTCCAATATGGGAATCAATTATTTTTGTTTTCTGTGTTAAATTTTACTACTTTGTCCTGAGATTTTAAAACAGTTTAACTTTACCTTCTTCCACCTATTATTTTTCTTTTCTTTTCTTTCTCTCTCCCTTTTTTCCTCTACATTGAAGTCACAATGTGGTCTTCGATAGCAGAATACAAAGCTTTGACTTGATTTCTCCTGCCTTGAGGTAAGGCAGCGACGTTTGAGGGCGCATTTTCAGAGCCTGTTTAGATTTCAGGATTTCTTTCAGTTCCCTTGTTGTCAGTAGGAATGGTACAAAGAGGAATTGCACTCCACAGGAACTCTTTTTTTTTAAGTAGAGCAGTAAGAAAGCCTTAGAATTAAATTATACAAACCTAGCAGGTAGCAAAAATTAATTGTGCCCTTTTATATTTAAAAATGGTTTCTTAGAGTCAGAACAGATGAGTAGCTGACATGGAGGAAAAGTTCTGAAGTTGCATGCACGCGCACGTGCGCGCACACACACACACACACACACACACACACACACACTCAGAATTAGATTTTTTGAGGCAAAGTACCAAGAACATTGCTGTCTATTTGCACATAGCACTGAATGGAAAATTAAAACTTTTCTTACTGTGAATAGGAGTGACTGTCCAAAATATAACAGCTTCATCCCAAATAACAAAATGAGACAAACCAATCAATTGCCTTGTCCTGATTATAGCAGTGAGCACTGATGGTTGCGGAAGTGAAGACATCAGAAACTGATTGGAAGAGATGTTAGGTGGGTATGGAATGAGTGATGTAATCTTAGGGAATGAACAAAAGTTGCATTTGCCCCATTGCTCACAGCACCCAGCCTCATGCCTACGGACATCACAGCGTCTCATTCCCACTGCGCTCCTCCCTTTGTTAGCGAAGGGGTTTCACACCTCGTGTGATCATAGCCGCACGTAATATATATATAATAAAATCGTGAGAACTGCAGAGATACACCCGGCCTGCCCATGAACTGAGATGTTCACAGACCAAGGGCAACCGCAGGGAACCATCGACACCCCAGGCCACCTCTAAAAGTCAGTGCTTGCTCCTTACGAAACTCTCAAAGACATCTCTTCTATTACTGGAGCAAAGTCATATTCTTTACCGCTCTTTAGCCATTTTTTTTCTGATCTATCACCACCTTGTGTTTCTTGTTATTTATTTATTTATTTATTTATTTATTTATTTATTTATATTAAATTGATTGGGGTGACATTGGTCAACATGAACATACAGGTTTCGCGTGTGGGTTTCCATGTTACAAGATATGCATATTGCGCCTTGTGCCCACCCCCCCAA
This sequence comes from Cnephaeus nilssonii, assembly GCF_951640355.1. Lineage (NCBI taxonomy): Eukaryota > Metazoa > Chordata > Mammalia > Chiroptera > Vespertilionidae > Cnephaeus > Cnephaeus nilssonii. The sequence continues at coordinate 3,053,218 of NC_137076.1, forward strand.
AGTAGAATCTCCTCCTGTCACTGTGTGTTTCCTCCAAGTTTCTGTCCTAAACAGGGAATCGGTGGTCAGTCCACTCCGCCAGCCCAGAAATCCGTCACAACCACTTCCATCCACTCTCTCCGATGGTGACTCACAGCGACTATGGAGAGCAGGTCCGCGGACCCTCGGGACGTGCGAGAAACGCTCGCCCTTTGTGAGGGTCCCGGGTCCCAGGGTCCGCAGGGCGCCTCGGCACAACCATAACATTATTTCAGTTGCTACTTCATAACTGTAATTTTGCTACTGTTATGAATCGTAATGTAAATATCTGTGTTTTCCGATGGTCTTAGGCTCTACAGCAGTGGTTCTCAACCTGTGGGTCGCAACCCACAGGTTGAGAACCACTAGCAGGGTCGCCTAAGAGGGTCGCTGCTGTAGAGCCTAAGACCATCGGAAAACACAGATATTTACATTACGATTCATTAACAGTAGCAAAATTACAGTTATGAAGTAGCAACGAAAATAATTTTATGGTTGGGGGTCACCACAACATGAGGAACTATTAAAGGGTCGTGGCATTAGGAAGGTTGAGAACCACTGGCACAGCAGCAGCCGCAAGGGCTCTGAGGGTCTGACCTTGAGAGTTCCTCCCAACCCTCCCACAGCCTCTTCCTCAGCTGTGCCCCACGCCCCACGCTACCCGTCACGTTTCCCTCTTTGTTGTGTCCTCCGTGGAAGAAGTGCCACATGCCACATGGGAATAAGCAGCACCTATTGGGGCAGTGAATAATTCAGAAGGAACTCACTGCAGCCAGAGTTCCGCCGGGGGTGGCAGCCTGCAGACCCCCTCGGGCCGCTGGGCTCAGGGTCTTAGCCAACCTCTCAGCAGGGACTTGCTCCTGTCTGTTTGGTCAAAGTGCCTGGGAGAGTGATTCACTGGTGTTCTCTGTGAATGAGCAGAGCGCCCCTCCCCGGGGAGCATACAACGTGCATTTTCCTTTCGAGAGGCCACCGTGGAAGCACGATTTCGATCAAGTACACGATTCTTGACGGTCTGAGAGATTCAAAAGCAAAGTTAAATCTGAAACAGTGATGCGCAGAGGAGCTAAAATTTCATAGTAAGTATGCAAATAGGATAGGAATTTAGTGTGTGAAACACGGCGCATAGTTTAAAATGTCTGTCTTGAATGTGGGGAATAGCAGGGAGGAAATGGTGATGCCCCTCTTAGGCATGTATTAATGTTGTTTGGGGGAGACACATATTTTTGAATTTATATAATAAGAAATAATACTTTTTTCTAGCAGAGATATTTCATATGATCATTTCTACACACACACACACACACACACACACACACACACACACGTTGTTGCTTTTTCTTCCACTGTAGGGCCAATGTAGCATTTACTAGTATAAGAGTGAGACTTCCTTAAAATAACTAAAGAAATTAGGCAAACTGTAAAACATAAAGTAAGCAAATTTTATCCATTAGTATTTTAAAGTGATTTCTAGTTGAGTATGTTGAAATAAGATTTTGAAATATCACTCTAATAGTAAAAATATGTGCAATAATCCAAAAGTTTTAACTATTCTACTTGTATGTGAAATGAAGCTAGCAGGAGTATAATGGTGAGTGTAAAAATGCTTGTGAAACTTTTCACATGTTTCATCTCATATATGACATGTTTATCATGTGCTGTGGCGTATTCTGGAATATTCAATTTAATATGCAATGATAACTTAAAATGAGCTCTAGCAAACCATTTAGTTACTGAGTTCTATTCCCTTTATGAAATTAATTGAGAAGTAAACATGGTGCATTAGTACTATGATATAGATGAATAGATAAATAAATAAAAAAGGTTTTTAAAAAGACAAGTTAGATAACTCAAGGACAGAAGGACTGAAAGAGATATTTGCTCAGATGGATAAGCTTGACATGTCCAGACATTCTGAAGAAATCAGTTTTGCTTCTCTTTAGCTTACATGTGCTGGGCTCTGCAACCTTCCTTTAAAAAGAAAAAACAGATGTTGCAGATACTGGTGTGAATCTCATAAAGCATATTGAATATCTGATATCTTTTACGAAATATCATCTGTAAGAGTTACTTGCAAGCAAATAGAAACACTGGTTTTATATTTCACTTGTAATACATTCGGGTTTCAAATCAAAAGAAAGGATCTTTGACAAATTGGGTCTGGCCTTTTCAATTAGATCTTCATCAATCTCAAGAAAGCATGGCTTTACAACTCTAAAACTTATTTTTACCTAAATTCAGTATTTTTGCATATATTTTCTATAAGTTCTATTTATTCTATTATTTTATATTAGAATTTCTTTTTAAAAATGTTTTTATTGATTTTCCTATTAAAGAGAGAGGAAGGGAGAGGGAGAGGAAGAGAAAGAGAAACATTGATTGGCTGTCTCCTGCTCGCCCCCTATTGGGGATCCAGCTGCAACCTGGGCATGTGCCCCGACGGGGAATTGAGCCAGCGACCTCTTGGTGCCTGGGACAATGCTCAAACAAATTATTGCCATAATATTTAACTGCCTTAATACATATTTTAAGTTCAACAAAGTGTGTAAGTTGTACCCATTGTGTAAAACAGTATGGAGGTTCTTGAAAAACTCTACAATAGAGCTCCGGTCCAATCCAGCAACCCCACATCTGAGCATATAGCCAAAGGAAGTGTATCAGGACCTCTGAGAGACACCTGTACTCCCATGCTTATTGCAACATTGTTCACGGAAACGACATGCATGTCCATGGATGAATGAAAGGATGAAGACTTGTGGTGCGTGCACACAATGAAATGTTACTCAGACTTAAAGAAGAAGGAAATCCCCCCCATTTGCAACAACACAGTGGGCCTGGAGGTACTGTGTTATGTGAAATGAGCTGGACACAGAAACACAAGCACTGTGGCTCTTGCTTGCCTGTGGAATCCAAAATAGTCAAACTCACAGAAACTGAGCAGAATGGTGGTGGCCAGGCACTGGGGGAGGGTATGGGGATGGAGAGGGGATGGCCAAAGGGTAGGACGTTCTAGTTATGCAGAATCAATCAGCTCTGAAGACCTATGACACAGCAGAGAGCTTATAGCTAACAATATGGTGTTATATGTTTAAACTTTGCTAAGAAGGTATATCTTACGTTACGTGTTCTTACTGACACAACAATAACACGAGTACTAACACTAACTCTAATACTCATACTTGTGATAAAGGAGGAGGACGGAAACTTTGCCAAGTGATGGGCATGTTTAGGTCCTTCTGGTGAGATGGTTTCACAGGTATGTACTCATTCCCAAACTCCTTGAGTTGGAGACATTAAATATGTACAGCCTTTTACATGTCAGTCACACCTTAATAAAGTGGTTAAACATTTAAATGTCATCGATGCCTTACATGGTACCAGGCAGGGACTGGAATTATTGGGGGAACAGGTCATCCTATCTAATAAAGAGGGAATGTGCTACTTGACCCTCACGCCGTTGCAAAGATGGCGGCGCCCACAGCCAATAAGGAGGGAATATGCTAATTGACTGCCTCACCCTCAAAGATGGCAGCGCCCACAGCCAATAAGGAGGGAACATGCTAATTGGCTACCCTGTCCTCAAAGATGGCGGCACCCACAGCCACAAGATGGCGACACCCAGTCCCCTCAGCCCCCAGGCCACCCAGGGCCAGCCTGAGGCACAGGCAAGCCTTGGATGGCGGCTGCCCAGCTGCCAGGGTTGCCCGAGGCTCAGGTAACCAGGGCTGGCCGAGGCTTGCGCTGCTGGCAGTGGCAGCAGCAGAGGTGTGATGGGGCATCGCCTTCCCCTGATCGCCAGGTCACCTCCCACCCCTGAGGGCTCCCGGGCTGTGAGAGGGGGCAGGCTGGGCTGAGGGACCCTCCCTCCAGTGCATGAAGTTTCATGCACCAGGCCTCTAGTAGATTATATAATTGTCTAACCACCACATTGTCCACTTGAAAGTAATCTCTCTATATAAAACCCTAATATGCAAATAGACTGAACGGGGGAACAACTGAACAACTGGTCGCTATGATGAGCGCTGACCTCCAAGGGGTGCACGTGGAACATGGCAGGTGTCGGCAGCAGGAGGCAGACTGTGGAACATGGCGGGCATTGGCGGCAGTGGGATGGTGGAGCAGGTGAGCGGGGGTGCCAGACCTGTGGGGGGCACCAGTCACTGTCATGGGGGCGAGCCTCTGGTGGTTACTGAAAATTCTTTGCTCCCATGCACCATGGTCCCACCTGGTGCTCGCACCCACTACCAGTGCTGGAGCTGCCGCCTGCACCTGCTGCTGGTGCCTGGTGCCGACCCTGAGGGCTCAGCTCCCTCAGTGGGTGCGAGCGGCGGCTGCTGGCCCCGATCGCCCCTCAGGGCTTCTCCACCTGCCCCTGCTCCTGAGGGGCAATCGGGGCAGTAGCTGCTGCTCGCACCCACTGACAGCGCCGGCCCCACTCACTCCGTGTCATCAGCGTGTGGTAGCAGTGGTGGCGGGATCAGGGCTGCTGGTAGACAGGGGACTGGGGGCTGTGGTGGGAGGAGCCGGGTGGGGGCACAGAGGATGGGCCGAGACCCTCCCCTGTGCCCACCACAGCCTTGCGGCCCACAGTTCCTTTTAAGGTGCACAAATTTGTGCACTGGGCCCCTAGTATAAAATAAAACTGAGTGTCCAAAGACAAAATAAATAAATACCATTGATGCCTTGATATTTTCAAATGTTAAATAAATAACAGACAGTTTTAACAATGGAATACAGACTCCAGAAACCATTTTTATTTTTGTGCGGTAACATTTAAAGAGGTAGAGCATTTTTCCCTTTAAGTGTGTGATGACTTGATGCCCTATACACTCATATTATGCATTTGCAACCGCAGTGGGTCGCAAAGTTATATTGAATGCACGCCCCACCACTGAAATGCAAACGACTAGAAGAAATGCTGATGTTTTCCATAGCATGTAGTTGCTCTCTGATGAGCAAAGATATTTCCTTGGGTTTATTTTTCAATACACGGGAGCAAAACAGGGAATGACAACTTTCAGATTTCGCGTGGGAACCTGTATTAGGCAAAAAGGCAGGCACATTAGGACCTGCGACCTGTTTAAACAAAATCGATTTAAGTTCCTACACTTCATTAAACGGAGAGGGGATCCCTTAAAGACGCACCCAAACATCTGAGGTGCTGACGCGCGAAGCTGAGTCCTGTTAGCATCAGAGAGATGTGGCCATCGCACTATTGACAAGATCAAAGGAGTCTTTCTCCCACAGCTTAGCGAGTCAAGCAGTTGATTTTCACAAAGCGCAGGGCACTTTCCTCAGTGTCACCCCCGGGCGCGCTCATTTAACCTCCCCGGAGCCTGGGGAAGGTGGGCTCCACACAGCTCCCAGGCCACGCGGCAGGAAGGCCTGATGCTTATGACGAACTTGCCTGAGATTACAGCTTGTGACAGTCAGCCAGGGCTCAGTCCTCTCCTCAGAGCTGATGTTTTCAAGTATTACTTCCCCCCAAAGATAATGGCCCCCAAATCCAGTTTTCTCTGGTGAAACATATGCTCGTGCCCCAAAACAAACAACTTGGTCCCGAGCTGCTTTGGCTCAGTGGATAGAGCATCAGCCTGTGGACTGAAAGGTCCCGGGTTCGATTCTGGTCAGGCACATGCCCGGGTTGCAGGCTCAGTCCCCAGTTGGGGGCGTGCAGGAGGCAGCTGGTCAATAATTCTCTCTCATCATTGATGTTTCTATCTCTCTCTCCCTCCCTCCCTGAAATCAATAAAAACCGATTAAAAACAACAACAAAAAACATAAACTAAAAACAAGCAACTTGTATTCAACAGACCCGATCTGTATGGAGCGGAGTTGTGAGCCTGGGATAGCGTGCCTTCTCATCATTCAGCTTCTATGCCCAGAAAAGGACTGTGTCTCCATTTTGCAAAGAAAAAGGGAAATGACGCCCCGAGAAGAGGACTTCAGCTCCCATTGCTGCTTTGGAAAAACCAGCTCTGGTCTCAGTTGTATTCCATCCGCAGGATCCCTGCCTGCCTTGTGCTGCTCTGTCACTCCCGGGTATCCAGGGAGGGATTTATTTGGGGTCTCTTCCGCTGCAGACTTTGTGAGGAGCTTTCTGAACCAGAGAATTGCTGCCAGGCATTGATTCTCTAAATATGACATCTCTATTACCTTCTGCAGGTTTTTATTTTTATTGATTTCAGAGAGGCAGGGAGAGGGAGGGAGGGAGAGAGAAACATCAGTGATGAGAGAGAATCATGGATCGGCTGCCTCCTGCACACCCCACAACTGGGGATGTAGCCCACAACCTGGGCATGTGCCCTGACCTGGAATCGAACCGTGACCTCCTGGTTCATAGGTCCACGCTCAACCCCTGAGCCACGCCGGCCGGGCTGCCTTCTGCAGACTTGATGAGATTCACTAGTAACGACCAAGATGGTCAGGCTACATGAACAACCAATGTCAACCACAAGGACTTACTTCTGTCACCAGAGACGCAGACAGGCTGCGGACAGTAACACGGGACCTGCTGTAGTGGGCAGCACTGCGAGAGGGGAGCCGTAAGAGCATTAAACTGGTAAAAAGAGGCACTGCGCTGTGATCTGAGGCACTTGAAATGGCGATAATAAACTTGTAATTTATCAGGAAGATAGAGTGACTCTAAATGTCCCCATGATCACAGAACTGGTTTCAGAACACACGTATGTATTCCTACAGGGGACAGGAAAGGTGGGGATGTTTAGACGTGAAACCCTATGTGGTCTCTGGGTGAGAGCCATACACACGCGGTGGCCCTGCCCGGCCAGCACTGCTCAGTGCTTGAGCCTCGACCTATGGACCAGGAGGTTAGGGCTTCCTTCCCAGTCAGGGGACAGGCCCTACTCTCCCAGTCGGGGGCTCAATCCTTAGTGTGGGGCGTGCAGGAGGCAGTCAATCAGTGGTTCTCTCTCATCATTGATGTTCCTCTCTCCCTCTCCCTTCCTCTCTGAAATCAATAAAACTATATTTTAAAAAAACAAAACAAGTAGATAATTTGTGGATGCCCAGAAAACAGGTTTCCGTGACAGCGGGCCTCTTTCACCCTTGTTTCCAACAAGGGACAGACCTCCCCCGCCATGAATATGCATCAGGGAAATAAATAGAAAACCAGTGACTTGCCCTCAGTAGGACGCAATTTCTGGGCACAATCACTAAAAATTGCGGACTTCATCCTTGTTCTCTTGAGACTTTAACTCTGTACATCCCTCCACATCCGGGAGTTCATGCCACAGTCACTGGGCGCCCCTGGCCACCTCAGTGCGAGGTCGGGCTGCGGGCCTCGTGGACCAGGGTCAGCAGCAAGGAGAGACGAACATGAAAGGCCACATTCCAGACGAATGGCTGTGCCTCCTGGCTGCACGACACCTGCGGGCTCAGTGGGCGGTCTTGGCCTTGACTTGACCGAGACACCGGTGCTTGCTGCGGGGCCGGCTCCTCCGAGGGCCCAGGGGCGGCTCTCAGGATTCCCGGCTGCTGTCTTGGGACCTGAGACAGTTTTTCTCTGTGGGAATCGAACTTGTCATGACTGTGGGATTCGTACAGGAAATCCAAAACGGTGCATCCCAGCTGCCTTCCTGCTGGCCTGACCACTCCCTTCCGCGACCAGCACTGACATGGCAAGCGCGAAGCCGGGTGGGGCCTAACCCAGCTGCCCCCTCGGCAGTGTCTGCAAACCAAGACTGCTCTTGCAAATGCCTGCGCCTGGACGCCCCCTTAACCAGGAGGACCCTAAACCACACTCCTCGTCTCCCGCACCTTCCCTCCGCCCATTCGGTGTGTTACGGGCACCTCCAGGCTAAACCATGGGGCCCCAATCCACCTCTGTCAATTCCGCATCCCCCCCCCCCCCCCCCCCGCTCTGCCAACCACCCCTTCCACCCGCTGTCCCCGAGCTGAGCTGCGCCGCTGTCACTAGCCCGTCTGTCCCTCCGTCTTCCCAGCCCATCTCCGCCGGGGCTCCGCAGCGCTCGGAATGCGGCTGATTTTGGCTGCTGTTACAGACCCACAGTCTGAGAACCGGGAAGGTCAATCAATAAACACTTCCAAGGGTAACTAGTAAGTGCTGGTGCTGAGGCTCAAACCCACACCCAAGCCATTGTTTTCAAGACAGATAGTCTGGGCTTTTTCTGCCCTCCGTCACGGATTAGCTCGATGGCCATTTGAATATGTTAAGCCGTGTTTTATTCATTCAGAAAATGTACAAATATTTCCTCTTAGTGTCCTTAATGATTAGCACTGTGCTTAGCATATAGTCATGTGCTAAACAAATACTATTTTTAAAAACATATATAGCCCAGTCGGCGTGGCTCAGTGGTTGAGCATCGACCTATGAACCAGGAGGTCACGGTTCAATTCCCAGTTAGGGCACATGCCTGGGTTTCGGGCTTGATCCCCAGTAGGGGGCGTGCAGGAGGCAGCTGGTCAATGACTCCATCTCATCATTGATGTCTCTTTCTACCCTCCTCCCTTCCTCTCTGACATCAATAAAAACAAACAATCAGCAAAATGCACACAATGATTATTATGCCTGTCTTGTTGTGACAGGCTCTTGAACGGTCTTCTCACAAACATCTCCCTGGTTCACACGTGTGGTCTTCTCCCAGCCCAGCTCCGATCGAGTCACTTTCTGGCTGAAAACCGTCAGCGAGCGACTGGTATCCGTCTGTCCACAGCGCTTGCTGCTATGGACAAAACCACGTCTTCAGTATCTCGTCCCACGACTATTTCTGATTTTCTTGAGCATCCAACCAACACGGGCAACTCAGCATTCCCCAGCGGCCTCGATTCCAGCCAAACCTCGCCTGGCTGAGCCTGCGGCCTGGGACTCGCTCCCTGGACCGTGCACACGTGTACACACAGGCCCGCACACTCACACGCCAATGCTGCCTCCTCCTGCGGTCTCCCGCTCTCTGTCCCCATCGTCCACAGTGGCTTCTGCCCTGTAATGCAGAAACCGGTGAGCGTGTCCGGCCCGGCTCCTGAAAACCGCCCAGTCCTGAGCTCCGTGCCCGTCAGACAGCTCCACACCGAGGAGCGACGGATGGCGCCGTGGTGAGAGCAGGGATCGGGCCCTGGATTGAATATATCAACATGGAAGAGCCACCCTGGCTTCTCCCCTCTCCTGGGGGTGAGGACACGTTACACGCCCAGAAAAGAAACGTGAGGAAGAAGAACACGGAGTATCCAGTACTTTCTACACACACTTTCCGATCCTTTCCCACAAAATCATATTCATCCAAAAATAAAGTTAAAATGGAAATCCGGTGCCAAGTCTGAGAATAGAAGTTTTATGCTTGAAACTGTGTTTCCTATTGGGCTGAACGTGGCCGAGGGTCACAGCTCTCGGTGCCAATCTCGGGGCTACTCCGCCTTGATGACTGATCAGAAACAACACCAAAGCAACAAAAGGATAGTTTTTTAAAGTGTGTGTGTGTGTGCAGAGTATATAATTAATATCCATATGCACATACACAGACATACTCACAGACACAGATTCACACACTCACATGTGCACACCCACACGCACACACATGTGCACATGGGCACACATACATGTGCACACACTCACACACATGCACACACGCCGATACTCTCGCGCGCACACACACAAGCCCACACACTCACACGTGCGCACACACACACATAGCACCTCTGATCCTCTGCCTGTGCATGTGGGTGTCCACCATCCTGCGTGGGATATGTCGCAGGAGCCATCGCTGACCTCTGACTACGTGTGAGCAGAGGAGAGTAGAGGCGTGCTTCCTGCGGAGGGAGGGGATCGCTGCCCCTGAGCGGCAGTGTGGCCCAGTGATGGAGAACCTGCGGTCCCGGGGCTGGCTGGGGGCAGGCCCTCCTCAGGGGTTTAGGATCACTCAGTGGACCCGGGGAGGCACTCGGCCTCTTTTAAAGTTTATGATTTAAAAATGGAACTAAAACTAGAGTTTGAATGAATTAAAATAAATAGAAAATACAAAAAATCCAGGAGAAAAACAGAAAATCCAGGTGGGCCTCATGGGGTCACGAACCCCTCACAGCACTGCCCTCGGGCGACGCCTCCTCCAGCCGCCTGGGCTTCCCGCAGGGCCCAGGAGCCCGGCCGCCGCTCACGGGCAGGGAAGGCTTGAAAACGTGAACTCATTTCTCCGTAATAATCATGGCTGGTTCCGGTGCAGACGGAGGGTCTCGCGAGGGGAAGAAAGCTTTTACTTGAATCAGTACCGATTCCTGTGCAATTCCAGGCCGCGTCCCACTTCTTTGTTCCCCTCTTTGCTGCAGTTAGTGCCCACAGGAGGGTGCATTTGCACACAGGACGGAGAGGCACACGAGAGGACGCTGCATCCCGACGCAGAGGGGACTGTCCTCAGAACTGCCCACCGCCCGGTGCGACAGCGGCTCTGGCTCTAACAGGCCACCGGTGAGTGTCACAGTCTGACCCGGCCGGGATGTGTCCCTGCCCCGTACTGTGCGACCTCCACACAGGTGCCCCCCCCCAGCAAGGGGAGCTCAGGGGCCCACCCAGCACACACCTCCGACTCTGCTCGTCTCTGCACCCACAGGACACGGCATTTCATACGTGAACGCCGGCTTCCCTGGGGGTCTAGCAAGGTTCAGGCTACTTCTCCATCTTATGCTTCAACCGCCATCGTCAGGCCTGACAGGGCCTGGGAGCCGCCTGGGGTAGCTCTGGGGCGCATCGGTCAGCAGGGGCTAGAGAAGGGGGCGGCCGGTGCCCCAGCGGGGAAGTGAGGAGGCCAGGCAGGGACATTCAGCTCAAACAGATATTTCAGTTCCAGCCCCTCAGAAGCATCCCGGTGTGTGAGGTGTGGACGAAAGAGGCCACATGCTGACCTGACAGCCCAGGGGAGGCCTGCATGGCGGTCTTGCAAACTCAGAGACCTAAAGTCACCACCAAGGATGGTCTGAAATCAAACTTTAAACTAAAGCAGTTATGGGGGCAGTTACCTCCTAGGCCGGTATCTTCACTGACAAGGTCAACCTTTACCTTAACTGAGCCTACTGTCTTTGCATCTATGGTAATATACCCTTGAAATGTCAGGGTAGCTTGTAACTTCCCTCGCTGTTGTAATCATGGTAATTGTTGGCTGTTAACTACCCTGCACCCACCTAAATAAAAGAAGCGTGCGTCCATCATTTTACCTTTTATCCGATCCCAGAGGTTTCCCTGCTTTGCTTTCTCCCGCCTCCCTGATCTATCACCAACAGACTTCATGTGACCCACTTACGTCCCCTCCTTTGACTGTCATGTATAAAACAAGGTGAAAAACCGCCATTCTCTGGAGCACTATCCCAATCCGTTGAGGTGCTGCTTCCCGGAAATTGTCGACAATTTGGCTCAAATCAATTAAAAAAAAATTCTTTACAGGTTTGAATGTTTTTTACATGAATATTACAATAGTTGAACCTTAGTTCAAGATTTTGTTAAATGACTAGTTTATTTCAAACCTGCTGCATCTTAACCTTTTTGGGTAACGAGGAACCTAAAATATTCACGTTACACTTTGACTGGACCGAGTTAGTGAAATAGAAATGACGATGCTAATGACCAATGTTCTTACCTTCACGTCCTTGACGTTCATCCGCGTGCCCTCCTTCCCCACGAAGATGTCGTCGATGTCCACGAGCAGGTACCTGTCCAGGGACAGGGTCAGCCTCCTCCCCGACAGGAAGGACACGGCGTCGACGAAGATGAGCTTGTGCAGCCAGAAGCTCAAGTTGTTGCCGAAGAGCACCCGCCGGATGCCGTCGTGCAGCCCCAGGTCCTGGACCACCGTGGCGTGGAGTGGGGCACCGGACGCGGCCGGGGGGCCCTCCCCGCTCTGCGGCGCGGCCAGCAGCACGGGCTGGTAGGTGGAGTGGTTGGAGCGGAAGGCCGTCCAGTCCTGGCCAGGCAGCGGGCCCTGCTGCACGCGGGGTGCCCGGGTGAGGCGCAGCAGCGGGGCGCGCGGGTCCACCAGGCAGTCCCTCAGCGCCAGGTTGTTCAGGAGGCTGATGGGCAGGCCCCGCAGCGGCGTGCTGGGCGGGCTGTTCTCGGTGGCTTTGTGGAAGCCGATGATGCCCACGCTGTACTCCACGCAGTACTTCTCCAGGAGCTCCCGGTTCCACGCGTCCATGCCTGCGTACTTGAGGATGTTCTCGTAGACGACCAGGATGTACTTCCCCCTGCCGCCCTCGGTCAGCGGCGGGATGTCCCCTTTCCCGGGCGCGATGACCATGTGGTAGGCGAAGCGGCTGGACTCCAGGATGGCGGCGATGTCCTGGCCCAGCTGGGAGTACTGGCTCTCCACCAGCAGCAGCACTGTGGGGTCCGTGCGCGACGTGTCCACGGGCCTGGCCGTGCGGGGCTCCGCGGCCCTGATGGGCAGGAGTCTGAGGTCGGCGCACTCGGCCTTGGAGGTGGTTTCCAGGAGCACCACCTCCTGCCGGTAGCCCGAGTAGAGGAAATAGGCGGAGACGGCGATGCTGGCCAGGCAGAAGGTGGCCAGGAGCGCGATGAGGGCGCGGAAGCTTCTCCGCAGCTTCAGTAGGAGATGCATTGTCTGTGGTCCGGCCTGGGAAGCTTTCCCAATGTCTCCCCTAAAGGGCCATCCCGGGCGCGGTGTGAGTCGGTGCGCGTGCCGCTGCCCACGAGTTCATGTAACCATCGCAGAGCATGTGAGGGCTGGAGGGTCCCGCGGGTCAAGCTGGGAGGCGGGGGGCCAGGGCGGGAGCTGGAGAGAGTCCAACCAAAGACGGTGGCCTGGTCCGTCAAACACTATCTGGAAAAGGGAGCAACGCAATGACCAGGACAATCAGAAAGACAACGCTGATGTGCGCCTGCAGGCTGATATTTCAGAAACATGCATACCCAACACCATGTCAGTGCGGCTCCGGGGCTAAAACACGAGCGGCCTGCTGTTTGCAGCCTAGATTTTACCACTTAGAATACAGTGAAGTTCTTTCATATTCTCAAGAAGACAGAATCCTATTTGTTCTTTGTATATATTTTGTCTTGTATTATATCCATTGCTACACTTCTAGCTCATGTATTGGATTTGAAAATCCATTTAAACAAACAGGAGACCATCCCACCTGGCCCCACCCTGCACCATGCCCACCTGGCCCCATCCTGCACCATGCCCACCTGGCCCCACCCTGCACCATGCCCACCTGGCCCCATCCTGCACCATCCCCACCTGGCCCCACCCTGTACCATGCCAACCTGGCCCCATCCTGCACCATGCCCACCTGGCCCCATCCTGCACCATGCCCACCTGGCCCCGCCCTGCACCATGCCCACCTGGCCCCATCTTGCACCATGCCCACCTGGCCCCACCCTGCACCATGCTCACCTGGCCCCACCCTGCACCATGCCCACCTGGCTCCACCCTGCATGGCCCCGCCCTGCACCATGCCCACCTGGCCCCACCCTGCACCATGCCCACCTGGCCCCATCCTGCACCATGCCCACCTGGCCCCACCCTGCATGGCCCCGCCCTGCGCCATACCCACCTGGCCCTGCCCTACAGGGTCTCACAGGAGCAGCAGTCTGTCCAGTCCTCCTGCTGTGGATTTGCTTGGTATTTCAAAAATAAATTCAATCAGAAATTTGAAAAGAAATGAAGTGCATGAGAAGTTAATACTTTGCTACATCCTTATCTATTCTGACATAAAAAATGTGATTTTTATGTTTGAAATATACAAAGGATAAGATGTCAGTTTTGCATATTAGAACAGCACATGGTAATATGCAACAGGGAAAAAGAAATAAAAAAGCATATGGGATTAGAATCTGTCAACTAAAAGAATAAATAAAATTTAAATGTGACATTTATTTAACATTAATATGTTCAGAGTTAGAATGATACATACATATTATTACCATTGTAGATAGCGGGTCTGATGTGTTTGTGTGTGTGTGTGTGTGTTTTAATCTCAGGAGTTATCATTTCTTCCCTTCAATCCTCCAATTTCTGCTTCCCTAACAACACTCCCTCCAGATGAGGTCACGGGAGGTCAGACTGCCTTGCCTATCCGCTGCCATGGCTCTCATTCCCGAGGTGTGTTTGTGTGTCTGTAGATTCTCTGGAACACGGGCTGGAGTCCTTCCCCCGAGGGTCCGAGGCCGCTGGGGTCTCAGTGGGTGTGCCGCAGCCTGCTCCTGTCTCAGCCGGCTGAGGAGAGACCCGGGGCGCCGCTGGAGTTCAGCTGAAATGGAAAAGAAAGGGACCTTCACCGCGTGTCCCGGGTGGCCGCTGCTTCCCGACACTCAGCTGCCTCCTGCCCCCCGTCCTGCTGAGTCAGTCCTGGCGCCGGTAAAGGGGACACGGAGACGAGGGGGTCTGGGAAAGAGGCAGACGGCCGGCTAGTGATCTGTGATGCTGGGCCCAGGGCACATCCCCCTGGGAGAGAAACCCAGGGTTAAGTTAGATGAAACCCAATCCCAGCAATTGGCCTAATTAAGTAATTTAACTCCCACATCAGCAAGTTTTATGTCAGTTTAAAAATTCAGATATTTGAAGTTAGAAAGGTCACCAAAATCATGGAAAACTCTAGAGGTGACCTGGAATTGCTCACGGAAGTTGAAGTATTTCAACAAGCTTTGACTTGTCACAACACACATAAGTGTACCTGGGGCCCACTTTCCATGGTAACACACGGGCGGGCACACTTTCCCGGGTAACACACGGGCGGGCACGCTTTCCCGGGTAACACACGGGCGGGCACGCTTTCCCAGGTAACACACAGGCGGGCACGCTTTCCCAGGTAACACACGGGGGCACGCTTTCAGGGGTAACACACGGGCGGGCACACTTTCCCGGGTAACACACGGGCGGGCACGCTTTCCCGGGTAACACACGGGCGGGCACGCTTTCCCAGGTAACACACAGGCGGGCACGCTTTCCCAGGTAACACACGGGGGCACGCTTTCAGGGGTAACACACGGGCGGGCACACTTTCCCGGGTAACACACGGGGGCACACTTTCCCGGGTAACACACAGGGGCACGCTTTCCTGGGTAACACACGGGGGCACGCTTTCCCGGGTAACACATGGGCGGAAACAGTTTCCCGGGTAACACACGGGGGCACACTTTCCCGGGTAACACACGGGGGCACGCTTTCAGGGGTAACACACGGGCGGGCACACTTTCCCGGGTAACACACGGGGGCACGCTTTCCCGGGTAACACACGGGGGCACGCTTTCCCGGGTAACACACGGGGGCACGCTTTCCCGGGTAACACACGGGGGCATGCTTTCCCGGGTAACACACGGGGGCACGCTTTCCCGGGTAACACACGGGGGCACGCTTTCCCGGGTAACACACGGGGGCACGCTTTCCCGGGTAACACACGGGGGCACGCTTTCCCGGGTAACACACGGGGGCACGCTTTCCCGGGTAACACACGGGGGCACGCTTTCCCGGGTAACACACGGGGGCATGCTTTCCCGGGTAACACACAGTGGCACGCTTCACCAGGCACTTTGCCTCCAGGTGCTTCAGAAGACTTCTCTCTGCTCTCAGGAATATTATGAGGAATTAGCTCATATTAATAAAATGGTGGTTTTCCAATGAAATATTGTTACATAAACATTTAACCGCTTATTCTTATGTGCTGATGGCACTTACTGCTCTCTTAGGGAAAATACCAAAAATTATCATCCTCTTTGAAGAGCGACGCCTTCTGTTTGTCAAATGGGCCCCAGCACATAAACGACAGAGACCAGACGGAAGTGGGGCTGTCCTTCATGCCGGTGAAGGGAGAGTAGGAAGCCTGTATCAGTTAGATGTGTGTGTGTGTGTGTGTGTGTGTGTGTGTGTGTGTGTGTCTGCGTCTCTGGGCCAAGGTCAGACTACCTCTTCCTCTGGGTCACGGTCACAGTGCTGGAGAAGCACTGCTCGAAGGCGCCCAGCTCAGGCCCACGCTTTCAGCTGGCTCCCAGGGAACCGCAGGGGCTCTGGCTGAAGACGCGCGCAGACTCCCGATTCTGAACATCCGCCACCGAGTCCACAGGATTCGGTCGCCATCATACGCTCTGGTCCCGTGAAGGTCCCTTCAGCTTCCCGAACACAAAATGCTGTGATGTTACTCTGGGCAGCCACCGTCCCAACACATGTTACTTTTCTCACAATGAAGGCACAAGGTCACGATCACTGTGGCACGTAATCAATCAAAGCGGTGTGCTTCGTGGCGTTCTGAAACGATGGCGTTTCCTCCCCTGAATGCGGGTAGATTAGTCCCTAACTTTTCTACACGTCATGTTTTCTCGAACTCGGCCACGTAACAGAAATTCATCTTAGTCCCCAAGGGTGCATTTTCATCTGCGCACACTCCCGGAAGCGTCCCGTCACCCGATGACGTTACCGGCGCCGCGCCACGGCGTGACATCGTATTAACAGGCTCCAGCTCGGAGCTGGCCTCCCGCGGTCACAGGGGATGAAGAGCCAGCGGCCGGAGAACCGCGGGTGTGCGGGACAGCTTTGGCCCCCCTCCCTGGGGCACGCAGGGCCCACCCGCTCCCTGGTCTGGTTTCCAAAGCGGCGGACCGGCAGGTGTCTCCAAAGGAAGAGCCGCTGTCATGAAAACCAAACCGCAGACGTCTGTGGGGTGGTGGTGGGACACGTGACCTGGGCGTGGGTCCTGCGAGGCCACGCGCGACTTCCCGACAGCAGCGCGGGTGCTCTGGGACCACGTGGGGAGATCCGGCGACCACCGCGAGGAACTCGGCATTTATTTCACAACCGGATCCCACCGGCCGGTCTTCCCCTCCACAGGCCAAAGCGACGCATCTGCAGAATGTCTGGTGCAGGGAGACGGGATTCAGCGGCCGTGGAACGCCTGTCCTCCTACGTCCCCGAGCCCAGACTGTTCCCCTCGGGCCCTGGGGTGACTGACGGTGGAGTAGGGTTGTGACACGTTTCATTTTGTATGGATTTGGGGCAATATTTACCTGGGGTGTTCAGAACCGAGCTGGGACCTGACTGGCTGTCCAACGGCAGTTCCGTTTCGGAGACGCTCCAGTCTTCCGCGCCCCCCCTGCCCCCCCTCACCCCCTCCCCCACCAGGAGCAATGGCTTCCCTCCTGCATCCATTTAACTCATCAACATACCAGCCTCTATCCGGAGCCCCCCATTCCCAGACACAGCTGCAAATTCAACTGTCACTCAAGTCCATCCTAAAACACACCCAAGTTCTTGTGTTGCCACATGCCTTTAATGTCTTCCTTACTCTGCTGTTCTTTTGCCTCTAGAAAGGCCGACCCAGTAGCAGTGTGGGCATTGCCTGCCTTCGTTTCCTTTTCTCTCCACAGGAGCAGTTTATAAGGGAGCTGCAGCGGGGACTGAGGAGTACGACCTGGAGGCACCCTTCCTGGGGCAGACACAGCCGCTCCTCCCTCCCCAGGGGCGAAGGAGCCACGCCCCAGTGAACGCCTGAAACCTCGGAAATGCCTGAAAACTCCGTCCTCTGGTGAGTAAGCCTTCCCTGTTCACTCGGAGGCCTGGCCACCTTTCTTCCTCTAAGTGGCTGCAGATGCGGTCCAGACCGTTTTCTGTGAGCCGCTTACATTTTTATCTCCCTGATTTGTGTGTCAACAGTCTAGTCTGTATATTGTGTCTCTTTCTACACTAAGCAGTTTCCCCTTCACTCACGCACAACCCGACTAAGTGAGACACACAGGGACCTTCATGCTCCCCGCTGAGCCAGGTAAACTGGCGGTCTAATCACGTCGTCTGTGACAGTTCTATTGGAGCAGTGACATCAGAGTTCCAGGCTGAGGTTTTAAGAATTTGAAAATCGGTTGCACGAAAGCATCTGTTTACTTAGAACTTGGACATCATCTGACCGCCATTGTTTTTTGATGAGTCTAAACCTGTCGGAAGGTATTACACACGTGTACATCACTCTTTAAAAACACCACAGTCATATTTATCTGCCGCTGAAAAAAATAATCGGAGTAAAAAGTGTCCAGATCCCCCAGAGTGGAAGCTCCGTCTGCCTGTGAGATGGTCCGGCATCTCCGCTCACCTGGGCCTCCTGGGAGAGGCGAGCAAACCTCCACCCCCCTGGCCTACGCTGCTTTCAACATCCGCTCCAGACCCGGGTGCCCTGCCGCTCAGATGCAGCAGGTGCCGCTGGGATGCACACCTGGGCTCCCACGACACGCCTGCAGCAGGGCCACCCCAGGCACCGGCACTGCTGGCTGGGCAGGGAGCCTGGGGCGGGGAAGCAAGCCCGACCTACCCCTGGGCAACCGCAGACGGGCCTGGAGGGCGCCGAGGGCACAGTGTGGCGTGAGAGGAAGAGCCGGTGTTACGCGGGCTGTTCCCACCCAGACCCATTCTGCAGCCGCAGACGGGGGCCTGGAGAAGCGTGGACCATGTCAGTGCCGCTGCATTTGCCCCAGAAGTTCCTTAGCCTCAGACTGCAGTCTGACCACAGTGATAAACACGCTGTTCTTTCTAACCGGGACGCTCACTTTCTACTCAGGTTATTTTGTAGGAGATTTTTTCTAAGGAACCTTTCCTCAGGCCTGGGTCTTGCATTTCAGAGGAGGGAATGTTTCTCACCAGGCACGGAGTCTGGCTCCCCGGGGCCCACCAAGTCACCCTGCCCGTGGAGTGGCCTCGCTACCGAACTGTGCTCCTCCCTTCTCTGACAATTAAAATAACATTGAGAGCTAATTTTTACAATGAAAGCAAAGCAATAAAAAGAATGGAAAATAAAGTGTTATAACTAATTTAACTTTCCTAAAGTTTTAAAATACCCAAAATGTTAATAAAAATAATGTAACTGAAATGAAAAGAAGTAAACTATTTTAAAAAATTTCTTTTCAATCCAGTTAACATTTTTTATTACCCAGGTCACAAAATGAGTTAATCATGTCTGACACATTTCCCTGGGAGACTTGCTTTTTAGAGTGAATTATTTCTGTTATTTCTAAACAACCTTAGGATTCCCTATCCTTCCCAACACTAGAGGGAGACATGTTCCTGCTTTTATTGCAAAAACAGACCCAGAGCACCTGCTCTCCGCTGAGGGCTTCCCAAGGAAGGGGAGCCTGAGGCTGGTGCAGAGCTCACAGGTGACTGACTGCTCCGGGACAAGGCCCTGCTGTGCCATCAGAGGAGCACGGGTCCGCCTGTTCAAACCCCGCTGCCGCCTCAAGCCCACACCCGGGTGTTCAGCCACGCTCGTCCTCAGGTTGGTAATAAACAGCCAGTGTTGTTTGTATGATGCTCTGCTTTTTTATTCTTATATCTGTTTTTTTAATTTAAATCCTCTTTTGGGGTGCTGTGCCCCCGAAAGGAATAAATGAAGTATCACCTCTGCTTAATACTCTGCTAATTTTTGGTGATTTGTTAACACTGAAATCTTTATCTTTAAGGGAACAGAAGTAAATGTATAATTCAAGGAGGATATATTTATTTTATTTCTGAAGTACATGCAATAATATGCTTTTCTGAGAGTTACCATTCATTTTGACATATCTCTACTATGCAGACATGTTTGTGCAATAATTTCATCTGCTCAAAAAACACCACCATGATTTCTAAGGATTTGAATCTGCTGAAATGATTAACTCTGTTTTTAATATCTTAAGAGTAAAGAACATAAAATAAATAAGCAAAATACATACAATGAAGGAAAAAAAAAAGTGTACAGCATGATTTAGGTCACCAGTTCTGATGTGGAAATGTAGAACATAACAACTATGTTTGAAATAATTTAAAATTAGGGGCACAATTTCGGTTTAGGATGTCAATATGATTTATTTGCAAAGGAAGATTTCTGGATACTAAGTACTACTGTTCCGCTGTATCTTAGAATTGTAAGGCGATGTGCTTGCACTGCCATTTATCATTTACCTGGGAACCAGTGCACATACCTGCTCAGATGCAGCTGCTTTGCAGATGATTTGAAAGATAATGGGTCATTAGGAGGTTGTACGTGCAATGAAATATACTCAAATTAATCATCCTGGGTAAAACGGAAAAAAATGTACAATAGGATTTATTTCTATTCATGTTTTGAGTTTTTGTCCAAAGTCAATTTCTGAAAATTAGTCATTTAACATTTGTTAAAGTTAAGTAGTTTTTAGGGACTAAGCCACATACTCCATATCTCAGAATCCACCATACAGGCCACACCCACCAGCCATGCCCAACAGCCAATCAGGAGTGAGTATGCAAATTAACCCAACCAAGATGGCTGTGGCCACAGAGAGAGCAGGAGGGAGGCTTGGGTTTCCCCGGTGATGGAGGAAGCCAAGCTTTCCACACACCCTACCCGGCTGAGCCCTCCACTGCAGGCTAGTCCGGAAGAAGATGATAAGTTACAGGCTATTCTTGGAATGCAAACATCAAAGCAAGTGAAAAACATCAATATAAATATAGCTCTAATTTAGTCCATCACTCTGCTCAAACCATGGGCAAGGCCACACACATGAGCATACGCACACTCACACCTCACATCATGGAACTCTGTTTTGAAAAAGTGGCCACTGATCAAACCCCGCACCATCATCACTGCCAACACTGAGAGCCGGGCAGTTCCTCACCCTGCCGCCCCTGCCCCTGGGCCGCGGATGCAGGCAAAGACATCCAACCTACAGGGACCCTTTTACTTCACCAGCTTTGGCCTCAAAGCCTGGGGAGGGGCATGCCAAATCAGACTCCTTTCGTTGGCATGTCCATGTCTTGGCGATTAGTGAAGCAGGGAAAACAGTAGCTGATGTCGAAAGTTAAGAGGTGGAAACTCATAAGATGTACATTTCATAAACAGAGGAAGAGTGATGAAATTGCTGAACATACTGAAGATAAACGAACTGATAAAAATGTGAATTAATCTAAATGTGAATTAATCTAAAACATGAATAGAAATAAATCCTATTGTACATTTTTTTCCGTTTTACCCAGGATGATTAATTTGATGATTATATAGCAAGGTAATAATAAAGCCTTAATGAAATAAAAATAAAAACAAAGACTAATTGAAATAAATAGGAACAACACAGTCAGCAGTACTAAGAACCCTGTATTAAGGTAATGATATTGATGGACTTCTATCTTTGGTGACATATTTTGATTTCTAATGAACAAATAAAGAATATGTACTTTCAAAACTTGTAGAGGAGAAAAATGAAATGCAAGAAAAATACTCAATTAAAAAAATAAAGGAGAGAAAAAGAAACCTGGAGTAGGCAGGACTAATGAAAAAGAAAATAAATAGGTCTGTTTTTGTCAGTAATTACATTAAATGTAAATGAACTAAATTATCTTTAAAAAACAAAGATTGGCAGATAAACTAAAAACTCCCATAAATCCAAGTATATGCTATTTACAAGTGATATATAAAAAAAATGTGAACATAAACATCTGGAAAAGGTAGAGCAGACATATTTTAAATAGAACAAACTGATGTAAAATAATAGGAAATTAGATTTAAAGCACAAAGAATTCCTGGGGATACAGAGATCACTTTATAATAATAGAAAGTTCCATTTACTGGGAATCACTGGGGCCCTCTGGTCTTAGTTAGAAGATCATCTATACAAATATCTAGTAGTTTTTAAAATAAATGATTTATCCACAAACTAAGATTTTTCTGGGTGGGGTTGAAGCAGCTAACCATGAGTTAGTTGATGTCTGCTATAAAGAGAAGTGGTGAATGGAATGGGTGATAAGATGGAGTAAGAATGGAAAATAGTCTAGATCTGACCATGAGGAACAAAAGGACATCTCACCAATCTCCTGACCCAGTGGGCGGACTTGGAGAAAAGCTGTACCTAAGACCAGAGAGCCCCAGGTCCTGGAGGAGGGCTGGTTGTCCGTCAGAGCTAGCAGATGAAGACAGCTTCAGGGGAGAGTTTCACCCCAGGGGGAAAGAATTTTGCTAATCACTGACCATATATTCTGCTGAGCACAGTGAAAGGTTTCAACAGGGGGAGACCTCATCAGTGTGACCGCATCTTAGCTAATCTATAATAGTAAAAGCGTAATATGCTAATTAGACCAGACAGCTGAACAACCTTCTGGACGTCTTTCCGGACCACCTTCCGGATAAAGCTGGGGATGTGAGGGCCGAGGTAGCTGCCACAGCTGCGAGGGCCAACCCCTTGTACGGATTTCGTGCATCGGGCCTCTAGTTACATCTACAATAATCTTATTTTTAAAAAGTTCACGTTCTGAGGTACTAGGACTAAGACCACAACAGACAAATTTTGGGGAAGGGGGGATCCTAGTCAACCTACAGAAGCTACTCTCCACTTTTTCATGCTATTTTATTCTGTTTCTATAGATAGCTGGTTTGGTTTCTAAATAATTTGTTTAGTATTTTTACACCTTATATTCTTGAATTACAATGAGTGGCCAGATTATTATGATCTATGAATGCATAATAATCTGGCCACTCAGTGTATATCCTATATAATAAAAGGCTAATATGAAAATTGTCCCCTCAACCAGGAGTTCGACCAGCAGGCAGGCGGGCCAACCGGCCATGTCCCCTCCCCCTGGCCAGGCTGGCAGGATCCCACCCATGCACAATTCATGCACCGGGCCTCTAATATATATATATCCTATCTAATAAAAGAGTAATATGCTAATTGACCATACCTCTGCTACACCCACAAGCCACGCCCACCAGCCATGCCCAGCAGCCAATCAGGAGTGAGTATGCAAATTAACCCAACCAAGATGGCTGTGGCCACAGAGAGAGCAGGAGGGAGGCTTGGGTTTCCCCGGTGATGGAGGAAGCCAAGCTTTCCACACACCCTACCTGGCTGAGGCCTCCACTCCAGGCTACAAAGTTTCAATTATAGAAGATAAATAAACCCCAACAGAAATGGCAGCAGCCACGGAGCTAGAGAGAGCAGGAGGCTAGGGTTGTCCCCGGTGATGGAGGAAGCCAAGCTTTCCGCACACCCTGGCCTGGCTTGGCCTCCGCTTAAGGCTACAAAGTTTCAATTATAGAAGATAAATAAATCCCAACAGAAATGGCTGCCGCCACTGAGGGAGCAGAAGGCTTGGCTCTGCTCCAGGCTACAAAGTTTCAATTGTAGAAGATAAATAAATCCCAGATACCAGGGCCTCCACTTGGGTCGCCGGGGGGCGTGGATGACCTGCAAACCACCACAGGCCCCTCACCCAGGCCTCCCCACACCCCAAGGGAACCCCCACTTGATCCGGGACACCCTTCAGGGCAAACCAGCTGGCCCCCACCCATGCACCAGGCCTTTATCCGATTTAATAAAAGAGTAATATGCAGATTGACCATCACTACAACACACAAGATGGCTGCCCCCATATGGTCAAAGATCCTGCCCCCATGTAGACACAAGATGGCCACCACAATATGGCCAGCAGGGGAGGGCAGTTGGGAGGGACCAGGCCTGCAAGGGAGGGCAGTTGGGGGTGATCAAGCCTGCAGGGGAGGGCAGTTAGGGGTGACTAGGCTGGCAGAGGAGGGAAGTTGGGGGTGTCCGGGCCTGCAGGGAAGGGCAGTTGGGGGGGACCAGGCCTGCAGGGGAGGACAGTTAGGGATGACCAGGCCCACAGGGGAGGGCAGTTAGGGGCAAACAGGCTGGCAGGGGAGCAGTTAGGCATCAATCAGGCTGGCAGCAGAGTGGTTAGGGGCAATCAGGAAGGCAGGCAGGCGAGCAGTTGGGAGCCAGCAGTCCTAGATTGTGAGAGGGATGTCCGATTCCCCATTTAGGCCCGATCCTAGGATTGGGATACAGGCAGTCAGAATTGGGTCTAAACAGGCAGTTGGACATCCCTCGAGGGGTCCCAGATTGGAGAGGGTACAGGCTGGGCTGAGGGAGACCCACCCCCCCATGCATGAATTTCATGCACCGGGCCTCTAGTGTGTGTGTGTGTGTGTGTGTGTGTACACACACACACACACACACACACACACACACACACACAGAGTGGCCAGGTTATTATGCGTTCAGAGATCATAATAATCTGGCCACTCAGTGTAATTCAAGAATATAAGGTGTAAAAATTCTAACTTCCTTTTTCGTGCTGTCCCTTCCTCATAACTATCAAGTTATTACGATCAGTTATTTAATCAATTCTTGAGGAATGCCATTACCAGTTACGATGGCAGCCTAATAAAATGAGGTTGGCAGGTATCACTCTTTTTACATTTTTCTGGAGAAGTCTGTGTAAGATTGGAACTCTGTGTGCTTTGAAGTTTTGACAGGATCTTCAGGTGAAGGAATTAGTGACAAGTTTCCTTTGTGGAGTATTTTCACTATTTATTTGAATTCCCAAATTTTGCTTTATTCATTTTGAGGCTATTTTAAGTTCATTTTTATAAAGATACATTTTCTTGGATACTTCATTTTTTATATAGTCTGCTACCCAATCTCAATCGCTCATCTTTTTATCTCATGTCACCTATCACCCCAACGTCAACAATGTTTCACGCTCCCAGCATCTTTAAGCCGAGCTCCTTTAACTTCTCATTCTCCATCTCCTGGCCTGGCACCCCTTTGCTCCCAGGTTAAATTCCATAATCAATCATATCCATCCCATTTTCTATACTCTCCAACCTGTTTATCGTTTTTTAAAAATATATTTTATTGATTTCAGACAGAAAGGGAGGGGGAGATAGAGATAGAAACATCAATGATGAGAGAGAATCACTGATTGGCTGCCTCCTGCACACCCCACACTGGGGATGGAGCCCGAAACCTAGGCATGTGCCCTTTACCGGGAATCGAACCGTGACCTCCTGGTTCCTAGGTCTATGCTCAACCACTGAGCCACGCCGGCCGGGCTAAGATCTATTATATGGATCAATTAACCTCTCACTCTGAAAGCAAGAGACCCTTTCCTTGAGGGGAGAAATGAGAACAGCGAGTGTTTTGCACTGTTTGCTGAAGGGCCCACGCTGTGTCCATGCTCACAGGAATACTTCTCACCCCATCAGGTGGGCAGGAGAGTGTCAGGACTGGTGGAACAGAGGCAGCCAGGGGAGGAGGAGTGGCCCCAAGCCTCAGCGTTCACGTGGCTCGCTCAGCTTGTCCCGAGTACTTCTCACAGGGGAGACTTAGCTTCTTTCTAAAAGCGACGGAAGCCCATTCTACACGCACTGGGTGAGAAGGCAACCACAGCAGGGCCCAGCCAGCGAGTGCAGGGAACAGGCACAGTCACCTGGAGGTGAGAAGATGGGGGAAGGGAATGGAGGAACCCAGTGTTTCTGAAATGTCGGTGAGCTATTCACAAGGAGTGACCACTGGGCTGCTGACAATCGCGGAGTGGCGTTTCCCGTCTGTGCTGGACCCTGAGCCGAGGTGTGGGGAAGGCCACGGCGGTGAGGGACGGGCTAGGAGCACGTGGGCGCAGGTGACAGAGGCGCCGGGAAGATCAGGGAACAGGCAGGAGCTGGGAGGCTCCCAGCAAAGGGACACAGGCACCTCTGACTGAGAGTGGAATGCGAGATGGGAGTTTAGGAATATGGGTGAGAATCCCGACCTTGACTTTGGCGACCTTGGCACAGTTCCAGGGGTGAGGTGAGAAGGAGGAGTTGCGAGCAAGGCCAGCAGAAAGAAAGGCAGGGCGAAGTGAACACGAGGCTCGCGGCCAGGAGCAGGGCCTGGCATTGGCCATGTGCGCGCTCTGAGGGCGCAGGGAGGTTTCCAGAGCAGAGTCCGGGCTGAGTCACAGGAGAGGGGAGAGAGGGGAGGGCGTTGTCCGAATCCCTAGGGAACGGGAGGGTTTGCCTTGTGCCGAGGAGAGTGGAAAGAGATTTGAAACAGAAATCAAGATCCAAGACCAGACCAGCCAGCGTGGCTGTGAGTTGACCTATGAACCCAGGAGGTCATGGTTCGATTCCGGGTCAGGGCACATGCTCAGATTGCAGGTTCGATCCCCAGTGGGGGGTGTGCAGGAGGCAGCCGGTCCATGATTCTCTCTCATCATCAATGTTTCTAGCTCTGTCTCCCTCTCCCTTCCTCTCTGAGATCAATAACAATATAATAAAAAAAGAAAAGAAAAGAAAAAGACCCGGGACCAGGCAGGGGAGGGAGGTGGCGGATTCTGCCTTCAGAATCCCGTGCAGTCCTCGTCCCTGTAAGCCCTGGTGACACTGCAATGGGTGCCCCAGCAGGTAGCCGCCAGCTCAGTCACCGCCCCTCCGAAACCCAGGGTTGTATGTAGTATTGATCTGCATGCCTGCTGCTCGTCGCGCAGACAGTCACGGAGCAGTTACCACGGAACGAAGAGGTGACTGAGCCCCGGCCCACAGGCGAGAGGACGGACACAGGCACAGCAAGAAGCCACAGGGGAACACGTACGCCCCACCCGCCAGTGAGCGGGGGAGGGAGAAGAGCTGTGTCTCACACCGAACACTGGGGTTTCATCTTAAGAAATCACCAAGGACCCTATTCAACCAGGAGTTATTTTAAAAGTGAGGTCCTTGGCTTTTTCTGTGTGGATCCAATGTGTTGCTAAGAGCGCTGCCCTTACATTCCCAGGTCACACCAGCACCAGCATCTCTCAGAGGCTGCACTGCTGGTTAACGGCTCTCCTTTGGATGGGGCGAGCGTCACTGTGTCTTCACCAACAGCCTCCCGCGCAGGAGGGGCGAACGAAGGCCATCTTCCAGGAGCCCACGCCAGCGTCGCACCTCTGCGGCTCGCTCCCTGGAGGCTCCGGGGCCCCCGCCCACACTGACGTCTGGAGAGAAGCTCCGTTGTTTGGGGCCGTACACCTGCGGTCCATGACCCAGCTTACAGGAAACAGCAGGGAGCTTTCCATCGCATTCTCTCACAATCAGGACACGATGTGCAACCTGCTATGCCACGGACTCTGAGCTGTTTGTAATGAAAAATACATTCTTTTCAAAAGGACACGCAATAGCAAGATCCTTCTTCAAAGAACCCAGGGGATGAGTGAATGAACGGGGACTTAAATGCTCAGAAAAGTGAGGAGACCTGAGCATGGTCACCCCGTCATGTGAAGCCTCAAGCCCCGAGGATCTGCAGCTGCTGCCCTGCCCTGGGTCTGCCCAGTCCCACACGCAGGAGTGGAATTCCATGGGCACGCCACGCCCAAGACTTCGAAGGACTTGATCAAAATAGGATCACTGAGATTTTTCTTTTGATAATTTATTTTCTAACGAGATTTTCTGTGTCCTGTAGTTATTATTCCCACCTTATCCTTATTTCTCTTAATTCAGAGCATTCTTAATTTTCTGCAGACAGTATGGCTGGCTGATTCTTTGTGTGTGTGTGTGTGTGTGTGTGTGTGTATATATATATGGCCCAGTGCATGAAATTCATGCATGGGGGTGTGTGTGTCCCTCAGCCCAGCCTGCACCCTCTCCAATCTGGGACACCTCGAGGGATGTCTGACTGCCCTCGCACAATCCAGGACTGCTGGCTCCTAACCGCTCACCTGCCTGCCTAACTGCTTCTGCCTGCCAGCCTGATCACCCCCTAACCAATCCCCTGCCAGCCTGATCGATGCCTAACTGCTCCCCTGCTGGCCCGATAGCCCTTAACTGCCCTCCCCTGCCAACCTGGTCCCCCCCAACTGCCCTCCCCTGCCGGCCTAGTCCCCCCCAACTGCCCTCGCCTGCCAGCCTGGTTGCCCCCAACTGCCCTTCCATGCAAGCCTGGTCCCCCCCCAACTGCCCTCTCCTGCAGGCCAGGTCACCCCCAACTGCCTTCCCCTGCTGGCCTGGTCCTCCCTAACTGCCCTCCCATGCAGGCCTGGTCCCCCCAACTGCCCTCCCATGCAGGCCTGGTCCCTCCCAACTGCCTTCCCATGCAGGCCTGGTACCCCCCGCTCCAACTGTCCTCCCCTGAAGGCCTTCCCCCCCCCCCAAATACCCTCTTATGTCGGCCCAGTCACCCCTAACTGCCCTTGCATGCAGACCTGGTCCCCCCCGACTGCCCTCCCCTGCCAGCCTGGTCTCCCCCAACTACCCTCCTATGTTGGCCCAGTCACCCCTAACTGCCCTCCCATGCAGACCTGGTCCCTCCCAACTGCCCTCCCTTGGTGGCCTGATCACCCACAACTGCCCTCCCCTGCTGGCCATCTTGTGGCAGCCATCTTGTGTCCACATGGGGGCAGCCATCTTTGTCCACATGGGGGCGGCCATCTTGTGTGTTGGAGTGATGGTCAATTTGCATATTACCTATTTATTATATAGGAGATATATATATTTATTGATTTCAGAGAGGAAGTGAGAGGGAGAGACAGAGAGAAACATCAATACATCAATGATGAGAGAGAATCATGGATCGGCTACCTCCTGCACACTCCCCACTGAGGATCGAGCCTGCCACCTGGGCATGTGCCCTTGACTGGATTTGAACCCGGGACCCTTCAGTTCATAGGCCGATGCTCTATCCACTGAGCCACACTGGTCAGGGTTGGTTGGCTGATTCTTCACCAGAGGAGACAGGCTCCATCCATGTCCACTGGCAATCGGGCTGCTGCTTTCTAAATGAATCTAATGCTTCATCGTTGATGTTACTTTAACACTGAGCTGCTGCAGAATAAGAAACAAGCTTGGCCACTAACCAGAAATAATGTGACTGGTCGCATGTCAAAACACCCCACACAGACCTTCATCCTCTCACCCGAGGAGTCAGGAGACGCTGCTCTGGGAGTTCAGGAAAAGCGGATAAAAACTCCCGGGCAGGGCCTCGGAGGGCTTTAAGGGCTCACCGCTGGTCAGAGGTGGGGCTCTTGACCTGCGCCGACTTTAACACTTGGTGGCTGGGACCCAGAGTCATTACCAACGCTACCAGTGAGCTGTAAAAGGGGGCATAGAAAGGGAGCCACAACCAGCACTTAGCAAACCTGTTGGTAGGAAGCACCGGGACATTTTGAAGTGTAAAATATTTTGGAGATCTTTGGTGGTAAAAGGACAGGAGTGAAGAAAGTCTTATTTTCCACAACAACAGCTAGATCTGTTTAAGATACACCATCATGCTTGGGGCGGAACCTAAAATACTATTTGTATCTTTTTACTCTCCGTCTGTATTATTTAGAGAAGTTCGATCTATTGTTTAGAGGTTTCTGTGGAAGGGACTCTGGCCATGAGTAGGAGGGAGGTGGCAGTCACCAGGCCCTCCCATGATCCTTGTTGTGTGACCAAGGAGGTGCATGGCCATGGAAGTGTGTGACCTTGGAGGTGTGTGACCATGGAGGTGGATGGCCATGGAGGTGTGTGACCATGGAGGTGTGTGGTCATGGAGGTGTGTGACCGTGGAGGTGTGTGACCATGGAGGTGTGTGACCATGGAGGTATGTGGTTATGAAGGTGTGTGACCGTGGAGGTGTGTGACCATGGAGGTGTGTGGTCATGGAGGTGTGTGGTCATGGAGGTGTGTGGTCATGGAGGTGTGTGGCCGTGGAGGTGTGTGACCATGGAGGTGTGTGACCATGGAGGTGTGTGGCCGTGGAGGTGTGTGACTGTGGAGGTGTGTGGCCGTGGAGGTGTGTGACTGTGGAGGTGTGTGGCCGTGGAGGTGTGTGGTCATGGAGGTGTGTGGTCATGGAGGTGTGTGGCCGTGGAGGTGTGTGACCATGGAGGTGTGTGACCATGGAGGTGTGTGGCCGTGGAGGTATGTGGTTATGAAGGTGTGTGACCGTGGAGGTGTGTGACCATGGAGGTGTGTGGTCATGGAGGTGTGTGGTCATGGAGGTGTGTGGTCATGGAGGTGTGTGGCCGTGGAGGTGTGTGACCGTGGAGGTGTGTGGTCATGGAGGTGTGTGGTCATGGAGGTGTGTGGTCATGGAGGTGTGTGGCCGTGGAGGTGTGTGGCCGTGGAGGTGTGTGACTGTGGAGGTGTGTGGCCGTGGAGGTGTGTGACTGTGGAGGTGTGTGGCCGTGGAGGTGTGTGACTGTGGAGGTGTGTGGCCGTGGAGGTGTGTGGTCATGGAGTGTGAGACTGTAGAGGTGTATGACTGTGGAGGTGTGAGGTCATGGAGTGTGTGGCTGTGGAGGTATATGGTCATGGAGTGTGTGACTGTGGAGGTGTGCGGTCACAGAGGTGTGTAACCATGCAGGTGTGTGACCATGGAGGTGTGTGGTCATGGAAGTGTGTGACCTTGGAGGTGTGTGATCTTGGAGGTGTGTGACCATAGAGATGTGTGGTCATGTAGTGTGTGACTGTGGAGGTGTGTGACGGTGGAGGTGTGTGGCTGTGGAGGTGTATGGTCATGGAGGTGTGTGGTCATGGAGGTGTGTGGTCAAGGAGGTGTGTGGTCATGGAGTGTGTGACTGTGGAGGTGTGTGGCCGTGGAGGTGTATGGTCATGGAGTGTGTGACTGGAGGTGTGTGGCCGTGGAGGTGTGTGGTCATGGAGGTGTGTGGTCATGGAGTATGTGACTGTGGAGGTGTGTGGCCGTGGATGTGTGTGGTCATGGAGTGTGTGACTGGAGGTGTGTGGCCGTGGAGGTGTGTGGCTGTGGAGGTGTGTGGCTGTGGAGGTGTGTGGTCATGGAGTGTGTGACTGTGGAGGTGTGTGGCCGTGGAGGTGTGTGGCCGTGGAGGTGTGTGGCTGTGGAGGTGTGTGTGATCACACAGGTGTGCATCCTGCCCACTAACGTCCTTGCTGGCAGTTAGAAAACTTCTATAAATTTTAAGTAAACAATTGGGAAAGTTTCATAGCGGCACCGTTTCCACATGCTTCCATGATTTCCACATTTAAAACAAAACCATGTTTCCATTGAACCCCAAAGATATTTTGAAGATCAACAAAATATTTTACCTTTCGTAATCTCCCAGGATTTTCTACAAATAGGCTTGCTAAGTGAATTATTGATTATGGTACCTAGCGTCCTTTTAAAACATCCACACAAAATGTTGCACTCATTCTAGGAAATGTCCAATACAGATGCCACATGCACTGCCTTGCAGAGTTTTACTAGAGAAAATTGCAAACTGAGTGATGTTCCTGTTTTTGTTTGATGCAGTTTCATTTTCTGAAATTCGCCTCATTGCCTTCTCCTCATCCCACGTTTCCCCCACTCCAGAGGCCAGAAAAACCCAGCTCCCCCATTTCCCATCATCTTCTCACAGTTCTTCCCTCTTCTCAGAATGGTTTAGGGTCTGTTTTCCTGAAGATTCCTGAATGTGAGTTAACTTTGAAACTGTGATGAGTCCGATTAAAATGTTGATCGATGAATTTTGATGGTTTAATTAGACTTACAGTGATTAATATTCATATATTCTTTTTATTTCAGATAGGAAGGGAGAGCGAGAGAGATCGAAACATCAATGATGAGAGGGAATCATTGATCGGCTGCCTCCTGCACGCCCCCCACTGGGGATTGAGCCCACAACCAGGGCATGTGCCCTGACCAGAAATCGAACCATGACCTCCTGGTTCATGGGCCGACGCTCAAGCACTGAGCCTCGCCAGCTGAGCTAGAGTTATTAATATTCAAATATGTGGTCCAAGGACAGGAGACAGCGCGGTGGCGGTTTAGCTGATTGCCTCGTGGAGAGCGACTGGCATCGGTCAATACCCGTCACTCGCGGCTCTCAGCCGTGCAGAGGGTGACACCACAGGCCACCCGGTGCATGCGGCTCATGCTTCATGCCACTAATTCAACACGCCCGTCTCCGGCTCTGCATGGGAGCTTCCCGGCACAGTGCGCCTTCCCGCTATGCTGTGAAGCAGGTATCCTCACCCCCACTGGCCACGGCAGGGCCCTGAGCTTGGTCTGCGACGTAGGGTCCAGCTCCGGAGAAAACAGCTTCCCCTCCAGCCTCCACCGCCTCACTCTCACCTTGACAGCAATTCACGTCTGTGAGGAGACTGCACCCCCTTCCCCCCTCCCCCGCCCGGCCTCACACCTCACAGTCTCTAGACTCCTGTCAGCAGAAGTTCCCGGAAGCCAGAGTGTCTTTCTGATGCACCCACGTCTCCCCTGCATACGTTCCTTCCTGGACAGGCTCAAGTGAGGGGCGAAACCAATATGTTTACATTTTAAAAAGTCGTTCTGCTTAATTAAGATATTTATCGATGCATTATCTTTAAGAGATTAGACCTTGCACAATGACCCTGTTATGAAAAGTCGCTTCTGCATTAGATGGACACACTCCTGCTTGGTGATTGTGCCCAGTCGTTATCGACCTGAATGTGCGGGGAGGGCTGGGTCTAGGTGGGCAGTGGTCACTCTCACGCCTGTCAGTGAAAGACACAGGAAACCTCGGTGATCCCCCTGGTCTCCTCCCCAAGGCAGAAACTTCTGGAAAAGCAGCTCCCACCCATGTCAGCTGCTTCAATTGACTGTAATCTCATTCATCTTCAGAGTGCAGTATTTTTCCTGGTGTTACATAGAAACATCCGCCAGTTTCTTTCAGATGTTCGTCCACTGGTATCCCATCACATAAAGCAAATGCACTTTTCATTAACACTCCTGCCACTCCTGCCACATACAAAGGTGACTATCTTGGTCCTCCACAGTCTCTTTAAAACACCATCGCTCCTTCCACTGCTGCTCACAGGGCGTGCCCCCCAATGTCCCCTCACACACACATTGATCAACCCACTGCCCTTGGCCTGTAGGTCAAGCATCCTCTCAGCCTCCTGCCATCACATCCCTGGCTACAGTGGGGCACTGATGCACCCCAGGAACCACACCTTAGGGTAGGAGGGACTCGCCTCAACTGTGAGAGCAGAGTGGGACCTGGGCCACAGGACGGTCAGGGAAGGCTGGGCTAGAGGGGCCCAGGAGTCTGAGACAGGCTCCTGGTTCAAAGGTCAGGCATGGAATGCAACTTTTAAATGGATTTTCTGAGTGTCAGTTTCTCAGGACGGCATTTCCTGGGCATCTCCCTGGCTGTCGCTCGCCCCCCTGAGCCCGGGACTGTGACAGTCCTCACCTGGGCCTTGTCCTCGCACGTCACAGGGCCTCCTGAGAGCGGCCGGGCTCACCTCGCCCCCTGCGTGGGCCCGGCCGTTCTACAATTGTGGGCAGTAATATTCGTCATCATCATCATGGTGAACATGATCACACCAAAATGAAAGCCCTTTTCTTGGGTTAACGAGAACCATCTTTCCGACGGGACGTAGAGTGGCTCAGGTCCTGGACTGAGTTCACCCCCGTGGCCATTTTGGGCTTTGTTTTTGTGCCCGTTGCGACAACGCCCCGTTCCAAGGAAAAAGGTTTCATAGACGGGGTGTCAGGACCCCTAACCCTTTAATGGAATTCACAAGAGTGACTTTCACTATGTTTAATGCTGTTCGTAAGTGTGACTGCAATGACCGCCTGTTTATCTCAGCGTGTCCCGGGCGTGGGGCTCGTGGTGAAAGGCAGGGCGGCGCAGGTGATCGGGATTCCGGTTACTCCGGGCTCTCTGGGGAAATGACGCCAGCGGTCCTCGGATGTGTCCGCCGGCGCGTGGACAGGCGCATCTGCGTCCTCTCGTGGAAGAACGCTGGTGTTGCTGCATTCACCTTGAGGCGGGGTGCCTGCCTGTGGCAGACGGAGCTCATCTCTGAGCAGCAAAGCGGTGTATGGCCTTCAGGGTTCAAGCCCAAGGACGGCTGGTGTTTACCACTATTTCCTGTTGCCCGGCAGCTGCATCTGCTGCGGGAAGAAGCCTCCACGGCCGTGGGAGGGGACAGGCTGGGCCCGGGAGCAGGGGGTACCCCCAGCGCGGGGAGTTCCGGGAGTCCCTGCGGGAGAGCAGCCCACATGTTGAGGTGGACGTCGCTGCTTCTCCAGCACGAAGGCTGTCGTTCTTACTGTCCTTGATGCTGAGTGAATTACCCACGTGCTTCGTGCATTGTCCCACCCACTTCCACGCTCAACCAGCCCTGTGAGTCACCGCTGCAAGACAGGGTGGCCGCTGAGGGGCACGTGGAGAGAGAGAAGCAGGCGGGAAGGAGGGAGGGAGGGAGGGAGAGAGGAGAGATAAATAAGGAAAGAAGAAAAGAAGTGAGGGAGGGAGGAGCGTGACGAGGAAGGAGAGAGAGATGAGGAAGGAGAAAGAACGGGAAGGGAAGGAAGAGGAAGAAGGGGAAGAAGGAGGAAAAGAGGAGAGAGCAGTAGGAAGTGTTTCCCCGTTTGCTTTTGGCTGAAACGCGTGGAACCTGGTGAGCTGCCTCTCAGCCCACGAGGCTGTCCTTACACACCGGCCCAGCGCAGGCTTTCCGTGCGCAAGTTCCCCGCTTAAAACACGGCCGTGCGGGCTCCTCTGCGGCTGGGATGTCCAAACAGGGATCTACTGTTTTTAATTTGGGAAAAGAAGAACGTGTGTGTGTGTGTGTGTGTGTGTGTGTGTGTGTCTATGTGTCTCTGTGTGACTGTATGTGTGTCTGTGTATGTCTGTGTGTATTGTGTGTCTGTGTGTATCCGTGTGTGTGTGTGTGTGTGTGTGTGTGTGTGTGTGTGAGCTTGCTGAAAGTCCCTTCTCCATCAAACCCTCAACTGTTGGAAACAATCGTTCCCAGGAAGTGCGAGCGCTGAGTCTGGTGCGGGCCTCCAGTCTCGAGGTCAGGAGCGAGCCCTTGTTTTCTCTGATACCCTCGGCACGTCACGAAATTAAGCTCTCAAGCATTTAAACGTCGTCTTTTCAACCTTCACTTCCTCCTCATATATTTCCATAATTCTAATTAATTAACCATGATATTCATTTAGTATTAATGAAGGAGCTGAAGTGTATCTCTTAAAAAACATTTCCAAAATAGCCTTTCTATGCCAACGTCCCCAAGGAGTCCCGGGAAGCCCGTGTAGGCGGTCATCTGCAGGGGGCCTGCTCTGGCATTTTCCATGGCCTGGCCGTGTGACTATCGGGACGCAGACACAGG
The DNA here is from genome assembly GCF_951640355.1 of Cnephaeus nilssonii. NCBI lineage: Eukaryota > Metazoa > Chordata > Mammalia > Chiroptera > Vespertilionidae > Cnephaeus > Cnephaeus nilssonii. Next base: position 3,088,054 of record NC_137076.1, read on the forward strand.
CAAGAAGGCGAGGGGCAAAGCCCTGGGCGCCCAGGCAAACCCCCGGGGGGACGGGCGGCGGCTGCTGGGCACGTTTTAAAAACCTATTGGCTTTGAGATGCCCGGAGCCGCCGCTGCTTGGATTCCATCATCAGACTGTTTGGGGTTTGGGGAAATCTGCTCTCCATTCAATCTGTTCCTCGGGACATTCCCCAGGAAGCTGAGAGGAAGCCTGGAGACAGGCCGCCTGGACGCAAGCTCCGCAGGCGACACCCAGACCTCGTGTGCTGCCCACCCTGCCCAGGCGCAGGCCACACTGGGGGCGCTGAGCCGCCCGGTGCTGAGGGGGAGGAGGGGACACCGCTCACGGCTGAAGGCAGGAGCAGGTCTGACACCGCGCAGGCCTCTCACGGCATAGACTTCAGGGAGCGGCAGACAGCGGGGGGGGGGGCCTCCCCTGGTCTGGAGCCCCGAGCGAGGAGCCCACCTCCCCTGGCCGTCCGCCTCCCGGGTGGTGCTGGTGTCTCTCCTGGGACCTGCTCCCCAGGGGCCGCTGCCGGCCTCGCGCTGGGCCCTGGGCGTGGCGGCCCAGTGGCGGTCCTGCCCCCTCTGCTCTCATCCCGTGTCCTCTGCTCTCAGGGCACCCTCCCCCAGGAGGTTCCCCTGGGCTTACGGGCCGTGTTCCGTAGGGCAACGCTTCATAAGGACAGGACTTGGTACCTTTGGCATTGACCCCACCGGAAAGCAGGCTGGCTCTGGAAGTGCCCAGGGCATGTGCCCGCGCAACAGCCTCACTGAGGTCCGACAGGGAGCACCAGGCGTGGTCCGTGATTCCAGCCCGGAGAGGAGCAGCCTTCGGAGCACAGCTTCTCCCCTTGGCCCCGCCACGGCCCCCGCCACGGCCCCCGCCACTGTCCCACCACAGCCTCCACCACGGCCCCATCAGGGCCCCCGCCACGGCCCCACCACAACCTCATCAGGGCTTCGCCTCAGCCCACGGCTGGGGTCCAGGCGGCATGTTGTCTCCCCGGCTGCTTCCCAGACCTGGGGAAGAGCTCGGCTCACATCCTTTGCTTTGAGGAAGCAGCTAAAGGTCTCGCTGTTCTTCCCCCAAATCACTGCTCCTACACGAGCACAGAAAGTTCGATCTTTGGGTTTTATCCTCAACGACACCCTTTCTGCTCAAACAGAATGTTCACGGGATCATGTAAACATCAGACCTGCTGGGGATGACCGGTTTCCTGGGTGAGAAACACCGGCTGGGCCTCTTTAAGATGCAAGGACAGCACTGAGGTTTGAACTACGAGTCTAAGTTTGTTTTAAATCCAATGACCGAATTTTGCTGGGGGTGAGGAAGAATTAGCACAGCAGTTTTAATACTCAGATAAGATAGGAAAGGTCACGAGGTGACTATATGTAATGTACATGTGCATATACATATACATATATATATAAGCATGTTTTTCTATTTTGGTTATCAAATATAGAATCTTCAAATTATGATTTTATATATTTATATAGGAAATCATCTCATTTACTTCCTTTCAATATTTAGGGAAACAATCATTTAAGTGGACACACCTCTTAGATAATAACTCCAGCTGGCAGAAAACAAAATGCAATTCATATACATTTGCTGGCTTATCGAAAGGAAACTAAGTATTAAAACCCTTATGAAATGCCCTCTCTTCTTCAAGAATGCTGAGTTTCCCAGTCGCATTACCTCGCCTGTGAGGCTGGCTTCCTGGCACCGTTAATAAGTCACACGCATGGCAAATTCGCCACAGTATCTTCTCAGCATCAGTCTTACTGCTGACCAGGAGCCATTAAGATAGAGTTTTATAAAAAGACTATTCTGTTTACGGTTTAATTTCCAAAACCCTCCCCAGTGAGCTTCTCAGGAGGTCTGTCAGGGCAGGTGTGTGACAGGGGCCACCACAGGTGAAGGCGCAGAGGGTCCTCCCTGTGAAATGTCCCCAATGTCCCCAGCAGGTGCTCAGCCTGTTAGGGTCCTGTCTGCACCGAGGAGGACTGAGCGCCCCCTGCCCCCGCCCTGCACTCTGGGGACTTCTGCTGAGGAGGTCAGCCCAGGCCTGCTCTGTCCTCACTCTACGTTTATTCACAAAAACAGCAGCCGCACACAGCGCCTCCCGGGCACCTGGATGTGCCTGGCTGGCATCTTTTTAATAGAATAAATAAAAATTATTCTTTTGGTACTTAAAAAAAAACACACCTTTTCAATCTTTTTTTTTTGTGTGTGTGTGTATGTGTGTGTGTGTGTGGGGGGGAATCATTGCATCCTAGTTTTAAAGAAATTCAACCACCGACAGTAACTTTTTTCTTCATCAATTTCCTTTTGTGGCAAGAAACTCAACTCCCAGGATTTGAACCGTAAAGTTGATGATAAAACAAAACACCTAAAATCACTAGGAAAGCACATCAGTATGTTTGCCTGCCATTTACTTTAAACCGTTTATATTCTTGAATTGAGGAAACATCTTCTGGTAGAAGATCCCATGGGAGCAAGACAAAGTGAATTTGAGAAAGACAGGATGAAGTAGAAACCACTGGAAGTTTTTCTGAGCTGTGTTAGGGCTCATAAACACAACAGACCATCACTTGACAATACTCTGATAATAATGCCAAACAACAGCCCCATCCATCAGGACACAGGAAAGAAGAAGGCGGGGTTAAGGGCCCCCTTCACGGAGCTTTCCCTAACAGACATCGGAGGGGCCGACAAAGCCCTTTACATAAGGCTTCTGTTCCCCACGGTCCGCCGGAGGGACGTGGAGGTCCCTCAGGGGCAGCAGTTGCCTGTGCGGTCCTCCGGGGGTCTCTGCCTGCGAGAATGACATGCATTGTGGCGGGAATTTATTTATCTTTTCTTACACGACCCAGGAGGAAAGCATCTATTTTCTCAAACGCGATTTGTGACAGTATCTCCTAATTTCTCACGGTGTGACAGCCGTCCCTAAGACAGACCAGCAGAGCACAGCATGCCTGTGAATCCCAGGCCCAGAGCCCAGAGCCCACCCCAAGATCAGAACCCCGGGTCCAGTGCCGCTTCTCAGACCCAGCCCACAACCCGGGGTGGGAGGCTCAGCTTGGAACAGGGGCCATTTCAACCTGAAAAGGCCCACATTGCTATTAAAAGAGGTGTTTATTATGCAAATGTGCTGGCAACAGTTTAAAATATTACAAGTCCCCCTTTTGGGGGGCAGGGCTGTATTTTCCTTTTCTAGTGCAAATATAACTTCTGCAAAGCGAGGCGCGCACACACGGAAAGGCGGCGGGGTGGGCTTAAACCTGCGACCTGCTCCTGCAGACATCTTCCCCAAATAAAACTTTATCCCGCTCCGCCCGTCTGCGCGGCCTCGGCTCCTGCGAACGCGGCAGGGACTCACCTAGGGCGGCATCCCCGGCACCGCCTCGGCCCGAGCGGAGTTGGTGCCCAGTCGAAGGCGAGCTGTCCGGCGCGGAGGCCGCCGGCTCGGGCTGTGGCGGCGCCCCCGGCTCCCGGCCGCCTCCTCGCTGCCTCCAGGGTTCGGGGACCCGGCAGCTCCAGTGCTGGCGCCTGAACTCGCGCCGCCGCCTCTCGGTGCCGAAGCACACACGGTCCTTTCCAAACACGCAGCCGCTGGAAGGATGCAGACCCGGCTCCGCGCTCGGTGCCAACGCAGCTTCCTCTCCGGTCAGACGCAGGATTGCAGCCGGAGCGGGGAGCGGGGAGCGGGGAGCCGGGAGCGGGGAGCCGGGAGCGGGGAGCCGGGAGCGGGGAGCCGGGAGCCGGGAGCCGGGAGCCGGGAGCAGGAGGACGCGCAGGCGGGGACCCGGCCGGCCTCGGCGCCGCCGCCAGCTGTGCGCGCAGGCGGCTGAGGTCCCTCCTCCCTCCGCTCCCGACCCTCAGGGCGGCTCTGCGATGATTGGCAGCCACGCCGAGTCCTCCAGCTAATCAAGCCCAGGCCGGGGACCTGGCTGCTGTGATGTCAGAGGGCAGGGCTGTTTTGCAGGGATCCGCTCCCACAGAGCTACCCCCCCCCCTCACCCCGCCCCGGCTGCACCCGCACCCCCGGGGATGCGCGAGGTGCTCCTGACCTCTCTTCCTACAGTTACCTCTGGGATGGAGAATAAAATTCCACTTTGCAGCTATGACACCCAAGGATTCCATTGGGCGAAGAAAGAAAAGTTCAAGATGTGAGCTTGCGGGAGTCAAACCCATAAGTATGAGCCCAACAAAAGCCCAGGATGACCTGGGGACCTGGAGAGACAGCGGTGAGCGCACACAGGTGAGATTGATGATGGCATCTTAGGCTGTGATAGAGGTGAGAGAAAGAACCGGTAGCCGCACGTGGGTGGGTGGGCGCTCACTGTGCACACTGCTTGCCGCCCTCCAGGCGTGGCTCAGTGGGTAGAGCATCGGCCTGCGCACCAGTGATTCTCTCTCATCGTTGATGCTTCTATCTCTCTCCCCCTCTCCCTTCCTCTGAAATCAATAAAAATATATTAAAAACAAACTGCATCCTTATTGAGGTAAATTACAGGGAGGGTCATGAGGGAGAAATCTCTGCTCCCCACCAGGGCTCCTCTCCAGGTCCCTTTCCTCCTGGGCCTCAGACAGCTGCTCCTCCTTCTCCACCTGGACTGCGCTCCCAGTGATACAGGTGACACCTCCTCCTTCCGGAAGGACGTTGGCTCTCCTCCTGGGAAGGCACAGGAGACCAAGTAGCCTACTCACTCTAAGGTTAGGGGCTCTGGGGCGCAAGTCTTCCCGCCAGGCCCTGTGGGTCCCTGGGTTCTTCTCTTGGGGCTTCCTCCTGTGTCTCCGCCCCTGAGCTCAGTGGGATAAGTTGTGCTGGTGACAACTGGGCCCTGGATCCCCCCAAAGGCTGGGGGCCACTGCTGCACCCCTTTCCCCAACCCAAGGTACCATGTGGTGTGTGCGTCTCTGGTTATAGAGTTCTGCTTGGACGCCGGGGGCATCAGTGCCCCTGTCCTATGCTACAGGGGGCAGGTCCCTCACACACAGCGTTTACAGGTGATGTGGTTTCTCTGTCATGCCCGTGGGCGGGTCCCTAAACACGGCATGTATTGGTGATGTGGTCTTTGGCTGTGATAGAGGTGAGAGAAAGAACGGGTAGCCGCACGTGGGTGGGTGGGCGCTGACCCGCTGCCTGTACAGTGTAACAACTAGTAATGCTGAGTGACGCCGAAGCACTCAGCGTTACTAGTTGTTACACTGTACAGGCAGCGGGTCAGCAAGCTGTGGACACGAGCTAGACAGAGGGTGGCCCAACACTGGCTACCGAGAGGCAGAACAAGAGTCAGAAACCTGGTTCAAGGTCCTCCCTTTTATGCCATTTCTCAGACTAATAATGCCTTTTAATGGTTCACGTTGACTGGCCATTCTCGTCTCAGCCACACAAAGATTAAGAGAAACATTTAAGAAAATTCAAGTTCCTATCTGTTGGCACAGTCGTGCTTTACAGCTCAGTAAAGGAAGCTGAGGATTAGAGATTTCAGCGGGGACCAGTGCGCATGCAAGGGCTCGGTCCTGGACCCGGCTGTGGAGCAGGGCTTTCCATGGGGAGCGCCCCCCTGCCCCCCGCCCCGCGCCGGCCACAACCTGGCTGGAGCCACCTGACCCCCAGTGAGCAGTACTTTCTCCTGCATCAGTCTAGAAACACTCTTTGTAGCTAAATAACTAACGTTATTATTCAGAGTACATGAGTAATAAAGTGAAAGTGCTTTAAAGATGTAAATGCTCTCTATATAACACCAGGGAAGGTCCTCATAACATAAATTCTAACGTAAAATGCTTTAAAATATCTGTTAAATACTAATTCTAAAAACTAAACATGCCAAGACTCTGAGTTCAACTCCATGGTAGGAAAGAAAAAAAGAATCACTTTACTGCTCTTTTATCGCTCGGAACTAAACCAAATCTTGGGGACAGACCCCACCCATGTGCACTGTGTAAGGGATGGAACCCCAAAAGTGCTTCCTTCTCTCACCGCGGTTGAGAAATGCAGCGTCCATTCTAAACCACAAACATAAAGCAATCCCCAAATACCTTGAATAGTTTTCTTATCATTTCCTTTGTGCATTATATTTTCCAATGATTAAAAAAACGTATTTGTGAAATCATTAAAGTTTATGATGTCTTAACCTGCTATGTGGGGGAAATGAAGCCAATGGCCTTGCGTGTTGCATGGGGGGTGCAGTGGGGGAGGGCTGTGCTAGGCAGGAGAAGACAAGGCAGAATTACTTTCTCCACGTGTTTGTAAGCCCTCCGGGCTGCGTTCCACCTGTGCGGCCTGGCCCTGGACTCAGATGTGGGGCCTCTCCCGTCAGCCCGTAGCGATGCCCGCTGTGCCAACCCCCTGCCCACACCGAGCTGAACGCCACCACTGCTCCTTGGACATGCCCGGAAGGGCAGTGTAACTTCCTTTATCTGTTATCACAGAGGTGCGGTCCACAATGGATCTTTATTAAATGGAACGCAATTTATTGAAAAAATACATTTTTGGAGATCCGCCTATTTTTATTCAACTGCTATCAAAACCTCTTTTATTCAACTGAGTTACCCTGAAAGTTCAAAATAAAACTTGTCATAGGCATGGCTTTGAAATGGAAAAAATGAAAACCTTTGAAAAAATTCCGTAATATCCACTTAAAATGCATCCCAAGCACAGAGGGCGTATATCAGTGACGAGATGATAAAAGAAGCCCAAACAAAACCACACGTTTATTAAACAGGGAGACTATGTGCTGGTTTACATGTTGGTTCACTTATTTTACGGAGGAAGAGTGTAATTATACCTACTAATAGGAAAAGTGAAGACACCAGAAAAACCAAGCACATTTCACAATTTCTATTTGTTAGTTTCTGATTAGCTTCTATTTTTCACTGTTACTAAAGTCTGCTTTTGGGACCATCATTCTAAGACAAATTGAAATTTGCAAAGAAAATGCCAGAGATATTTGCAAGTACCTTGTAATTTCTATTAAAAACAACAACAACCCATCTTATGCATGAACAGATTAAAAATAGATATTACAACTTAAAATAGACATTTTTACTTTTCCATGTTTCATGTCTCTTCCTTAATTCTACTGCAAAAAAAAAAAAAGACTAGTAATTTAATTTACAATTTGAACTATTCATGCTGAGCACGCAGGATTCTGTCATCACCGTACCACTTTCTGTCTCCTTTTCTTGCAATGATTTTTTTTTTTCATGAGCAACTTTCCAGCTGTCCCAACGAACCCAAAAGGCTCTTGCTAACTCCTCTTTAAAGGAAACTGCGAGGATAGAAGTAAGGGCTCTGTTCAGAGTTCCTGCCTTTGGGAGCGGGGCCTCTAACTGGGCTGTGGTGACCAACCCCAGCTCCCTTCTGCTGGGAGCCACTCCCAGGAGAGCTGGGGAGGGAAGGAGGCCCAGAGAGCCCAGCTTCTCCCTGGAATCACAGGCTGAGGAGGGAGAGCCCACAGCACTGTCTGCGACACAGTTCCCGTGACAGGAACCGTGTTGGAAAGCCAGCCTGCTGTGGTCGGGGTCTCCTTCATGCTGAGGGGTGACACAACTAAAGGCATGAGTCACAGGGCCCAGGGCCAGGCTGTGCCCAGCCGTGCCCAGCGGTGCCTGCCCCTGGCCAGCAGGGAGGTATGAAGTGTGATATGGCTGCCACTGTGCCTCACACACTCGCAGTCATTCTGAGTGCCAACCAGAATCCCAGCCATGAAATCTTTTTTTTTTTTTTTAAGATGGAGACCATTTTTCCAGAGTTTTATCAATAGATGCAGTGCCATGGTCTAGAGCAGATATTTGTGCTCTAAAAAATTACACTTATGAATGAAGGAATGGATGAATGAATAAATGAATGAATGGTGGCCACTCGGAGCTAGGAAATGGGGAACGTGCACTGACATTCTGCAAGCAAATACGTTTTCCACGCAACCATCGCTCCAGTTCCGAATCCCGCAAATACAAGCACAACTCGCTTCAAAGAGACTCAAGGATGCGCTACAAAGCGATGCTCCCTGTGGGCGGGAGTCGGTCAGCGTTCCTCTTAGATCCCATTCACTGAAACCACCCTGATGGCAGTCACGGACAAAAAGATCTTAGCGAGGCTAACGTCTTCTTTTCGTCTTTAATTATTTAAATATTGCGTGTACTTAATTAGACGTGTATTTATAGAATCAAAAGAACGACATTGCAGTTTCTAAACACTCCATCGTATGAGAGAATTTGCCCATCTCCTACACTGTAATAAGCACCGTTTGATTTTAGGGCTTTAATTGAAGAGTAAGTACCCACATGAAATGATCAGAAATTAACTGGAGGGTCTCTTACCCTCTGGGACAGCATGGAGGGACCTGGAAAGTATTAACGCTGAGTGAAATAAGCCAAACAGAGAAAGACAAACATCACATGATCACACTCATTTGTGGAATCTAATAAGCAGAATGCAGGGAGGCATGGAACAGACTGACATACCTCATTGTGGGGGCAGGGGGATGAGAAGAGATAAACCACAGAACTTAGGTCCTTAGAGGCACAGCCCATGGACAGGGGCCATAGGGTGGGGAAGACCTGTGGGGGTTGGGTAGGGACTGGGAGGAGGGGGGTAAAGAGGAGGGAATGGGAGACATCTGTAATACTATCAACCTATCTAATAAAAGAGTAATATGCAAATTGACCATACCTCTGCTACACCCACAAGCCACGCCCACCAGGCAATCAGGAGCAAATATGCAAATAAACCCAACCAAGATGGCTGCAGCCACAGAGAGCAGGAGGGAGGCTTGGTTTCCTTGGCAATGGAGGAAGTCAAGCTTTCCGCCTGCCCTTGCCGGCCTAGGCCTCCACTCAAGGCTACAAAGTTTCAATTATAGAAGGTAAATAAATTCCAACAAAAATGGCTGCAGCCACGGAGCAAGCAGGAGGCTTGGCTCCGCTCCAGGCTACAAAGTTTCAATTGTAGAAGATACATAAATCCCAGAAACCAGGGCCTCCGCTTGGGTCGCCAGGGGGTGTGGCCAGCCTGCAAACCACCACAGGCTCCTTGCCCAGGCCGCCCCACACCCCAAGGGAACCCCCACCATGATCCAGAACACCCTTCAGGGCAAACCAGCTGGCCCCCACCCATGCACCAGGCCTCTATCCTATCTAATAAAAGAGTTATATGCAGATTGACGATCACTCCAACACACAAGATGGCTGCCCCCATGTGGTCAAAGATCCTGCCCCCATGTGGACACAAGATGGCCACCACAAGATGGCCAGCAGGGGAGGGCAGTTGGGAGGGACCAGGCCTGCAAGGGAGGGCAGTTGGGGGCAATCAAGCCCGCAGGGGAGGGCAGTTAGGGGTGACCAGGCTGGCAGAGGAGGGAAGTTGGGGGTGACCGGGCCTGCAGGGGAGGGCAGTTGGGGGGACCAGGCCTGCAGGGGAGGGCAGTTAGGGGCAAACAGGCTGGCAAGGGAGCAGTTAGGCATCAATCAGGCTGGCAGCGGAGTGGTTAGGGGGTGATCAGGCTGGCAGGCAGAAGCAGTTAGGGGCAATCAGGAAGGCAGGCAGGCGAGCAGTTGGGAGCCAGCAGTCCTGGATTGTGAGAGGGATTCCAGATTGGATAGGGTGCAGACTGGGCTGAGGGACAATCCCCCTCCGTGCACGAATTTCATGCACCAGGCCTCTAGTAATATAAATAAATACATAAATAAATAAATTAAATTAACCTGAAATTAATGCAGTGCTCCAAAGACAGACACAGTCTACCCCAAGAGAACAGACACGCCATTGAAGGGAACATAAAGTCAGTAGATCAGATGAAAGGGCTTCTGCAGTGGATGAAGGGAAAGGAGGCAGCGAGCACTGTCTGTGTTACAGGAACATGGATGCCCTGCCTCTGCCCGGTCAGCTGGCAGGGGCAGGGGTGGATGGGGGGAAGGAGGGTGGGGTGGGGTGGGGGGAGGAGGGCGGGGCTTCCACCCAGAGGGAGAGAACAGCCATGAGGACCAGAGAGGGTCTCCGAGTACACCCATCACCGGGCTGAAATCTCCACTATCCTAGGTTCCCATAGAGGGCAACATTGTATAAAAGATGTAAACCCAGAATCTGCCAATTCATCCCTGTTGATGAAGCCGCAGCGACCGTGAATTCCACGCTGGACTTGGCCTCCTGCTCGGCCTGATGTGTCCACAAGGCAGGAAAATGCGCAGAGGAGACCCACAAAGCAGGGACCGCGAGCCTGGGGTCCTTATGGTGGCGACGGAGCGTCCAGCGCGTTTCCCCTGTCCTTGGCCGCCATCCCTGCATCTCGGAGAGCAGGTTGCATCATATCCTATAACTGCATGTGCTTCTAGTGGTTTAATCCAGGGAAATGTCAGGGAAACGGTGCTTCTGCAATCCCTGAAAAAGACAGGCAAACTACAGGGACCAGAAAGCAGCATCTACATTTCAAGTCCAGCATCACCGGGTCCACCTGTGCTGGGCGGGGATGGCAGCCCGGGGGGAGACCCGAGCTGGGGAGGGGGGCAGCAGGGGTTGACCAGGGATTAACCCAGTGTTCGGGGGGGTGGGGTGGCGGTGCAAGGTCACCCATAGCTACAGATCCCAGAGTTATTTCCATCACTTAATAGACAGGTGCCCCGATCAATGATTCCTCTTTCATCCCTGAGCTTCTTCAAGGTAGATGTTGTGCATCGAGTCATACCATTCAATTATATTACTTTATTTTTTATTTTATTTTTAAAATATATATTTTATTGCTTTCAGAGAGGAAGGGAGAAAGAGAGAGATAGAAACATCAGTGATGAGAGAATCATTGATTGGCTGCTTCCTGCACACCCCACACTGGGGATCGAGTCCACAACCCGGGTGTGTACCCTTGACTGGAATCGAAACGTGACCTCCTGGTTCATAGGTCGATGCTCACCCACTGAGCCACGCCTGGCCAATCATATTATTTTAAATGTCCAATTACCTGCGCTCTCAGTCCACATGGTGCTGCGGCGCCGGGGTGATGGGGTGCTCGCGGGGTCATCTCTACTGGGACAGGTGACTTGTGAGGGCCGCTTGCTATGGGCCATCCTTTCTGAGATTAGGGTGAGGATGTGCAGGAAGTGATTCAGGACTGACATCAGTGAACTAGAATGAATGAAACTGTAAGTCAGATTTTCAGTACCTTGTTCATAAGAAATAGAAAAATAAGACTTTTGATTTAGGCTATTACTTTGTCCATGAAGGTCAAACCCAAGTAAAAGAAATGGTTTAGATCAAATTAAGTCATGCTCATCTGTAAACTAAGGCTCGTTACTTACCAAGTACAACTTCTAGGTCTAGATAATATTTTCCCTCTGCCAAAGTAACCATGGTGTGTGTGCCTGTGTGTGCGTCTGTGTGTATATGCATATGTGTCTCTGTGTGTGTCTGTGTATATGCCTATGTGTCTGTGTGTATGCATATGTGTCTCTCTGTGTTTCTGTGTATGTATGCATATGTGTATGCATATGTTCCTGTGTATATATGCATGTGTGTCTGCATATGTGTAAGTGTGTTTGTGTGTGTGTGTGTGTCTGTGTTTGCAGTTCATCGAGCATCACCGTTGGGACCCTTTGGTTTGCCTCCCACTCAGCACCCGGAGCCGCTGGGAAGAAGTCACTTGCACAGCAGGACCTCTGGCCCGCCCTGTCCATGGCCGCTGTTGGGTGGGGCTGGGAGCAAAGGAGCCTGTTGAACTTCACATTCCCGGTCACGCTGTTGGAAGTGTGTTTCAATGTGCTTCTTGCATACTACATTCTGCACCCACACGTGTCATCTTCAGTCATTAAAACTCCTTCGGGGCTCACAGAGGGTGCTCCCACGCACTGTCCGGTGCCTCACGGTGACCTAGTGCTCCGGGCAGCACGGTCCGCCTTGCATAGGTGGGCACACAGGTGCGGCGGCAGCACTGTGGAACCTGCAGGACTCAGGACCCCTCCCGGCACCTGTCCACCGCCCCAAAGTGCTTCCCTCAGCGTCTCAGTGTGGACCAAGCTCCATCGTGACTAATGGTTAATATCTCATTTCCCTTTAGGACCTTAAGCTGGACCATCAGCTGGTGGCCTCCCAGGTAGCTGCCTGAAACCCCATGGTCTACGATGCGTTTGGTGGGAGAGGTCATACTTTCCACCTTCCCACCTGGCAGGTGAGCGTTCAAAGGTCAATGTGGCTTCACAAGGGTCTTGGGCCCCAGAGCTCATCTCTATCACCCTCCTAGCAAGGGGGTGTGAGTGAGGGCTTAGGAATACTCAGAGGACGGTGGTCCTCGCCAGGAGGCCTAGCGGGGAGGGAGACAGACAAGGGCCATTTGGGAGGTTGTCGCTTCTGCACATGTCTCTTTCAGCTGTGCAACGTATCTTCCTGGTTTGAATAAAGGGGATGAACGGAGACTTTCTGAGATCCAATCACAATCTAGATTAGTGGATGTCAAAATGTTGAGACCTGCATCCCGCATGCACATGCACACACACACACACACACAACCCAGAAAGCTGTGCCGCCCCGCGCCTCTCCTCCCCATCAACACTGTGAATGCTGACTTAATGAATGAGTGTGAATGCACTCCGTGAACCTGGGCTCTGTTTCATAAAGTGCAAATCTGGCTTTATTACATCTATATGATGTTGAACATAAAAAGATCAAGTCATTTGCATGCTTTTATAATTGGGATGTTTGCCTATTTTTATTCTACTTAGCTGACTCCTTTTACAGTATTAACAGAACACCGTTTTTATTTCACACATAAATCAGTAAATGGCATCCGTAGAGGAGGCTGTCCTTTGGCGTCTGTGGCGTCAGAGGCCTCCGGGTTAACTGTGAACAGGGAGACAAATGGAGCTGTCAATCAGCCATGGTAACACCTGCTCTTAAAGCAGTCAGTCCCAGAGGACTACTCTCCATTCCCTCTAGGACCTTAATTGTGAGCGATTATAAATGTATAGACAAACACTGAAAATTCCCAAACTTCCAATTACAGGGAGCGACGAGCTGCAGAAAGCCGGAGGGAAGCACCGGGGATGCTGCATGACCTCCTGTAAGAGACAGAACTCCGAGGTTACAGCGTCACAGCGCTCGCTGCCTGTGCCGCGCTGGTGCCGGGCGTCACTCACAGGCTCACCTGCATCCCGCACCGTCCCCAGTGAGGGTCGGTCCAACTAACGCTAAGGAAAAAAATGCTCTTCTCTGTGAAAATGTCTTAATGTGCACATTTCTTTTTTTAAAATTCATTTTATATATTTCTGTTAAATTTATCGGAGTGACATTGGCTAATAGGATCATATAAGTTTCAAGTATACATTTCTTTTTTTAAAAATCTTTATTGTTGAAAATATTACACATGTCCCCTTGGTCCCCCATTACCTCTCCCAGCCCGTTCCCACACCCAACCCAGACCCTGACCACCTATTGTCTGTGTCCATGGGTGATGCATATACACATATGAGTTCATTGTTTGATCTCTTCCCACGCTCAGCCCTCCCCCGCCTTCCCTCTGAGATCCCTCAGTCTGTTCCATGCTTCTATGTCTCTGGGTCTATTTTTGTTCATCAGTTTATGTTGTTCACTAGATTCCACATGAGTGAGATCATGTGATCCTTGTCTTTCTCTGACTGGCTTATTTTACTTAGCACAATGCTCTCCAGGCCCCTCCATGCTGTTGCAAATGGTAAGAGTTCTTTCTTTTTTACAGCTGCATAGTATTCCATGGTATAAATGTACCACTTTTCTTAATGTGCAGCTATAATTTGAAGGAAAAAATCTGGGCTTCACAGTAGAAAAAGAAAGGAAATGCGGGGGTGCCTCACTGCCCCCTCGCCCGCCGGGTCCCTGGCTCTGTGCTTCCCCATGGCGGTCCGTGCCCACTTTTCTCTCAGGGTCTGCTGTATGGCAACAGGAGGAGGAGAGAGTGGCATGATGCCAGTTCCAACCTGAGGCCTCTGAAGCATCCTGTGTTTCTACCCACAGCCCTGGGCATGTGGCCCACACTGCCCACCAAGTTCCTGGCCAGGCCGGCCCCTGGCAGAGACCCCCATCCATTCACGTACAAGCCAACCTCATCCACCAGGCAGAGGACACCACTGAGGTGAGTTCTGAGTGATGCAAGGGAGCGAGCTTCGAGTGCAATGTTAACAAGACCCTCACTGTGTAAGTGACAGCGGCGTAGCTAACACATCACCTCACTGAGTGGCTACGGTTGTTCATAATTATGACGTTTCAGATGAGCACACCCAACTTTAACAATTGTAAGGAGTTAGCTAAGTGTGTATGAAAGCTGCTGCATTGGGGTTCTTTGTTACACAGCACTACTTAACTGACACATAAAGCTGCTCTCCCCTGTGTAAAATCAGTTTTAGAAGCTCTTATTCTACCTAACATGTAGATTTTATGAAATTAAGCAAGAAAAAATAATGATCACATATAATCACTAGAAATTATATGATTGTGAAAATAATTTTTTATCTGTAGGGACATTTTTAAAGTAAAATGTGAGTAAACTTCAAGATTTGTGTTCACTCTGTTTACTTCTGCCAATTTCCATGAAGCAAAAGCATCCTATAACAGATTTATATTCTGTTGCTAAGGTAGAGAGGGAGTTCAAAGCAGAAATGTCACTTATAAGCTTAATGAGAGCTTTTTTCCCTAGTTAATATATGGAATAAAATATACATGCAAAAAACGTTTTTAAAAACCCAAACTTGTTTGCTTTGGCATTAATGGTCCTAAATATATGAAGGAAGACTTTTTTTTATTTTTTGACCAGTGCCATTTAGGCTGAGAGAACCGTCAATTTCCCTGGGAGAGCCGCATTGTGGGAAGTGAACTGTGCTCTAATAACATGCATTCATAGCCAGACGCTCGGCATACATTTTCTGGGGGGTGGTTTAGTCCACCGGAGTGAGGACAAATTAACATTTCATAGACGCTACTTACAGGAACATTATCCTTCACCCGTCAAAAATATGAAACAAACAAACAAACAAGCAATGGCCTCAGAGTGTGGATTCTAAGGGAGACAGCTGTTGTCTCTTTCTGTTACAATTTCTGAAAGACATTTCGATGCTTCCATGTAAGAAACGTTTCAACAAATGGCTGGTATGCTTCAAATCCCTCATCTTTTGAATTCTAAGAAATGGAGTAATGATAACTCCCAAATAATGTGAAGTAGTGCCCGGCTGGTATGGCTCAGTGGTTGAGTGTCCACTCAGTAGGTCATGGCTCAATTCCTGGTCAGGGCACATGCCTGGGTTGTGGGCTCGATCCCCAGTGTGAGGTGTGCAGGAGGCAGCCGATCAATGATTCTCTCTCATCATTGATGTTTCTGTCTCTCTCTTCCTCTTTGAAATAAATAAAAATGTATTAAAAACAATAATAAGGTGAAGTAGTTATCGTGACCTCCCTGGCACAATGCCACCGCTGACCTCGGGTCATGTGCATGTTGGCATGGACAGCCCACAGTGAGGTGAGAGTAAGAATAATAGTAAATAGCCCTAGCTGGTTTGGCTCAGTGGATTGAGTGTCGGCCTGAGGACTGAAGGGTCTGGGTTTGATTCTGGTCAAGGGCACATGCCTGGGTTGTAGGCTCCATCCCTGGTGGGGGGGGAGGGTGTGCAGGAGGCAGCTGATCAGTGGTTCTCTCTCATCATTGATGTTTCTATCTCTCTCTCCCTTCCTCTCTGAAATCAATAAAAACCCTATATAATAAAGAGGTAATATGTAAATTGACCATCACACTTTCACAAGATGGCTGCCTATGACCAGGCCAGCAGGGGAGTTAGTGAGGGACAACCAAATGACTGAACAAGCAGGCTGCATGGGGCATCCAGGCTGGCAGGGGGGTTAATAAGGGACAACCGAATGACTGAACAACAGGCTGCATGGGGTGACCAGGCTGGTGGGGGGTGGGCTGTGAGAGGTGACCAGGCCAGCAGGGGGGCGGGCAGTTGGGGGTGACCAGGCCAGCAGGGAGGACAGTTAGGGGTGACCAGGCTGGCAGAGGGGTGCAGTTGGGGGCAACCAGGCCTGCAGGGGGGGCAGTTAGGGGTGACCAGGCAGGCAGGCAGGTGAGCAATTAGGAGCCAGTGGTCCAGGATTGCGAGAGGGATGCCCGACTGCTGGTTGAGATCGGGCCTAAACTGGCAGTTGGACATCCCCCGAAGGGTCCTGGATTGGAGAGGGTGCAGGCTGGGCTGAGGGAACCCCCCCATGCACTAATTCCGTGCACCAGGCCTCATATATACATATATATATATATATATATATATATATATATATATATATATATATACTAGAGGCCCAGTGCATGATTGAATCATGCACGTGTAGGGTCCCCTACACACTTTCGCTTTTTGCGGTGGAGCTGGGTGCCTGTCCGGCTCGGCGGAGGCTTCTGAAAGGCCTGGTGCCAGAGCAGACAGGCACCCAGCTCCCCCACTTTTGATGGTCCATGGCCGCTGAGGGGGGCTACCCTGCTGTTGAGAGGCGCAGGGGGCGGCCGCTGAAGGGGGCTGCCGCGGACACCTGGCTACCCTGCCGTTGAGGGGCGCAGCTGGGTGTCCGCGGCAGGCCCCCTCAGCGGCCTCGGATCTGGCCGTTGAGAGGCACAAGGGGCGGGAGTCCTGCCCCTTGTGCCTCTCAACAGCAGGGTAGCCCCCCTCAGTGGCAGTGGATCCATGCCCCTCACCCCGAGTCCCGCCCCCCAGCCTCCCACCGCCCAATCGTGGGTGTAGCGAAGTGATGGTAATTTACATGTTACTCTATTATTAGATAGGATAGAGAGAGAGATAGATAGATAAAACAAAGGGAGGGAGGCCTGGCTGCAGTGGCTCAGTGATTGAGCATCCTATATAATAAAAGACCAGTGACCATAAGTGTGATAACTGGAATGACAGCTTGACCAGTGGCTATGAGGTGCATTGACCACCTCTCGGTCCCTCTCCTCCGGCCTGCAGGCTCAGATCACAGCATGGCAAATGAGGAACCATGGTGAACTGGGGTGGTGGCAGGTGAGACTGGGGACTGGCAAGTGGGCGGAACGGCCGAATTCTTGGTCCCTCCCTCAGCCCTCAGGCTCCAATCACAGCATGGCAAACTGGGAACCATGGCAAACCAGGGTGGGTGGCGGCAGGGCGGGACTGGTGAGTGGGTGGAACAGCTGACTACTTGGTCCTTCCCACCAGCCTGCAGGCTCCGATCACAGCATGGCGAACGGGGAACCATGGCAAACTGGGGTGGGTGGGGCAGGGCAGGACTGGGGACTGGCGAGCAGACAGAAGATGGCCCTGATCGCAGGCTGGCCTAGGGACTGTACCCACAGATGATTTTGTGCACTAGGCCTCTAGTCCTATATAATAAAAGCCTAATATGCTAAGTGTCTGGTCAACTGGTAGACTGATCAGCCATTCAACCAATCAAAGTGTAATATGCTAAGCTCAACCATTTGCTATGATGTGCACCGACCACCAGGAGGCAGATGCTCTCTCTGGTAGGTTAGCTTGCTTCTGGGGTCTGGCCAATCAGGACTGAATGAGATGGGCCAGACATGCCCTAGAGCCCTCCCACAGCCCCTTCCTAGCTGGCCAACCTCCTGTGTCTGTCCCTGGCCCTGATCATGCACCAATGGGGTCCCTCGGCCTGGCCTGCACCCTCTCACAATCCGGGACCCCTCAGCGAATGTCAGAGAGCTAGTTTCAGCCCAATCCTGCAGGCCAGACTGAGGGACCCCAGTGGTGCACGAATTCGTGCACCGGGCCTCTAGTCAATAATAATAAAAGTGTAATATGCTAATTAGACCGGACGGCTGAACAGCGGAACAACCGTATGGATGACCTTCCAGACGACCTTCCGGATGAAACCGGGGCTGTGAGGGGCAAGCCCCTTGCATGAATTTCATGCATTAGGCCTCTCATTGAACTATAAATCAAGAGATCAGGGTTCCATTCCTGGTCAGGGCACATGCCCTGGTTGTGGGCTTGATCCCCAGTTTGGGATGTGCAGGAGGCAGCTGATCCATGATTCTCTCTCATCATTGATCTTTCTCTCTCTCCCTCTCCCTTCCTTTCTGAAATCAATAAAAATATATTTTAAAAAAAGGGAAAGGGAGGGAGGAGCAAGCAAACACAGAAGAGGAGTAAAGCAAACAATTGCGTTAGCCAGGTATCTTCTATGCAGTTCATGGTTATACATACTCCATACATACATGTACATACTGGTATGTATCATAGCTGAATCTGCAGTACATGCTTTCTCTATGCCCCGTTCATCGTTCATTTTCAGGAAAGTTATCTTTGGCTTTTGAAGAACTATTTTGTAAACCAACCGAAATTCCCTGTCACGGTATCTAACTTTTTAATATGTTAGCTCTCTTTACTTTGTCTCAATCCTTTTCTAATGCATTTAGAAAACTTGCACAAAGTATTTCAAGAATGAAGCACCAAAAATTCCTCATTTTTTCAAGGTTTACTGAGTTATAATTATTAACCACAAAATGTGCAAAACAGAAAAATGTTGAAATTAAGTTCGATAGAGGCAAGAGTGGTGCTGAATAAATCAAATTATGTGAGCGCATAGGGTGTATAAAATTGAATTTTTGAATTATATTATTGCACTTTGCAATATCTTCGCTTGTAGGAAGAACGTTATGGCTTTTCTGTTTCATTGGATACATTTATATTCCATATTGAGATGGCTTAAATGGCGACCTAGTATTCTGAAGCACAAAGGAATTGTTTTCAACTGGAATTAATCTGTCTCCATATTCAAGATGCATTCTTAGTCAATTGCACTTGAGATAATACATCATCCAATCCTTGTGGGTGTGAAAAATGAAATCAGGACTGCACTGTGGTGCGTAGAATATCAGTCTAATATTTCAGAGCATGTGGGTCCCTAGGTCTGAACCATGGGTCTTAGCATGTTAGGATGCGGTTCTTGAGGCCGTGAAGCCTTCTACACCCGTAATCTGTACTGCCTACAATAGGGCAATGCCACTACCACTCCTGGAAACTTCCGCCCAGGAAGATATGCAGTACAAATGACTTGCTTGGCCCTAGCCGGGTTGGCTCAGTGGGTAGAGTGTAGGCCTGCAGATAAAAGAGTTCCGGGTTTGATTCTGGTCAAGGACACGTACCTTGGTTGCAGGCTCCTCCCCAGCCTGGGCCCTGGTCGGGGCTCATGCAGGAGGCAACCAGTCGATGTGTTTCTCTCACATCGATGTTCTCTCTGTCTTTCCCTCTCTCTTCCACTCTCCATGAAAACCAATGGAAAAATATCCTCGAGTGAGGATTAATAAAAATAAAACACAACAAAACAAAAAAAACAAAAATCCACAAATGACTTGCTTATGTTAGGAACTTCCCAAATATCTATTTAAATAAACGTCAAAGTGTTTAACTTTTCCTTTTCATGTGATTATATTGCTTACAAAGAGAGGGAGAGAGAAACATCAGTGAGAGAGAAATATCTATTGGCTGCCTCCTGCACACCCCCTTAGGATCCAGCCTACAACCCTGGCATGCACCCTGACGTGGAATTGAACCGGCATCCTCCTGGTGCCTGGGACAATGCCCAACCCACTGAGCACACAGGCCAGGCACAGTGTGCAACTTTTCAATAGGTAACATCAAAGGACTGTTTGCTCTCCAAGATTCTCTGAAATCCTAGCCTCAAGTCCCTATCATCACGATATCGCCAATGTCCTAGACTATAACGTCATGACCTTCACCCACAGCAATCAGACCCCAGGCTCCACGTGAAACACTGGGGAAGTGCCACCAATGTGCTCGCTCCCTCCTCTGGGACAGGACTGTGGCATCCAAGTCCTCCCGCTGTCACCAGCTGAGACATCTAAGGAGGTGGGAAGGCCCTCCGGCCACTGTTGGGGGACCCTCATGGCACTGCCTCCTGCAATCCGTTCTCAATATACCTCGTGGGCTCATTGAAACCCCTGGATTACTGGTACAGAGGGAGGGTCAAGTCAGAAAACGGCAGTTTGCAGGCGTTCCAAACGTGCCGGAGCAGCCCTGGCCGTTGAACTAGACGTTGAATTTGATCTTAAAAGATTCAAGTTGGTCAAGAGGAGAGTCTTCCTTATGAAAACTAAGATGGGACTCAGCTTTTCCATAGTGAGAAGCCACGCCCACTCCTTGATGGGAAAATGCAGCCAACATCTGGGAGAAAGGGTACAAATGAAATGAGACAACTGACTTAAAAAAATCTGTCTTTGTAAACCTTTCTTTAAAAAAACCTTTATTGTTGAAAATCACATATGTAATCTTCTGTATTATATAATACTAAAGGCCCGGTGCATAAATTTGTGCACCAGTGGGTTAACCTCAGCCTGGCCTGCGGGATTGGGCTGAAATGGGCTCTCTGACATTCCCCGAGGGGTCCCGGATTGCGAAAGGGTGCAGGCCAGGCTGAGGGACCCCACTGGTGCATGATCGGGACCAGGGAGGGACACAGGAGGTTGGCCAGCCAGGGAGAGACCATGGGAGGGCTCCAGGGTGTGTCCGGCCCATCTTTCTCAGTCCTGATTGGCTGGACTCCAGCAGTAAGCTAACCTACCAGTCAGAGCATCTGCCCCCTGGTGGTCTGTGCGTGTCAGAGCAAATGGTTGAGTGGCCTTAGCATATCATTAGCATATTATGCTTTGATTGGTTGAACCAACGACCGGACATTTAGCATATTAGGCTTTTATTATATAGGATTACATATGTAATATCTGTATTACATATGTCCCCTTTTCCCCCCATTGACCCCTTCTAGCTCACCCTTACCCCCACCCCAGGCCTTCACCACCCTATTGTCTGTGTCCATGGGTCATGCTTAGCTGCATACAAGGTTCTTTGGTTGATCCCCTTCCCACCCACCCACCCTCCCCCGCCTTCCCTCCGAGGTTCCACAGTCTGTTCGATGCTTCCTTGTCTCTCGGTCTATTTGGTTCATCAGCTTATTTTGTTCATTAGATTCCACATATGAGTGAGATCATGTGATACTTGTGTAAACCATTTTTAAAATTATTTTTTTTTAAATAAGATTTTCTAAAGATCATTATGAGAGTTCAGTTTCAGAGGAAACTAGGGAGAGGCAGCTTTGTCTCCATGTGACCCTGACGTTTGAAGGGCAGTGGGACTTTTGAGACTTGGTGTGAACAAACATCAGAAAGGACTGGTGGCACTCCTCCTGCTCCTGCTAACCCTGTCCTACTAGAGCCTCGATGGATCTGCCTCTCAGAGAAGCAAAGGCAAACCCCCAAACAAGACACTCAGTACGTTTCCCAGGTCCCAGTCAGCGTCGAGGTGTCAATAACAAGTTCCCCAAACTCAAGTCTTGCTGCTGCTTGTTGAGAACTGTGGAGCCTGCACCGAAGCTCCCACACCCAAGGAATCGTGCAGTGCGGGGGATGCAGCACCTGAGAGGAAGAGGTTTCTAGCAACACTTTGCATGCTTATAAATATTCAGGAAATCAGTGCTAAAATTCATGTAACAAAGGAGACCTGTGGTTTGGATTAATGGAGACGGTAATCAATCAGGGAAAACTTCACATTAGCCATTTCCATAATGAACTAGAGTAAAAACATCACAAGGTGATGACAAAAATGGTGTCGGAGGAAAACCAGGATGGTGTGGAGGAGCAGCGAGTATTAAAGATCCCACTGCATAACTTACCTGTTCAAAATATGATCATGACCTTCGTTAATGTTTGATTTTCATGAGGACCAGATGGGGAGCTGCCTGTGTTAGAGAAACAACAGATATGACTAGAAAAAAAATACGTGCAGTTATAACCAGTGTTTCTTGGAAAGGTAAGAGGAGTCAGTTGTGCTCACGCAACATAACAGCGGATACGACAGTCAATGTGAGGCCTGGCGCTAACACAACTATAACGTACACGCTGCCTAGAACATACACATTTCTTTCTTTTTTTAAAAAAATATTTTTATTGATTTCAGAGAGGAAGGGAGAGGGAGAGAGAGAGAGATACATCAATGATGAGACAGAATCATTGATCGGCTGCCTCCTGCATGCCCCACACTGGGGATGGAGCCTGCAATACCCTGAGCATGTGCCCTGACCGGAATCGAACCGTGGCCTCCTGGTTCCTAGGTTGACACTCAACACTGAGAGACCCGGCCGGGCTGTTCTCTCTCTTTGGTGGGCTCGGTGTGCAGAGTGGCCTGTTGCTATGATGGCCGGAGGGCACAGCCCCGGGGACCTCCAGGAGGAGGCACAGCCCAGGGACACGCAGGTGAAACCCAGGCACCTGAAGCCACCCAGTTAAGCTGATCGAACCCTGCCTATTTCTGGGCTTTGAATGACATGAACCAGGAGATTTCCTTTTTTGTCTTAGTGGGGGTTCTGAGACTTGTTACTTGCAGCTGAGAGGGACCACTGGTTTAAACACGGTGATCAGCCCTGGACGGTGTGGCTCAGTGGGCTGAGCTTCTGCCTGTGGGCTGAAGGGTCCTGGGTTTGATTCCGGTCAAGGGCACAGGTTTGCAGGCTCGATACCCAGTAGGGGGTGTTCAGGAGGCAGCAGATCAATGATTGTCTCCCCCTTTCCCTTCCTCTCTGAAATCAATAAAAATATATTTAAATAAAAATGAATAAATAAATACGGTGCTCGTTCTGCACTTTTCACAATGCCCTCCTGGCCCTCACACATCCTCCTCTCCCGGAACCCCCCACCACGCGCTGAGGCCGGAGCCACTGTGATGACCTGCGTGAGGCCTTGCCTGGTCTCCGGTGGAAGTCAGCAGGTACCCGCTGCCTCCCTCTGCATGTAGTGGCACTGACCTAACTCCCTGCATTTTAGCCTTTTTCATGACAATTTCCTCACTGGCTTTCTGATGAGAAAGAGAAGGTTCAAATATCAACTTCTCCATTTGGACTTGGAGGTTTGCTAAATTTCTTTAATTTAGAGCTTCTTTATATCTATAAAATATTGCCAATCAAAATTAAATAATGAGCCGATGGCTTGGCTCAGTGTTGAGCATCGACCTATGAACCAGGAGGTCACAGTTCGATTCCCAGTCAGGGCACATGCTCGGGTTGCAGGCTTGGTCCTCAGTGTGGGGTGTACAAGAGGCAGCTGATCAATGATTCTTTCTCATTCTCTCTCTCTCTCTCTCTCTCTCTCTCTCTCTCTCTCTCTCTCTCTCTTCCTTCCTCACCAAAAGCAATAAAAAATATTTAAAAAAAATTAAATAATGGGACTCAATAGAATGAAATTAGGGAACACGTGTTAACAGGTAATCCTGCCTCCCCTAAGAAAGATGTGTTGATATCCTAACACCTGGAACGAGACCTCATTTGGAGATTGGTCTGTGGGTGAAGTAATTACATAGTCGAGGGGAGGTCACGTGGGAGCAGGGTGGGCTCCCATCCAATGCGCTGGGGGCTGGGTCCTTCTGAGAAGACAGCGAGGAGAGGAGAAGCACGCAGGGAGAGCCTCCTGGACAGGGGCGGAGACTCGCTGTGCCACTCAAAACTGCGGGCAAGCCTGGCAGCCTGGGGAGCTGGGGAGGCCCTCTGGGCTCCCAGGGGCGTGGTCCTACCCACACCTTGACTTTGGACTGTGGCCTTCAGAATAGCAAGACAGCAAGTTTCTGTTGTTTTAAGCCATCCTGCTTGTTTTAGGTCACAAGCCCCATAAAATGCCTCTAGTTCAGGGTTTATAGGTTTATCAAGCATACATGGGTTCCTTCCTCCCTCCCTCCCTCCCTCCCTCCCTCCCTCCCTCCCTCCCTCCCTCCCTCTCTCCCTTCCTTCCTTCCTTCCTTCCTTCCTTCCTTCCTTCCTTCCTTTCTTCTTTCCTTCTCTCCTTCCTTCTCTCCTTCCTTCCTTCCTTCCTTCCTTCCTTCCTTCCTTCCTTCCTTTCTTCTTTCCTTCTCTCCTTCCTTCCTTCCTTCCTTCCTTCCTTCCTTCCTTCCTTCCTTCCTTCCTTCCTTCCTTCCTTCCTTCCTTCCTTTCTTCTTTCCTTCTCTCCTTCCTTCTCTCCTTCCTTCCTTCCTTCCTTCCTTCCTTCCTTCCTTCCTTCCTTCCTTCCTTCCTTCCTCCCTCCCTCCCTCCCTCCTTCCTATTATTTTTGACTACTATGACAAACTTAGAGGGGGGCTTAGATGTAGGACAGACAGAACCAGGACAGAAACCCACTGCCATGAATGTTCAGCCACAGGCATTGAATGACTTTGGAAATGAGACTGTGAGTAGCATTTTCTTAAACATTCTAACTTCAGTTGAATCCTACAGCTCACTTTAGAAAAATAACCCTAACACAAAACATGCATTTGTACAACCACAGAGCTTTCTGCTGGTGTGTGTATTCACATGTGTGTTACACAGGTTCCTCAGAGACCGCCTTCGCCTCTGGTCTTTAACAGGGACCCGAAGGCCGGCCCAGTGCAGTGCCCTTTCTATCCCCAGGGCTCGCCGAGGGAGCTAGTGGTGCGGCCCTGCAGACCACCGTGCAGACCCGATGGCGCTGGAAAAGCTACCATTTCTCAGTCGGCGCAGGCGCCATCCTTGGGGAAGGACCAGGGCGTTGTTGAGTGAGTGTGAGAACTCACATTTCAATCAGATACCCGTTTCCTGCCCACGAGCGGTCTCCGTTATCAAAGAGTTACCTCCTCGGCAAACCCGACCAGATTGAAAAGGTCACAGCTTCGGGTGCCTCGGCCTCTATCTCCCGAGCATCCACCAGCTGTGTGGGAGCTGGTCTAACGGGCACACGCCTTGTGCTCCTGGAGCGGTGAGGCTGGCTCCCGTGGAAGACACGAGGAATTCTGGGTACTGCGTGTCATGCTGACCAGCGACCTCCCCAGCACCTCTGAAACGTCCCCCAAACAGGGGTTGAAAGAAACGATGGGCGGAACAGACCCAATGCCAGGGGCCAGGCCCCTCGTGGCTGGTTCCTGTCCCTGGAGAACCCACGGGTGAGGGGGGGTGTGCGCTTTGCCCCCGAGGCTGCTACTGAGGCAATTTTCACGAGTGTCAGATGGGGAAATAGCTCACTCTGGCTACGCGTCCACACTGATCGCACTAACTCAACAGATGAGACTGCGCAGCCTCCTTTGAACAGCGTGTGGCTCATTGATCAGCAAGGTTTGTCTTGATGGGCATCTGGCACCTGGATGCCATGCTGAGAGGGTACTAACAGAGCCGGGGACCACGCCTGGACAGTCTGTGTCACTGAGTCACCTCTGACTCCCCGGGACCCGTGAATGGTGCCGTCCAGTGTCCCTCCTCACAGCCCGGAGGCTCAGCCTGTGGCTCCCCCGTGAGTCCCTCCACCTCCTGTTTGGGCTCCTCTTCTCCTGCTGCCTCTGTTCCCAGCATCGTTGTCTCTTCCAAAGACCTGCCTCCTCACGGGGTGTCTGAAGTAGGACAGCGTCCGTGTGTCACCGGCCCCAGCCGTGCTCAGGCTGATTTGCCTTCCTCGCGCTCCAGGGCCTCCGCAGAGCCCTCCCCAGCACCAGGTTAAAGTGAGCCCTTTTCCCATCAGCCTCCTCATGACTGCCTGGACCAGTGGGATGTAAATGTTATTTAGTAAGTTTTTTCCCTAAAAATCTCTGTCCTCTGACACCCACTATTGCTTTTATCTTGCTTCATTTTATTCTGCAGCAGAGAGTAAATTTAAAAATATATGCTTTTGTTGATTTCAGAGAGGAAGGGAGAGGGAGAGAGAGAGAAACATCAGTGATGAGAGAGAATCATTGATCGGCTGCCTCCTGCACGCACCACACTGGGGATAGAGCCCACAATCCAGGCATGTGCCCTGACCGGGAATCGAACCCTGGCCTCCTAGTTCCTAGGTCAATGCTCAACCACTGAGCCACGCCGGCCGGGTGTGCAGGGCATTCTGTACAGTACGGGAAGACGATGGTGTGCATGCTCTTGCTGAAACCAAGAACTAGAAGCAAAAATTCTAAATGCTCGAAGGATGGGGCATTGTATTCAGAGAAAAACACTGAGATTCACAATACTCCTAGATGCGTGTTTAGATCATGAGAACCCCAGAGTGTGGCTGTGGGGATGACATAGGTAAAGAGAAGTGACTGGAGTTGGGATGTGCAGAACCGAACCACGATGAGCGGGTCCCACACAACACACAGCGCCTTCAAGGCCCAGAGACACAGGGACGCCAGGTGCGCCACGTCTCCCGGGAGAGACCCGCGTCTCTGCCCTCCTGTCCTTGGGGTGTGAGCTGTGGCAGCTCCTGCACAGGAGGGCGTGGCAGGGGGCCAGGTGCCTCCGGCTTTCTGGGCCAATGGAAATTTCTGTTCAGCAGCGGGGTGGGGGTGGGAGTGGGGGTGGGCGGAGGAGGAGGAGGAGGAGAGGAGGAGGAGGAGGAGGAGGAGGAGGAGGAGGAGGAGGATGAGGAGGGGGGAGAGGGAGGAGGAGGGCTGTGCTCATGTTTCTCTGACCAGAAACAAGAAACTGAGCTGCTCTCCACGTGGCTGCAGGCGATGCCCAGGGGCAGTGTCTGAAGGACATGGTCCTGTGGGCTGGGTTCTAGCAGCGAGTCGGCCTCCCAGGCCCAGAAGAGGACACAGGAGAAGATGCAGGAGGAGCACGGCGCCAGGGGACAGGCCAGGAGCACCGACCCGCAGGGCAGTGATGCGGGAGGGACCCTGCCTGCACTTTGGGCCGCGGCCATCGCTAAAGCCATTGGACGGTCTGGTTTGACTGGTCTCAGCTGTCCGACCTCAGAACTCTGGCAGAGACATGTTGATGGCAGCACAAAATAAAGCACCTCCCCCCGCAAACACACTAAAGCCTGCTGAGCGCTTGTCAGCACCAAGCAGAGCTAAGCACTCACCTGCCTCGCCCCGTTCCATCTGGGCCGCTGGTCACCAGAATCACCTGATCGTGGGCTCTTCCAAAGTCAGGGCCCACCCTGTGGGCATGAGATCGGACTGGTCGCCGGACCCGGAGCCAGGCTTTTGCCACTTCTCCGCTCTGGTGAGTGTGGGAGGAGGGCCAGAGGGCTTCCGAGGACAATGGGATGCTGCGGGTGGATGGAGGAAGCATATGGGACCAGCTCCCTGGAGAGCCTCCTGCCTCCCAGACTCCCAGAGCCCTCTGCGCTCTGCACTCACACTCGCCTCTGTGCTCACCCCCCTCTGTGCTCACCCCCCTCTGTGCTCACCCCCCTCTGCGCTCACCCCCCCTCTGCGCTCACCCCCCCTCTGTGCTCACCCCCCCTCTGCGCTCACCCCCCTCTGTGCTCACCCCCCCTCTGCACTCCCCTCTGTGCTCACCCCCCCTCTGCACTTCCCTCTGTGCTCACCCCCCTCTGTGCTCACCCCCCCTCTGCGCTCACCCCCCTCTGTGCTCACCCCCCCTCTGCGCTCACCCCCCTCTGCGCTCACCCCCCTCTGCGCTCACCCCCCTCTGTGCTCACCCCTGTCTCTGTGCTCACCCCCCTCTGTGCTCACCTCCCCTCTGCTCTCACCCCCCTGGGTGCTCACCCCCCTCTGTGCTCACCCCCCCCTCTGTGCTCACCCCCCCTCTGTGCTCACCCCCCCTCTGTGCTCACACTCCCCTCTGTGCTCAAGCTCGCCACTGTGCTCATGCTCGCCTCTGTGCTCAAAGGCAAAGAGCAAACCCAGAACACTGCCTCCTGGGAGACTTGCAACAGGGACTGAGACAGACGCCCGGGCATTCACCTCTGAGCAGGGCCGTGGGAATGTTGGGGGGTGTTGTAAAGGCCATGCCTGCTGGCAGGCTGGGGCCAAGGGAGGGAGGGGCAGGAACAGGCGGGGCAGGCTCCCAGGAGAGCCCTAGCTGTGGACCCCACCCTAGGTGGGGCTGTTGTTGTCATTGCACAAATGAGAATGCCAAGATCCTCGGTGAGGATCTGCCCAATCCTTGCTGCCTGGGTGGTTAGAGATGGAGCCCGATTCTCACTCAGCAGTTGTTCTGCCCGCGGTGCCTCCACAGGTCCTGGCACCAGCTCTCAGGGTAGTTTGCGCTGAGTTAGACCTGACCTGGCAGGCGTCCTGCTGCCCAGAGAGCCCCGGACAGGCCAGGGAGATGGCGAAAGGTCAGCTGGGCCAGACCCATGCTTAGGCGATGCTCTAACACTGGCAAAGTCCAACCTGGGCCAGAGCTTGACTGCATTTGTTCTCTCTCACACTCAGGCTTTGGGAGGAAAGGGTTGACTTTGAAATGTTTGCTTGTAAAAACCTAAAAACAGATTCCAACACCTGGCATCTCATTCAATTCCACACGACCTCTGGGGTGACCTCCGAGGAGACCTCCGAGGAGACCTCCGGGGAGACCTTTGGGAGACCTCAGGGGAGACCTTGGGGGTGACCTCGGGGGAGACCTCAGGGGAGACCTCAGGGGTGACCTTGGGAGAGACCTCGGGAGAGACCTCAGGGGAGACCTCGGGGGAGACCTCAGGGGAGACCTCAGGGGTGACCTTGGGGGAGACCTTGGGGGAGACCTCGGGGGAGACCTTGGGAGAGACCTCAGGGGAGACCTCGGGGGAGACCTCAGGGGAGACCTCAGGGGAGACCTCAGGGGTGACCTCAGGGAGACCTCAGGGGAGACCTCGGGGGCCACAGGTTTCTGTACAACTTCAAAGGAATCTATTCAGTAGCATTAACTTGGTAATAATTTCCAGTTTCTCTTCTTCCATTTTTATCTCGTTCCCATTTATGTTCCCTTTCACAGCAGAGTCTTTGCCATTCCAGCATTTGGATTTTGACAGCTTCTTGGCCAGACAAGGGGTTAACGTCTCTCTCTCTCTCTCTCTCTCTCTCTCTCTCTCTCTCTCTCTCTCTCCCGCCTCTCTCTCTCCCCCTCTCTCCACTCTCCCTCTCTCTCTCCCTCTCTCTCTCCCTCTCTCCTCTCTCTCTCTCTTTCCCTCTCTCTCTCCCTCCCTCACTCTCTCTCTCCCTCTCTCTTTCTCCTCTCTCCACTCTCTCTCTCTCTCACTCTCTCCCTCTCCCTCTCTCTTCTCTCTATCTCCCTCTCCCTCTCTCTCCCTCTCCCTCTCCCTCCTCCTCCCTCTCCCTCTCTCCCTCTCCCCTCCCTCTCCCCCTCCCCCTCTCCCTCTCCCTCTCCCTCTCCCTCTCCCTCTCCCTCTCCCTCTCCCTCTCCCTCTCCCTCTCCCTCTCCCTCTCTCTCTCCCCCTCTACCTCTCCCTCTCTCTCATCTATAAAAGGAGATGAAAGCCTACAAGGAGACACTGAGTTCTCTGTTAACCTCAGCAATGCCTGTGGTTGGGTCGGTTGTGATATCCAGGGCACAGTGTTCACAGGCGCCTCCCAGCTCTGCAGTCAAGCAGCAAGCACACATGGACTGATTTCTGCTCATTCCAACTTAGGTGTCATGTGAAGAGGGTTCTAGAGATTTGAAGAAGGGGCGGCAATTAGCAGAGCTGGGATCTGCTCCCAGGTTTCCGAAGGAGCAGCACCAGAGGCTCAGCCCTGTCTCAGCGGGTTCCAGGGGAGGCCAGCTCCGCGCCAAGGGCTGCTCTCCCGAGATGGATGCCGTTCTGATCACCACATGCCTGACGGAGTCCATGGAACAGGCAACAAAGCATGCCCAACAAGCAGCTCACGCACCTCCATTGCTCAGCGAACCACAGGGAAATGTGTCCATCGCTTCAAGCTGAAGGAAGTGGCAGGACTTGCAGGTGCAGGCCCTGTAGTCAGCCCCGCCGGTTAGCTCAGCATCGCATACGAAACAGAGTCCCTGGGCACCAACGTGGCCGATAAAACACGGGCCGCCCCACTAACGCTGAATTGAGATGAACAATGAGTAACTCTCAGTACTCCCGATTTTTGCCCAGGACGTTCTTATACTGAAACATGATCTGTTCTTTATTTGAAATACAAATAGGCTCTTTTTATTTGCCAACCCGGGAACAACACCTAAGTTTCAGCTCCCTCATAACCACTACGTGCTAGGGACCTGGTGCTTTAAACACAGCAGGTGGTTCTAACAGGAAGGTTGCAAAAATCAATAGTGTCATTTATGTATATCAATAATAATACACTGTAAAAGGAAACTGTGATGCAAAAGTGAGATAGAATACATGGAATCCTAAAAAGTATGGCGTGGTTTGTCAAGTAACGATTACCTCGGAAAGAATGTACAAGACCTCCGACTGGGAGATGCGAGGGAACGCAACGGAATGACACGGATGAGGGTACTGACTACTCCACCTGCGAGGACCTGACATCGGGAAATGCCAGGATTCCGAAGTATTACTTCAGTGCGCTGTAATTCCAGTCAGACTCTGTGAGTAGACTAGGGCTAATTCTGAAATCATTCTGAAATGTATTCTTAGACAAAGGGGAGGGAGGGAGTCCTCGGGAAGAGCGGGTGGAGGGTGGGGGGAAGGTGCCCCACCAGGGGGTGAGATAATCACGGACCACAATGAGGACCTGGCGTCCATGAGGACAAGAGACAAGACCAGCAATACGAGATAGAGAGCGTGAGGATGGACACTGTGTACTTGGGAAAGTCACGTATCATAAAAGTAGCCACACCGATTAGTAGAGAAAGGATAGATTACATAGCACATAGTGTGTTCAGGTAAGCAGGAAAAATAAAACTCTATATTGGTAGATTTCTACTGAAATGAAGACCAAACTAGGACAGAAATAACTACTGAGGTGTCAAACATGGAAAGGAAGAGAAAGTAGGGCCTGAGGGAGATGATGGATTGAATATTCAACTAGATCTGGCCAGGAGGTACGATGTGATATTCTCATCATTAGCACCATTACCAGAGGGAAGGCCTAGTGCACAGAGATTATTGGCAACATGAAAACTCACATGAGACTGGTATCTAGAATGTAAAAGAAATTCCTACAAATCCATGAGAAAAAAGTAAGAAAGATAAGGGATAACTATTAGACAGAGGACTTCAAGAGGTGAATCAAAAATGGAAGACTGCAGATGGGTAATCCTATCTAATAAAAGAGTAATATGCAAATTGATTGTACCTCAGCCACACTCACAAGCCACGCCCACCAGCCAATCAGGAGTGAGTATGCAAATTAACCCGACCAAGATGGATTTGGCCACGGAGAGAGCAGGAGGCTTGGGTTTCCCCGGCAATGGAGGAAGCCAAGCTTTCCACCTGCCCTGGCGAGCCCAGGCCTCCACTCAAAGCTACAAAGTTTCAATTATAGGAGATAAATAAATCCCAACAAAAATGGCTGTGGCCATGGAGCGAGCAGGAGGCTTGGCTCCCCTCAAGGCGACAAAGTTTCAATTATAGAAGATAAATAAATTCCAGATACCAGGGAATCCACTTGGGTTGCTGTGGAGCATGCAAACCACCACAGGCCCCTCGCCCAGGCCACCCCACGCCCCAAGGAAACCCCCACCCTGATCCGGGACACCCTTCAGGGCAAACCAGCCAGCCCCCACCTGTGCACCAGGCCTCTATCCTATCTAATAAAAGAATAATATGCAAATTGACTATCACTCCAACACACAAGATGGCTACTCCCATGTGGTCAAAGATGACTGCACCCATGTGGACACAAGATGGCCACCACAAGATGGCCAGCAGGGGAGGGCAGTTGGGAGGGACTAGGTCTTCAAGGGAGGGTAATTGTGGGCGATCAGTCCAGCAGGGGAGGGCAGTTGGGAGGGACCAGGCCTGCAAGGGAGGGCAGTTTGGGGCGATCAAGCCTGCAGGGGAGGGCAGTTAGGGGTGACCAGGATGGCAGAGGAGGGAAGTTGGGGGCAACCGGGCCTGTAGGGAAGGGCAGTTGGGGGGGACCTGGATTGGCCCTAAACGAGCAGTCAGACATCTCTCGAGGGGTTCCAGATTGGAGAGGGTGCAGGCTAGGCTGAGGGACACCCCCCCACCCATGCACAAATTTTGTGCACCGGGCCTCTAGTCTATAATAATATGCTAATTAGACCGGAAGTGCTTCTGGACAAAGCCAGGGCTGCGAGGGAAGCCTGGGTCCTGGGTGCCAGAGGGAAGCTGGTGCCAGCAGCCACGGAAGGAAGGCTACTCTTGCATGAATTTCATGCATTGGGCCTCCAGTCAGTATATAAAAAAGTGTGTTTGATTTATTAAAAATCACGGGGATCCCACTGGAAGTAGCCCAAAATGACTGATTGCAGTAGTTCCCAGATGGAATCATAGCAGGCCAGGAACTCCGCACTAGGCCACTAACCTCACACTGGCTACTCTTTCCTTTGACTCAAACTCCTGCAGAGACAGAGACAGAACTAGTTTCCCACTTCTTAAGATCATTTAACCCTTTTCCCGCTGGAAGAACATGGAGACACATTCATTCCTACTATGGCCAAATCCTTATCAGACCTTTCCTAGCATTTTCTTTGGTTACCATCTCCTACATTTTGAAATGATTGTGTGAAATTTCTCATAAAAACTGTTTTGCTGGAAACACCTTTTTGTAGGAGAAATCTTTCTCTAATTGGTTCGCTGGTTTTAGATTTTTATTCCACGTTGTGCTTAATTTTGTTGGTCTGCCCAGTCTTTGTTCCCTATGTCAGTCCTAAAGTTTTACCATGAGACAAGGACTGCCATCACTCCAGATAAGGTGTTTACATCACCTTTTATTAATTAACTAGAGGCCCGAATTTTGTGCACGGGGGCGGGGTGTGTCCCTCAGCCCAGCCTGCACCCTCTCCAATCTGGGACCCCTTGAGGGATGTCCGACTGCCCTCTCACAATCCAGGACTGCTGGCTCCCAACTGCTCGCTTGCCTGCCTTCCTGATTGCTCCTAACCGCTTCTGCCTGCCAGCCTGATCACCCCGTAACCACTCCCCTGCCAGCCTGATTGATGCCTAACTGCTCCCCTGACAGCCTGTTTGCCCCTAACTGCCCTCCCCTGCAGGCCTGGTCCCCCCCAACTGCCCTCCCCTGCAGGTCTGGGTCCCCCTCAACTGCCCTTCCCTGCAGGCCTGGTCGCCCCAACTTCCCTCCTCTGTTGGCCTGGTCCCTCCCAACTGCCCTTCCCTGCTGGCCTGATCACCCACAACTGCCCTCCCCTGCAGGTCTGATCCCTCCCAACTGCCCTCCTTTGCTGGCCATCTTGTGGTGGCCATCTTGTGTCCACATGGGGGCAGCCATCTTTGACCACTTGGGGGCAGCCATCTTGTGTGTTGGAGTGATGGTCAATTTGCATATTACTCTTTTATTATATAGGATTAATTAACAAATTAAATTTTATTGATTTCAGAGAGGGAGAGAGAGATAGAGACATCAATGATGAGAGAGAATCATTGACTGGCTGCTTCCTGCATGGCCACTACTGAGGATCGAGCCCGCAACTTGGGCATGTGCCCTGACCGGGAGTGAAACCATGACCTCCTGGTTCACAGGTCGACGCTCAACCCCTGAGCCACGCCGGCCGGCCTATGTCACCTGTTTGGTTCCCATCCACTTCCTTCTTTCTTCCCATCTCCTGGCCCCTTTCCATTGGTTCCCAGGCTTCGCCTTCTCTGCCCCTGCCCCTGACAGGAGAGGGGGTGTGGGCTGTGGGAGTGTGGGCTGAGGCTCGGGGCAGAATTTCCCAGGAGACACGGCGTCATCCCGAGGCACCGGAGAGAACCTGGGTGTGCAGGGAACCGCTGCATGTCTACACCTGCGTCCTCAGCTGGTGGGTTGCATCAAGCAAAACATGTTTCACCTCCAAATTCTGCTTTTGGAAACATCTTCGTTTTCACAGTAAATACAATTGTAATCCAACTAAACACAATAGAATACAATTTTCACTCGAGGTTTCTGTTTAATTCCAAGATACCGTCTCAGTCCAGAATAAAATGAGAACGTCCTGATAATGGCAGCGAACAGCAGCATCCCGCCGAATTACTGAGTTCATATTTCTACCTGGTGTGCTGACTCCGGCCTGGCAGGTCCACTTCCCTGGCCTGTCTCTGGTTCTGTAATAGCAAAGTGTTCCTCGAAGAAGGTTATTGCAAGCACTTACGATTAAGGGAAGTGAGACTTTGCTAATCAAAGACAACCAAACAAGCACAGTTGATCCTGCTTAATGAGACCCAAGAATAGAGGGAAATGAATATTAATGCCAGCCCCTAAGCTCCTATAGGGGACAGAAATGTCCAAGAAAGCACCATTCATTAATTACGTCCCTAATCACTAACGATGCCTCTTCATAGTAATTGACTTTATTCTATTCTGTTGAAAGACATTGCATTCTACACCCGTAGGAGCTTCTAAAAGAATAAAGGCCACAATAATGGTAGGCCCATTTTCTCTCCTTCACATCCAGCTGGCGGAAATGTTCGGGTCTTCATGGGCAAAGGACGAGACCTTGGGCTCCTTGGACGTAAATCTTCCACCTCTGTATTCAGTATCTTCTACCCTAATCTTGATATTAATGTTCTTTTCCTGCTTTTGCATTTCACTTGAATAACATATTATGTGCCAGTCAGTCACCGAAGCCCTAACATTTTCTGAAACCTTGCACCCCGTTGCTTTGCCGCCACGATTTCTGGGCCTCCCTCCCTCATTCAGTCACCGTGTATGTCTAGCACCCTCGTCACATGTCTGAGCTAACGTGGTAACTCCCAGTGCTCGTCTGCGCACAGTGCAGCCAGGCCGGCCACTCGTTCACAACAGGAAAATGTGAAATGTCAGCGTCATGCGGGAGCGAAGAAACAGAGGCCAGAGGCCATTTAGCAACATTATCCCTGCAGCGCTTTTAAAAATAATTGTATCGTTCTCTGCTTTTTGCTTCTCCCGTGTCACCATTGTCTTACATCTTAAATCACAGTTAAAGCAATTTAAGGGCAGGAAAGTGGCTGGCTTAGGAGAAGTACTGAAATCTGGAACGGCTGCTTTACCTTCTGCCAGGGCTCACTTAGACGCCCTCTTCTCCCGGCGCCATCGGAGGACTCCGTTCTCCCGGAGGGGGTGTCCTAGCGGTTCTGATGCAAAAAGAGTGACATTATAATAATTTTATGAAAAAATGTGATGACCTAAGCGAGTACTTGCCAGAGAAAAGAATTTTAATTTCCAAAACATCTTTTCTGCATTTTCACAAGGAAATGAAGCACTTGTGTCAAAGTTACACTGGAGCACATTTGTTCTGCACAGGAAGACAGTGGTTGTTCTTAATTTCAGCAGGCAGGAAAGTGTGCACAGAAAGACGAACCGGTGCCGAGTAGCAGGGGGAGCAGGCTGCTTTGCTATTTACTAAAAGCAGGTGGTAGCACAATAACAGAAGATGCCTTTGACATGGTCAAATCACATTTTCAAAGAAATAAATGTCATCTTGTAAGTTTACACTTTAGTGGGTGAAACAGAAAATAATGAAGTACACAAGTGAAATGAATGACGTGCTGGATGGTGGCAGCGCCAGGAAGAAAATAAAGCAGGAAGAAGCAGGGTGCCAAGAAGAAGAGTCGTGTCCAGCCACGCAGACCTGCAGGTGCAGGCGGAGGCACAGGCGGAGGCACAGGCGCAGGTGCGGGCACAGGTGCAGGTTCAGGCACAGGTGCAGGTGCAGGCACAGGTGCAGGTGCAGGCGGAGGTGCAGGTGCAGGTGCAGGCGCAGGTGCAGGCACAGGTGCAGGTTCAGTCACAGGTACAGGCGCAGGCGCAGGTGCAGGTGCAGGCACAGGTACAGGTGCAGGTGCAGGCGCAGGCGCAGGTACAGGCGCAGGCGCAGGTGCAGGTGCAGGCACAGGTACAGGCGCAGGCACAGGTGCAGGTGCAGGCACAGGTACAGGCGCAGGCGCAGGTGCAGGCGCAGGCACAGGCGCAGGTGCAGGTGCAGGTGCAGGTACAGGCGCAGGCGCAGGTGCAGGTGCAGGCGCAGGCACAGGCGCAGGCGCAGGTGCAGGCACAGGCGCAGGTGCAGGCGCAGGCGCAGGCGCAGGCGCAGGTGCAGGCGCAGGTGCAGGCACAGGCGCAGGTACAGGCGCAGGCGCAGGCACAGGCGCAGGCACAGGCTCAGGCGCAGGCGCAGGTGCAGGTACAGGTGCAGGTGCAGGTGCAGGCGCAGGCGCAGGTGCAGGTGCAGGCACAGGTGCAGGTATAGGTGCAGGTGCAGGTGCAGGCACAGGCGCAGGTACAGGTGCAGGTGCAGGTGCAGGCACAGGCGCAGGTGCAGGTGCAGGTGCAGGCACAGGCGCAGGTACAGGTGCAGGTGCAGGTGCAGGTGCAGGTGCAGGTACAGGTGCAGGTGCAGGCACAGGTGCAGGTACAGGTGCAGGTGCAGGTGCAGGCACAGGCGCAGGTGCAGGTGCAGGTGCAGGCACAGGCGCAGGTACAGGTGCAGGTGCAGGTGCAGGTGCAGGTGCAGGCGCAGGTGCAGGTGCAGGTACAGGTGCAGGCGCAGGTGCAGGCCCAGGTGCAGGTATAGGTGCAGGTGCAGGTGCAGGCGCAGGCGCAGGTGCAGGTGCAGGCACAGGTGCAGGTGGAGCGGTAAGCTGCACGCTTCTTTAGTAACAAGAACCTCAGTCTCAGTAACGGAGACATTGTCAAGTCTATATCATTTTTTCAACATTTTTCTTTGAACCTCTGACTTCAAACTAGCCCAGTGGCCCAGGCCACCTGTCATGGCAAGGAGGCAGAGCAGGGGGCAGAGTCTACAGTCCTGGGTAGTTCAGAGGCGACGCCCGGGCAGGACGCACAGGCTCCCATGGCGGCATCTCCCTGGTTTGCTTCAAGAAAGGCCGTGCCTTCCTCTGCGCCCCCTTCCAAGCCAAGCGCCCGCAAGGTGGGATCTGACCTGCTCACAGTGATGGGAAAGGGCACGGCTCAGAGAGGGGCTGCTTCCCAGGAGTTCTGGCCGAGGGAGCATCCCAGGGACAGTGCGCGGCTTTGTGGTCCAGCCGGGCCGGAGGCAGGCGGCCATGGAAAAGGACAGTGTCCCATTTCGCGCACCCCTGCTAGTGCCAGGGGACGAGGACTGTGACTTAGCATACCAGCCACACCACGCCCGTGGATTTGGGCTCATCCTCCCATCTGCTCCAGCCGCGCTCTCAGGCAGAGGAGACGTGGAGGGCCCAGAAAGGCGGTTTCTGAAGGCGGAGAGTCTGGAACACTCTGCATCCTTTTGCTTGGAGTTCCAGGTGAGCTGGAGCCACGCTCAGGCGGGACCGGGAAGGAAAGTGCGCTGGGGGATACCTCCTGAGGCTGGGTACCGTGTCCCCACGTTCCGCCGGAGTAACCTGCAGCTTGGGGCCTGGCCCCGTGTCGTCTATGTACCAGCGCTGAATACTAGAATGAAAGCCCCAGTGTCCGGGAAAGGGTGTGTTTCTAATCTTCCCTTTGCTCGTCTCCCTTTAATATCTTCGCTATTCCATCCTTATTCTCATGGGGACAACTGTTAGTGACCGGGATGCGTGCTATCATTTTCAGCCAAAGCCATTTAGTACTTCATCATCCTGGAATATTTCTTCCAATTTCTTACAGTTAAATGGCACTAAAACAGAGCCCTTTTTAGGTATTTGCCAATAGCTTGTTTCTATTTTAGTTGTATTAAAATATCTATTTCTGTATGTTTTTCTACAAGTTCCATGAATATGAAGTCTTATTTGCTACTAAGTCTGGGTGAAATAGACTTCCTTCCGACAGTATGTTTTGAAATGTTTTATGGAGTTGCTACTTCAACTCCCGCTGTACATTTTTAAGTCGGGAAAATAATTCAGCTGAAGTCTATTATAGCACAGTTATCTTATTTGTTACACTAGCTTTGTAGCTACCAAAATTCCCTTGAATTATAGCCTCAAAATTTACCCAAGGTCCTCCACCCTCACCATCCATGGCTGAACTCATCCTTAATAATTTTCTCTGACTCGATACATAAACAGCAATATATTGACTTTATATTCCATCTGGATGTGGCTAATAAATTTGGGTTACTCAGCTTTAAAATTGTTTTGGGAACATAAAACTCATTTAACTCATCAATTATGGGGCTGCAGTCACTGTCATTTGGCTTTGGGGCGTATAAATAACTTGCTACAGTAAAGCTCCTGGGCTGCTGCTTTGGAATTTCACCAGCCAGGGACCAGTGCAGATACGGGCAGGTGCCAAGTAGGACAGCCAGGGTCCATCTACTCTACAATGTGCGCACTCCAACCGAAAAGGGCTCCATGTAAACAAATGTCGGCTGTGCTGAAATGACTGCACATCGTATACTGTAGTGCCTTCCCTCTCAGAGAACTGATATTCTTTAAACAGGTGCCAGTCCTGCACGTTGGAGGGCAAAGAAGTTGCATATTACAGTGTTCTCCTCCCTGACATGTGTGTGCTCAGTGGAAAACACCAACATGTCACTCACTGTTTTGCTATTCACATACTAGTACGTGTGGAGACAATCTAATCCTATTTCCCTTTACCATTGAGCCTTATTAGCTTCCCACAAATCGGTGTAAAGAAGGCAATATTTAGGTAGTTAATTTTGAACCAAAGGTCAGTACTTGTTTGATTTCTCAATGTTTTTACACTAGAATATGAAAAGCACTTTCATGATGTGCACAATATCACTAACTTTGAAATGTCAATGGTATCCCTCCATATCATTTAAACCAAAAATTGGTATAAGCAAAAAAATTTTTTCTTTGTCCTTATTCATCTCAACAAAAGCAATATTTATTTCCTTTGGTTTAATACTATTAAAAAACACAGAGCATATTTCATTACAATATCTTGCAGCTTCTGAAACTCATTTTTTTCCACTATTTGAAATAACCCCGTACTGGGAGGAAAATGGAAGCCATGCGCACCCAGGCAGCAGGCATATGTCTTCGTTCACACAGGTTAAGCGTTAAGCATCGTCCCCGGTACAACTGGTTACGCCCCCCAAGTTTGCATGATGAGCTACTGACTATTCACTCAAACACTAGAAACAGGAAA
Source organism: Cnephaeus nilssonii (assembly GCF_951640355.1). Classification (NCBI taxonomy): domain Eukaryota; kingdom Metazoa; phylum Chordata; class Mammalia; order Chiroptera; family Vespertilionidae; genus Cnephaeus; species Cnephaeus nilssonii. The sequence goes on from NC_137076.1 coordinate 3,126,917, forward strand.
GAGACTCGTGGACTCTTGCACTCACCCTGTTCTTACTGAACACATGCAGACACACAGACACACACATGTGCAGGCTCCCTGCTATTCCCACACACGCCCTCGCCGAGCGCCGCTGTGGCCTCACTGATGAGCTGCGGCCCCTCCACCAAGGCAGCGGCAGGCAGAGAAGCGGGTGGAGGCTGAGCCTGGGGAAGGGCAGCAGGGGCGGCCCAGACCCCGCGCTTCAGAGCCAGGCTCCCCCCAGGGCTCCCCAACAAAATGTTCCCAAAGTTCCCCTGGTCAGCCTTTGACTAAAACACAGCTCCCCCGAGGGCTGGCTGAGGCCAGTGTCCTCTTACATGTAAAGCGGTAATCGTGGGCCATGTATTCACATCAACGCCATGGTGCATGCATGGGAAGTATCGGTCCAAGTAGCTTTTCCATATCAAAGTGGAATTTGTTTCTTAAATTCTTGCATGCTCACCCACGTCTTTTGCAGGTAAATCACTCATTTCCCTTGAATATGTTTTTAGTGGACGTTCTGTGGGGCTGCCTGATAACATATTCTGGTAGGAACAAATGACTGAACATCCCCCAAATAGCATAGATACTTGTGGACCATCAAATGATATATTGGGTTAAATTTTGGTAACTTTTACATTAAAGTATATAAAACCATTCTGTGTGTTTTGTGTTTCTTTATTTTCTCTGCGTGAATTACTGTCCATTCTCTTCTAAGTCATTATTTCTCCTTTTCTTCCTTGATGAAGAGCATGACAATGATTTGTTCTATGTATGTGAGCTTAAACTGCATCAGAGTGATTAGCTTAACAACACACCTTCTCAGCTGGTGTAAGGATCTCACACAGATAAACATTTTAGATTCCATAATAAAAACAACAGAAACCAGAAGTTCACACTCACGCTTGAACTGATTGTGAAGTCGGGCAGGTTCTGCTTGCTTCTCTGTGTTTGGGTCGCTTGGGGTCATCACCTCTGCAAGGTGCTGCTTGGAAAATAAAGCTCACAGCTGTGTCCCTGAGTAAAATTAACGTCTGAATATTGATTATTGTTTGTTTTAATGTATTTTTATTGACTTCATAGAGCAAGGGAGAAGGAGAAAGAGATAGAAACAACAATGATGAGAAAGAATCACTGATTGGCTACTGCCTCGACACCCCCTACTGGTGATTGAGCCCACAGCCCCTGCATGAGCCCTGACCTAGAGTGGAGCCGAGACCTCCTGGTTCATAGGTCGATGCTCAACCACGGAGCCACGCCGGCCGGGCTGAATATTGCTTACAGGAATGCTAGCACCATTCTAATGGAGAACAACTGACGTTTAAACAAATATTATAATAAGTAAAAAATAAGTAACCTGTCCTTGAAAACTCGTGATCTATTTTGGGAGGTTAATTTGATATGAGAGAAACTTATGTGAAATAAAGATAGAAATGCAGCCAAGAGAAAGGCATCTGTCCCTGTTTGCTGACTCCTTTACCTAAAAATACCCCCAAAGCTCCGCACGTCGGCCCTGCACGCGCCGGGCTGAAGGTGAACTGTGTGATCCCGCACCGATCGGCGGCACGTCTGGCCGGAAGCCGTTTGGGATACGCAGGCAGGTGCGCACGTTCTTTTCAATAGACTCAAGGCCGCAGGAAGCAGGAGGCTCTGACAGACCGTCAGTGGGACAGGGCTCCCAGCTGACATGCTCGTCACAAATTCATTCTTACTTTTCCGGAGACGAGTCGTCCTAGACCTGGGGTGCCTAAGGAGGTGCAGAGAGCGGGCTGTTCCGTTCAGCAGGTGTGTCTCCCTGGGGCGCTCGGAGACCCCGGCTGTTTAGGGGCCCAGTGTGAGCTCTCTTCCAGGGAGCACGCTGCCCCCTGCTCCAGCAGCTGCCGGCTACCCTGCACCCGCACCGGGATGAGCAGAGAGGTTCCTGTTACCGGGGAACGTCCTGGCGGTGGTCTCAGAAATCCAGAGACACTTAGCAATACGATAGATAGAGCGCACATTTTTTAGTTCTTCTCTTTCAGATCTGTGCCGCATTTATGTGTACGGTGGCTGAGGTCTCTTAGAGAACAGGAAGCTTGCTTTATGCTGCCTCTGCCTTCCTTCCCTGGTCCTCCTTCTCCTGTCCTCTCCGCCTCTTCTCTCGCCCCTCCCCCTCCCCCTGCCCCCTCCCCCTCTCATCCCTTCCCTTTCTCTTCTTTTCTTTTTCCTGAGGAGAACAAATTATGTAGTTTGTGGGCATTCTGGAAACTGTAACTCAAACAAATCACTGTCCTTGTTGTTTCTAACCTCTGGTTTTAAGAGGAGAAAAGAGAGAATCAGAATCACCTGAGGGCGATTTCCCAAAATAAGCCCGTATCCTCTCAGCCCTGGGGTGACAGACACTATTCTCACCCACTGCTGCCCTGGAGGAGACAACCTCCTGCGTGCCACACTGTTGTCCCGGTGCGCCCCCATCTCCAGGGGGGGGGGGCGGGATAATGTCAGGGTGTCACAGAGACATCGGCACAGCCTGTGGGGGTGACTGCCCACGCCAGACACAACCGAGAGGACCTCAAACATTCCGGGGCCAATTTCAATGCTGTGTTTTGTTAAAAATATATAAATAAATAATTAGATAGGAATGCAGAACAGCCTCTTTCTCGCTGACGATGCATCGTTGATATTCCCCGTTTAGTAAGTGGGAATTCCACTTGCTCTCATCCTGTGAGTTTCTGTGTGTACGCCCAGGTTTCCAGAGTTGAGGGGCTAACTAAACCAGCCCATTTACAAAGGCAGCCCCTTGTAATAGGAAATAGAGAGTGGCCTCAGGACAAGCACACGGCCTCCTTATTGTAAGTGCCACTTGGTTTCAATCTCATATCACAACCCAGCCTCGTAAGAGACGACCCCCTTCCCCGCTAACACAGCAGGGGTGTTACCATACTCAGCTGTTGCTTCTATTATAGATGGCACGGCCGTGCACCTAAACTGATAACAACGTTATATCCAATCATATCTCCACAAAAATGGACTAACCAGGTCACCAAAATAGTTAAGAAAAACAGTAATTATGTACATTACACAGTTGTGCATGTAACCACCCCAGAACGAATGACAGACATTCCGGTTCTGTGCACGGAAAGAGAATAAACAGAGAGAGGTGCTTCTTACAGGAGAGGGCTCGAAGGGTGTCGTGGGCTCCTCAGTGCTTTTGCTTTTCTCCTTCTGTCCCTTCACTGTTTTTCCTAAAAAATTTGTCATCCCTGGGAGGGGAGCAGAGGTCGGGGCCAGGCGGCAGCAGGGGCCTGAAGGGCAGGGAGCTGCCGCCCAGAGCCCAGGCCACAGCAGCGCTGTCAGGTTCCTTAAATGCAACAAACGGGGAAATCAAACAGATGCAGTTGGGGGTCATGACTGATCTTATTGTAGTCTGCAGAGTGGCTGCGTGGTGTTCGAGGCATGTCCAGCAGAAACACTGGCCCTTGGACCTGGGCAGCCATCGTCCTGCAGAGTCCCGGCCCGGACCCCCCCCCCCCCCCCCCTCAGGCCCCAGCGCGTGGCTGAGTGATGGTGCGCTTACCGAGGGCGGGGAGCCCTGGAGCAGCGGCGATGACGGGTGGAAAGACAATCCTTTCTGTGAACACTCCTGAGGGGCAGGTCAGTCTGCATCCGTCTTCCTGCCAATGCGCAGTCCTGGCTACACCCGGTTTACGCCCCTCCCATTCAGGGTTAGCTGATGGCCATCTGTTCAAACACTGTTCTTACTGGACATGTGCAGACACACAGGCACACGTAGACACACATGTGCAGGCACTCGTGCTATTCCAGCGACCCGCCCTCCCTGGGCGCTGCTGTGGGCCACACAGTCCTGGCTGATGAGCTGCTCACAGGTGTCACTCACAGAGAGACAGAGGCAGGGCCAGGCTGCCGGAGGGACCTGTGCAGGTTGGTCAGAGGGGAAACTGACCCTGAAGCTCAGACGCCACCTTCTGGGGTGGGCAACAGGGTGAGCTGGAGGCTCAGGGAGGGATCGGAGAGAAAGAGATGGTCACCGATGTTAACCAAGTGCAATACAACTGGAGGGTGAGGCCTAGAGACCCAGGTCTGCTCCCGTCCAGGGGCAGCGTGGAGGCCCCGAGGGGAGAAAGGACAGTCCTGGATTCGGGGGAGTCACTGCGGGGGACATTGTCAGTGAGTCCCAAACAGTTAGTGTGCCTGCAGGCCACGCCCATCAGTCCCGGACTGGCTGAGTGACAGTGGAAAATGTGCCAGACTCAGCACCGTGACTGACGTAGTGTTTTATTACCAGTCCTCTAACTCGGCACAGAAGTCCCCATTCCTTATCGTGGTACTTCCCAAGGGTGCGGGGGGAAGGAGCCATGGCGGTAAATCTAATTCTCTGGTAACAATTATTGTTAAAGGTTGTGCTGGGAATGAGCTTCCTAGATATGAATCAGCCACGTGATTTGGCTGCTGGAAAGGTAATGTGCTCTCGGCTGCAGCCATTGGACCTGCACATCCATCACAGGAAATGGCCCTCCCACTGTACTTAGTGTATTCACATTATTTTAAACGTGTGTCACTCAGACTTACACTCTGAGTTTAAAAAATTCTGGACTGCACCCAGCCAGCATGGCTCAGTGGTTGAGCATCAACCCATGAACCAGGAGGTCACAGTTCAATTCCCAGTCAGGGCACATGCCCGGGTTGCAGGCTTGGTCCCCAGTTGGGGTGTTCAGGATGCAGCCAATCAATGATTCTCATCATTGATCTCTCTCTCTCTCTCTCTCTCTCTCTCTCTCTCTCTCTCTCCCTTCCTCTCTGAAATCAATGAAAATATCTATATCTATATCTATATCTATATCTATATCTATATCTATATCTATATCTATATCTATATCTATCTATCTATATATATATATATATATATATATATATATATATATATATATATAAAAGCCTAAGCGGCTGTTACGACTGAACAACCAAATGACCGATCGACTGGTTACTATGGTGTGCACTGACCACCAGGGAGCAGATGCTCAATGCAGTGCACTCCTACAGCCAACCTCCCGGGCCCCTCCCCTGGCCAGCCGGCCCTGGTCCCCCTGATTGCTATCCAGGCTGAGGGAACCTCCTGCATGAATTTTGTGCACGAGGCCTCTAGTATATACAAAAACCTCTAGACTGTGTCAGGAAAGAGGAGATTGGAGACCATATACTAAGCAAAGCCGTTTCTCCCGTGGGGAGGCACCTTGGAGGCACTTTCCCTGGCTCTGCGCAGCTTGCTTCCCTGGCTCTGCCCGGCTTGCTTCTCCCGGATCCACTCATGATGGTCCTTTCTTATTATTTAGGTCTCAGCTCAAATGTCACCTGGGGAATGGCAAAGGCTCTGATCAGTCACTGTATCTAATATTTCTCCCCAACACCTTCTCATCTTGTTCATTTATGGTCACAGCACTATGTATGCAGTGCTTTATAACCGTATATCTTATGTTCTCCGCCTGGAGACTATGAGGAATGGGAGGGACAGGCTCTCCAGTTCGCTCCTGAACGCCCACCCCGCTCTGCTCTCAGCGCACAGGAAGCCCCTGATACAGAGAAAGGAAAACTGCACCCATCAGTCAAGGGCATTCGGACTGGAGATGTTTAGAGGTGGACACAATAGCTCGATGGAGAGAGTGTGCTGATTCAGAATCCAGAGTGAGAGAGAACAGTTGCATTTGAAAGGGGACATGTGTTATGTCAACACAATAAACTGCTCCCACAAAACTAATGGCCCGTGACGGCAAGAGGTGCCCACTGAGGAGGGGGCCCGGGAGAGGCCACGTCGGAGCCAGTGCTCACTGCTGGAAGCTTGAGAATGGCCTTCCCAGACTCTGTGCATCCTCCAATCTCAGAATGTGTGTGTTACAGCCCATAACCTGTGAGCCATGTCAGTGCAAGAGGAAACTATTAATATTTACCCGATAGTATAACACACTCGCTTCAAGGCTCCTGCCCATGGCCACACAGGCTCCTGTGGGAACAGATGACTACTATCTCCCTCCTCCACATTTTAAGAAAAATGTATTAATTTCTTTTTTTTAAAAAAAAATTTTATTAAGGTATTATATGTGTACATATCTTACCATTGTCCCTCCCACCCCACTCCCATACATGCCCTCACCCCCCAGAGTTTTGCGTCCTTTGGTTATGCTTATATGCATGCATACAAGTCCTTCGGTTGATCTCTTATATCCCCCACCTCTCCCTAATCTTCCCCCTGTAATTTGACAGTCTGTTTGATGCTTTACTGTCTCTGTATCTATCTTTTTGTTCATCAGTTTATAATGTTCTTTATTATCCATAAATGAGTGAGATCATGTGGTATTTTTCTTTCATTGACTGACTTATTTCACTTAGCATAATGTTCTCCAATTCCATCCAGGTTGCTGCAAATTATGAGAATTCCTTCTTTTTTATGGCAGCATCGTATTCCATTGTGTAGATGTACCACAGTTTTCTGATCCAGTCATCTGCTGACGGGCACCTAGGCTGTTTTCAAATCTTAGCTATTGTAAATTGTGCTGCTATGAACATAGGGGTGCATATATCCTTTTTGATTGGTGTTTCTAGTTTCTTTGGATATATTCCCAGGAGTGGGATTACTGGGTCAAATGGGAGTTCCATTTTCAGTTTTTTGAGGAAACTCCATACTGTTCTCCACAGTGGCTGCACCAGTCTGCATTCCCACCAGCAGTGCACGAGGGTTCCTTTTTCTCCGCATCCTCGCCAACACTTGTCGTTTGTTGATTTGTTGATGATAGCCATTCTGACAGGTGTGAGAAGGTACCGCATTGTCGTTTTAATTTGCATCTCTCGGATAATTAGTGACTTTGAGCATGTTTTCATGTGTCTCTTGGCCTTCCTTCTGTCTTCTTTTGAAAAGATTCTATTTAGGTCCGTTGCCCATTTTTTTATTGGATCATTTACCTTCCTTTTATTAAGTTGCATAAGCTGCCTGTAGATGTTGGAGATTAAACCTTTATCAGTGATAGCATTTGCAACTATGTTCTCCAATAGAGTGGGCTTTCTTGTTGTTTTGTTGATGGTTTCTTTTGCTGTAAAAAAGCTTTTTATTTTGATGTAGTCCCATTTGTTAATTTTCTCTTTAGCTTCCATTGCCCTAGGGGCAGTGTCAGTGAAGAAGTTCTTTTGGCATATGTCTGAGATTTTGTTGCCTGTGGATTCCTCTAGTATTTTTATGGTTTCCCGTCTTATGTTTAAGTCCGTATCCATTTTGAGTTTATTTTTGTGTATGGTGTAAGTTGTTGATCTAGTTTCATTTTTTTTGCATGTATCTGTACAATTTTCCCAACACCATTTATTGAAGAGACTGTCTTGACTCCATTGTATGTTCATGCCTCCTTTGTCAAATATTAATTGAGCATAGTGGTTTTGGTCAATATCTGAATTCTCTATTCTGTTCCATTGATCTATATGTCTGTTCTTGTGCCAGTACCATGCTGTTTTGAGAACAGTGGCTTTGTAATACAGCTTGAGATCTGGTATTGAGATCCCTCCTACTTTATTCTTCTTTCTCAGGATTGCTGCGGCTATTCGGGGTCTTTTTTTATTCCAGATGAATTTTTGGAGAGTTCTTTCTAGGTCTGTGAAATATGCTGTTGGTATTTTAATTGGGAGTGCATTGAATCTGTATATTGGTTTGGGTAGTATGGACATTTTAATGATGTTGATTCTACCAATCCATGAACATGGTATGTTCTTCCATCTGTTTACGTCTTCTTTTATGTCTTTTTTCAGTGTCCTGTAGTTTTCCGTGTATAGGTCTTTTACCTCCTTAGTTAAGTTTATTCCTAGGTATCTTAATTTTTTTGGTGTGATGGTAAATGGGATTGCCTTTTTAGTCTCTCTTTCTGTAAGTTCACTATTGGTGTATAGGAAGGCCATAGATTTCTTGGCATTAATTTTGTATCTTGCTACATTGCCGAATTCATTTATTAAGTCTATTAGTTTTTTGACGGAGTCTTTTGGATTTTTTATGTACAATATCATGTCGTTTGCAAATAAAGACAGCTTTACTTGTTCTTTTCCAATTTGGATGCCTTTTATTTCTTCTTCTTGTCTAATTGCAATGGCTAATACTTCCAGTACTATGTCAAACAGGAGTGGTGACAGTGGGCATCCCTGTCTTGTTCCTGTTCTTAGGGGAAATGTTTTTAGTTTTTGTCCATTGAGTATGATGTTTGCTGTGGATTTATCATATATCGCTTTTATTATGTTGAGGTATGAGCCTTCTATTCCCACCTTGTTGAGAGTTTTTATCAAAAAAGGGTGTTGGATTTTGTCAAATGCTTTTTCTGCATCAATTGATATGACTATGTGATTTTTATCTCTCAGTTTGTTTATGTGATGTATCACGTTTATTGATTTGCGGATATTGTACCATCCTTGCATTCCTGGGATAAATCCTACTTGATCATGGTGTATGATCTTTCTGATGTACTGCTGGAGCCGATTTGCTAGAATTTCGTTGAGGATTTTCGCATCTATGTTCATGAGGGATATTGGTCAGTAATTCTCTTTCATTGTGTTGTCTTTATCTGGTTTTGGTATTAGGGTGATGCTGGCTTCATAGAAGGAGCTTGGAAGTGTTCCTTCCTCTTGAATTTTTTGGAATAGTCTGAGGAGGATAGGTTTTAGTTCTTCCTTGAATGTTTGGTAAAACTCTCCTGTGAAGCCGTCAGGCATCAGGCTTTTGTTTGCCGGAAGCTTTTTGATGACTGCTTCAATTTCATCCATAGTTACTAGCCTATTGAGCTGTTTAGATTCTTCCTGATTGATTTTTGAAAGGTTATATTTTTCTAGGAATATATCCATTTCCTCCAGGTTATCCAGTTTGTTGGAATAGAGTTGTTCGTAGTATTTTGTAACAATCCTTTGTATCTCATCGGGGTCTGTTTTTATTTCACCTCTTTCATTTCTGATTTTGTTTATTTGGGTCCTCTCTCTTTGCTTCTTGGTAAGCCTGGCTAGAGGTTCATCAATCTTGTTTATCCTTTCAAAGAACCAGCTCTTGGTTTTGTTGATCTTTTGTATTGTTTCTTTGGTCTCTATGTCGTTTATCTCCACTCTGATCTTTGTTATTTCCTTCCTTGTGGTTACACTGGGCTTTTCTTGCTGCTCTTTTTCTAACTCTTTGAGTTGTAGGGTTAGGTAATTTATTACCATTGTTTCTTGTTTTTTTTTGAAATAGGCTCGTAGATCTATGAACTTCCCTCTCAAGACTGCTTTTGAAGTATCCCATAGATTTTGGATTGTTGTGTTTTCATTGTCATTTGTTGCCATGATGTTTTTTATTTCTTCCTTGATCTCTCTGGTGACCCAGTCCTTGTTTAATAGCATGCTGTTTAGTCTCCATGTGTTTGATTTCTTTGGATTGTATTTATTGTAGTTGATTTCCAGTTTTATGCCACTGTGATCTGAGAAGATGCTTGATATAATTTCTATCTTCTTGAATTTGAAGAGACTTTGCCTGTGACTCAGCATATCGTCTATCTTTGAAAATGACCAATGTGCACTTGAGAAGAATGCATAGTCTGTGGCTTTGGGGTAAAATGTTCTGAAGATGTTAATTAATTCTATCTGGTCTAGTGAGTCATTTAGGATTGATGTTTCTTTGCTGATTTTTTGTTTAGAGGATTTGTCCAATGGTGATAGTGGGGTATTAAAGTCTCCTACTATGATTGTATTGCTATTAATCTCTCCCTTGATATCCTCCAGGAGCTTTTTTATGTATTTGGGTGCTCCTATATTGGGTGCATATATGTTTACCAGAATTATTTCTTCTTGTTGGATTTCTCCCTTTAGTATTATGAAGTGGCCTTCCTTATCTCTTGTTATGATATTTACGTTGAGGTCTATTTTGTCAGATATAAGTATTGCTACCCCAGCTTTTTTTTTCAAATATATATATTTTTATATATATATTTTATTGATTTTTTTACAGAGAGGAAGAGGGAGGGATAGAGAGTTAGAAACATTGATGAGAGAGAAACATCGATCAGCTGCCTCTTCTACACCCCCTACTGGGGATGTGCCCACAACCAAGGTACATGCCCTTGACCGGAATCAAACCTGGGACCCTTGAGTCCGCAGGCCGACGCTCTATCCACTGAGCAAAACCGGTTTCGGCCCCAGCTTTTTTTTTTTTTTTTTTTCATTTCCATTTGCCTGAAAGATATTTTTCCATCCCTTCACTTTCAGTCTGTGTGAGTCTCTTGTTCTGAGGTGGGTCTCTTGTAGACAGCATATATATGGGTCATGTTTTTTTATCTATTCAGCCACTCAATGTCTTTTGATTGGAGCATTTAGTCCGTTTACATTTAAAGTAATTACTGAAAGGTATTTTTTTGTAGTCATATCTATTTTTGTGTCTGTGTTCCTTCTTACCTGTTTATTTCTTCTTTTTACAGTATTCCTTTAGCATTTCTTGCATTGCTGGTTTGGTGGTGATAAACTCCCTGAGCCTTTTTTTTGTCTTCGAAGCATCTGATTTCCCCTTCAATTTTGATTGATAGTCTTGCTTGATATAGTATTCTTGGATTCAGTCCTTTGCTTTGCAACACTTTGTATACCTCCTTCCATTCTCTTCTAGCTTGTTGTGTTTCTGTTGAGTAATCATTTGACAATCTGATGGGTGTTCCTTTGTACGTAACTCTCTGTCTCTCTCTTGCCACCTTTAAGATTCTCTCTTTATCATTTATATTTGCCATTGAAATTATGACATGTCTTGGTGTGGGTCTTTTGGGGTTGATCCTGCTTGGGACTCTCTGTACTTGTGTAACTTTTATCTTTCCCATATCTGGGAAGTTTTCTGTCATTATTTCTTCAAATAGATTTTCTAATCCCTGCTGCTCTTCTTGTCCTTCTGGCAGCCCTATTATACGCATGTTATTTCATTTCTTGTTGTCCCTAAGCTCCCTTAGGCTTTCCTCCTGCTTTTTAATTTTTTTCTCCAATTGCTGTTCAGATTGAGCTTGTTTCTGTACCTGATCTTCTAACTCACTAATTCGCTTCTCTGCTTCTTCTAGTCTACTGTTGAAACTTTACATGGTGTTTTTGATTGTAGCTATATCACATTTCATTTCTTCCTGATTCTTGCATAAGTTGTTGATTTTCTCATCCATCCGATGTGTAAATTCCACGACCATTACTCCGAACTCTTTTTCGGTCATGTTGCAAGCTTCAGTTTCACTAATTTCCTTTCTTGGCGACTCCTCATTTTCTTTCCTCTGTGAATTGTTTCATCTCCCCATTCTGGCTTTCACCAGAAAGCTCCAGCTTCAGTTTGAGTGGTCCTGAGCCGTGTGCTGTGGGGATTTCGCTCCACCCGAGTTTCACTGAAGTGCTCTGACACCAGGACGTGTGGCTGCCATTGGTTGGTGGGAACCAGGCTTGCCCAGGGTCAGTGTCCCCGGTGTTCTGTGTGGTCTCGTGTGCACACTTAGAATCAGGGGCCCTGTCTGCACCACACTGTTGGTATGTGCCGAAAATGAGATCCTTAGCATGTGCCAGGAGTCAGAGTTTCCCTGTGTCTGCACCAAGAATCGAGTGTCAGAGTCTCTGTTGCCTCGTGCGGTTTCTCGTTGAGAATCAGGGTCCCTGTGTGTGCATGCACCAACAATTGGAGTCACTGGCTCTTCGTGTGAATGCGCTGTGAGTCAGGGATCCCAGGCAGCTGTGTCCAGCGTGCCAAATTCCCTGAAGTGGAGCTGCGTCCTGTGTGTGCTCTCTCTACTGAGCCAAACCGGCTAGGGCTTCGCACACTCTCAAATTCCTGAAGGGGAGCTGGCTCTGTGCACTCTCCTAGATTCCCCGAAGGGGAGCGGAGTCCATCCTGCGCGCCAAATTCCCCAAAGGGGAGCCCCTCTGTGCATGCTCTAAGATTCCCCAAAGGGGAGCTGTGTCCCGCAAGCCAAATTCCCCCAAATTCCCCAAAGGGGAGCCCTCTGTGTGCGCTGTCAGATTTCCCCAAAGGGGAGCTGCGTCTGTCCCGCACGCCAAATTCCCTAAAGGGGAGCGCGTCCTTGCGCAGGCGCTCTGCAGCTTGGGTGAGGGGCAGGTCTATCAGTTACTATGGCGCTATCCCTGCACCTGCGGGGAGGGGATAGGCTCTTTGACTCACGGAAATCTGCTGCCGGGAAGTCTGGATTTTTGTTGTCTGTTGGTCTGAAGCTGTGATAGCAGTTCTCTGTCCCCACTGGCTGCAGGGTCCTGGTTTGTGTCTGAAGCCAGGATCCTAGTCTCAGGCAGCTCTGTTTCTCAAGATGGCATGGTCTCGCGTCAGCACCAGCCACCGAGAGGTGCCCGCTTTGTGCACAGGGCTCCGCCGTCTAGGACTGCCTGGTTAGGCAGCCCCTTGGAAGACCTGCAGAATCTAACTGACTCTAGCTCATACACACACACACACACACACACACCACAGACGTCTACACTCTCCTCTATGGGTTCCTCACTCACACTCTCTCTCTCCCTACCTTCCTGCTGGTCGCCATCTTTTCTCTCCCTGAAAAATGTATTAATTTCCATCTAACAGAGGAATAAACAATACGATCAAACCAACAGTTAGTCCAGAAAGGATTGCATCACTGACAACACATTCCGTGGCCAGTGTGGCTGTTCTTGATGTTGTACTAAGTTTTGGCTTTTCAAATATAGAACTCTAGGTAGCTGTGTAGTCCTCAATTCACCTCATTTTCAAATCATTTACTCTCCTGTCACCCCACGGGCAGTGTTTATAGATGGGACATCTGCTGTATCAAATGTAAAAAAAAAATATGTTGAGTCTTCAATTACTCTCCTTGGATTCAGAGTGGACATTTATTAGTCAGGCTTCCTTTTGTTGGAAGTAACAGTACAGTACCTCCAACTATTTGAAGGGTCCTAAAGGGAGCTCGTGCTCATACACCTACCATTCCCTCGGACAGACCTGGCTCTTAGCGGGTCGGAGCCCACCTTCCTCTCCCTCAGCACCGCTCCCCACCTTTCCCGTGGCCTCCGGCTAACCCAACGGCCTTCCATGAAGGTAGGAATTACAGTCGACGGGCTTCCCATCCCCAGAAGTGGTTGAACATTCACCCCAGTCCCAGCAGCTCCTGGCCGCCGACTTCCCCGGTCCAGCCTGAGCCAACCCTGACCTTCCCCAAACACACAGCGTGAACTGATAACGGTGGCAGGGACACTGCTCTGAGGCACGAAAAGGTGCTGTTACCCCAGAGGCATGGGTGTCTGGCCAGTAAAACAGCATCTGTCACCCCGAGCCTTTCTGCTCTCGGGGACCAGCAGACAGTCCTGGGGTTGCCCTGCTCATGGCTTCAAACCACACGTTTGAAATTCTGTTCTCCATCTCCCTCATTTCAACTCTTCCATTTAAATTAGCTCCTCCTGCCTGGCCAGTGTGGCTCAGTGGTTGAGCGTCGACCTATGAACCAGAAGGTCAGGGTTCGATTCCTGATCAGGGCACATGCCCGGGTTGTGAGCTTGATCCCCAGTGCAGGGTGGGGCGTGCAGGAGGCAGCCGATCCATGATTCTCTCTCATCATGGATGTCTCTCTCTCCCTCTCCCTTCCTCTCTGAAGTCAATAAAATATATTTTAGAAAAAAAGAAATGTCTGAGAGTTAGGGGGTCAGTAGCACCCCCCACTAAGGAACCACCTTCCGCAAACTGCCCGCCTCTCTTCTCCAGGCACACCCTCTTCCCAGCCAGCCAGACAGACAGACAGGGGGACATAGAAGGCCGCCTCTGAGCCAGCCTTTAGGAACCAGAAATGTCAGCCTCAACAGCCTCAACCGCCTTCTCTGCAGCATGAGAATGACATCAGCTCATGGCTCTCAGGGATCGCCGGGAGCAGATGATGAAATCCACGTAAGCCCTGGACAGCCCCGCAGTCAGTGTTTCTTACCTGAAGTCAATAGCAATGGGACCCCCACTCAGTTATCTCATCAGCACCCCTGGTCTGAAGGGTGAGTGGAGAACAGTCAGGCCTCTTCCGCTTCCCCTGGACCACCCACATTCCCGGCACCTCAGTGCTGCTCTCTCTTTTCTCCTTTTTGTTTTTGTTTTGTGTTAATCCTCACCGGAGGATATTTCCCATTGATTTTAGAGAGAGTGGAAGAGAGAGGGAGAGACAGCGAGAAACATCCATGTGAGAGAGACACATCGATTGGTTGCCTCCTGCACCCGCCCTGACCAGGTCCCGGGCCGGGGAGGAGCCTGCAACACAGGTGCATGCCTTTGACTGGAATCAAACCCAGGACCCTTCAGTCCGAAGGTTGACACTCTATCCACTGAGCCACACCGGCCAGGGCTCAGTGCAGGTGTTTCTGCCACAGCTGGCTTCGTTCCGCAGCCCCTTAGGAAGGCTCCCCGCCTGGCCTGAACCAGGCGCAGTGTCAGTCTCTGGGCCTCACGAGCGCCCTCCTCGTGTGCGGAGGCCACAGCTGTAACCTGCAGACGTCCCCGCACCAGCTCCTCAGCGGGGCCCGTGCGGCAGCCGTGTCTCCTCAGTCCCCAAGAGCATCCATGGCGCTCACACCCTGAGCTCGGCCGACAGTGCGTGCACTGGCACCATTATACGGCTGGTTTCTCCTCACTTTCACTCCGTTTGCCTTGAGAGTTTTATTTCCATCCTCTCATCTTTACATTATTCCTGTCTAACTTTTGTCACACACACATACATACATACACACACCAACACACACACACACGCACACGCACACGCACACACACACCACCAACACACACACACACACACACCCACCACCAACACACACACACGCACACGCACACACCCGGTCAGAACACACTGAATGGGTGACTGCTTAGTGAAGGCGTTAAAACAACGTGCGGTGGGGAGAAAGAAGACCAGCTCCAGTGACCACGGGAAAAGGCTGGCTGGGAAGAGGACGCACAGCGCCTGTCTCCCACCTCCCACTTCTCAGTCCCGGGGACCCCTGTGCCCACCCCGCCCCTCCCTCCGGGCTGCTGCTCTTAGCACCTCGGCGCCACACGTGTCCAACCCGTGGATTCCACTCGCAGCCGCAACAGCAGCAGAAACAGCTGGACCCGTTGTCAGCACGAATGCCCCTTCCCAGCCGCCCACACCTGGGCCATCTTCATTCTAGAGTCTCTGCCACTGAGCCAGTGTTTCAGTCGCTGCCTCCTAATGGCAGAACATAAATAAATGGCCCATCAAAACCAGGGCAGCTTTACATTTGATCAGACGTGTCATTTAAAAACAGTGGCCCGGTTTTAGCAGAACTTTAGACAGTCTTTAACTTGTTGTAGCAGCCGAGGGGGTTGGGGCATAGAAACTGCTGGCAGCCCAGCTGGCGTGGCTCAGTGGTTGAGTGTCGACCTATGAACCAGGAGGTCACGGTTCAATTCCCAGTCAGGGCACAGGCCCGGGTTTTGGTTTCACCCCCAGTGAGGGTCGTGCAGGAGGCAGCCGATCAGTGATTCTTTCTCATCATGGATGTTCCTATCTCTCTCTCCTGCTCCCCTCCTCTCTGAAGTCAATAAAATATATTAAAATTAAAAAAAGGAAAATGAACTGGTGGCAGACCACACCTGGGAGGAGACGATGAGCTATTCTTACCGCAGACTGAAAGGAACAGCTGAACTCCTGAGTTCATCAGAACGAAGGGCGCAGGAGCTTTATCCGCGGGAGACGAGGGCCACCCGGGCGCCCTGTGGGGATCTGTCTCACAGTGAGGTCATCAGGAAGGCTCCCACCGAGAAAGGCCACGTGAATCCCCACCACAGAGCCAGGCGCTGGTGAGGGCCCGAGAAAGGACCAGAGACACAGAGGCATCATGAATGGGCTTCAATAGACTTGGCTTTCAAGGCCTGCAAAGCCCAGAGCAACTCAATACCAAAGAGCACCCAGGCCCCTCAAGTCAGAGTCCTGCCCTTCCGCTCTCCTAGCCCTCTCCTCCCCTCTCAGGGAGCCGGGAGAGCTGGCTGGAGAGATATGACCCACAGCTCCTGTTGTGACACCTTCCATTTCTTAGTCCAGGGACCCGCTGTGCCCACCCCGCCCCTCCCCAATGTGCTGCTGCTCTTAGCACCTCCACGCCACACTTGTCCTACCCTGTGGATTCCATTCACAGCTCACAATAGCAGCAGAAACAGCTGAATCTGTTGTCAGCATGAATTCCCACGTGCATGAATTTCCAGCCATTCTAACCTGGGCCGCGAGCTGGTGGAAATCAGAATCTCAGCCTTTAGCCCTTTTCTTCCACAAGCTTCCCTCTGGCCTCTCCTGCCATTGGCAGGGACAACACTGAACTTGGAATGAACTTCTCAGCTTTCAATTATCATGCTGGATTATTCTTGCTAATTATGAAAATGAGGTCCTTCTTCTCATTTGAATGAAAACTGGGTGCAACCAAAGAATGAAAGAGCCTGCTGAAGATTTCGTCTAAGGCAGGGAAGTTCTGTTCTCACAGAGCAGGTGTG
The DNA here is from genome assembly GCF_951640355.1 of Cnephaeus nilssonii. NCBI lineage: Eukaryota > Metazoa > Chordata > Mammalia > Chiroptera > Vespertilionidae > Cnephaeus > Cnephaeus nilssonii. The sequence goes on from NC_137076.1 coordinate 3,143,415, forward strand.
AGTGAGTAGAAAGGGGAGGGGAAATAGCCCTGGCTGGTGTGGTTCAGTGGATAAAGCATCAGCCTGCAGACTGTAGGGTCTTGGGTTCGATTCCAGGCGAGAGCACATACCCAGGTTGAGGGCTTGATCCCCAGTAGGGGGTGTGCAGGAGGCAGCTTATCAATGATTCTCTCTCATTGATGTTTCTATTTCTCTCTCCCTCTCCCTTCCTCTCTGAAATCAATAAAAATATATAAAATATAAAGAAAGGGGAGGGAAATAAATTTGGTTTTTGATTACAGCCTGAGAGCCCTGCCTATTCAGTGAAATATTCCCATAAATAACTTTTTATTACAAAGCATCACCAAACATACCCTTCAATTGCTATTTGAACAGAAAATCTAAAATATCAAACATCTACCAGGAAATGTCTTAACTATTTTATCAGAAAAAAAAATCCGAGTCTACAGAATCCAGTATTTTAGGTTGAGGCATCTTTTTAGGAAGTATTTTGGAAATATTAAAAATTCATTGAAATGTCTACTAGCTATATGAGATTGGACTTGTCCATAAATATTGATTGGAGTTATCAATAATTTTTTAATAAAATATACTAATCTCCAAGACTATTTTATTTTTGAATTTACACTTAAAAATCAATGCTTGTGGAAAAAAATCACTAATAGGCTATTTCAGTAAATAATTTACATCTTGATTATTCAAATCTCCCAGAAAACAGTCAAGTTTTGAGCTGAGGAGGCACCAATGCAGATACCAAATCTTTAAAATATTTAAACCTCTTTGAATTTTCATATGGATCCTAATTCCCACTTTATTTTATACTCACAACCACCACTATAAACTCCAATTATTTCTGCTAACACGTAATATCTTCTGGGAATCAAAACTAGACGTGCTCTTTGCCCTCAAGGACTTATCGTCACAATAACAGAGGAAACATAAAGGCATGCTTTACATCCTGTTTCACGTGACTGTGAAAATGGATACATATAATTATTAAAGCTCGTCACACTGAAACTTCAGATCATTGCATTGTAGTGCACAGAACTCCTAGCTCAATAAGAAAAACAGGCCAAAAGTAACTAGCAAAGACAATCTGGAAGAGCGTGACAAAGCTTGAGGATTTCTGCTGTCACAGTCAGGACACAGGTACCTGCAGCAGGAGAACAGTGTCTGGCAGACATACAGGAAAATGGGCCTCTGGAAAAGACAAGGAAAACCATAAAAACACCCAAAAATAACCAGTGACCGGATAGAGCCAAGCTTACCCGGTAGTGAATTAGGGAAGAGTGGTCAGTTCAGTGCTAGTCCTGGGCCCACTGGGCGTGCATGTAAGAGAAAGTGGATCTGACCTTCCGCATCACCGTGCATTAATTACACAATGGATTCCAGATAGGAAAGGGGTGCAAGTGTGAAAGGCAGAAAAACAGCTCTTCCAGAAGAAGTCATCGGAGAGTATCTGCCTAATCTTGGGTAGACAACTTTTTTTAACTAGTTAACAAATATACTAACCATAAAGGAAAAAAAAGAAGATAAACAATGAAATAGAACTGCATTGCCACTAAGACCTCTGTGTATCAAAAGAAACCATAGAGAAGATGAATAGGTAACGCACAGACTAGGGGAATATATTTGCAATGTGTGCACTTGATAGAGGGGTTCATAGCCCATACATAAGAAGTACAAGTCGACAGACTAGAAAACCCTATAGAATACTAAGAAAGAGAATTGAGTGGACATTAGAATAGCTAAATGGCCAACCAACACTTGAAAAAGTTCTCACCTCATTAAGTACAGAGAAATGCAAGTTAAAACCCAATCCAATCCTCATACAACCACCAGAAAATGAAGTAAAAAAGAGATAATCCCCACTTTGGTGAGAACGTAAAGAGATTAGACTTGGCATCCTGTGGGGCGGGGGTGGGGGGGTGGAGGGTTGGGGGTGGGGGTGGGGGGCGTCAAACAGTGAAAAGCACCTGGGAACTGGTTTGGTGGCCACAGAACATCCACTGATTGTGTGACCCAGCAATGTTGTCCCTGGGCGTATACCCAGCAGGCAAGCACACACACAGCAAAACATGCATGTGGCTTTTCTTAAGCGCATCAGTCATGGGTGCTAATAACTGGAAACAGCCAAGAGCACTGACAGAAGGATGGATGAAAAATATTGTGTGTTGTTTATAAAAGCAAATGATTCTTAGCAATGAGGACACACAAACTGCTGCTGTACAGGACACCGAGGCTGCGTATGCATTCATAACACTGAGAGAGAGAAGCGACGCTGAAGGGAGCACACTAACTGGTTCCGTCATACAGAGTTCACAACAGAGAGAGTTAATACATGAGGGATGTCAGGATGGTGGCTACGCCTGGAGGTCCTGCTGCCAGGAAGGCAGAGGGGGCTGTGGATGCTGACAGTGTCCTGTGTCTTGAATATGTGCTGTGTGTTAAGAAGATATGGGGTGCCCGGCCAGCGTGGCTCAGTGGTTGAACATCGACTTATGAACCAGGAGGTCACGGTTCAATTCCCTGTTCATGGCACATGCCTAGGTTGCAGGCGATCCCCGTGTGAGGCGTGCAGAAGGCAGCCAATCAATGATTCTCTCTCATCATTGATGCTTCTCTCTCTCTCCCTCTCTTTCCCTCTCTGAAATCAATAAAAATGTTTTTTTAAAAATACATGGTGAACAGCAAGAACACTTAACAATTTCACGTTTTATCATTTGTTACACTTCAATATGAAATCAAGATTTTCCCCCGAGACGCATCACTAGCACACAATATGCTACACATAAGAAGATACCATGGAATTAGAAACACACACATGCACACACATGCACACACATGCACACACATGCTCACACACACACACACACACACACGCTAGAAAACCCTACAGCTAAATGAAATCAAAGCCAAACTCCCAAGGGCCTGGGTTGGAGAGGAAGGAGCTGCGGAACAGCAGGAAGCCTTGCCTCCTCTCTGCCCTCCCCTTCCTGGCACCACACCCTGGGAGAGCTGACTGGAGTAAGAATTCTGCCCTCACTCACTCTGCAGGTCTCCCAGGGTCCCATCTGCAGGCTCTGGAGCGGGTGGGCTTAAATCAGGTATAGCCTGGCGTCTAACAGGATTGGTCAGATTTCCATTGATTGACATGTTAGTTTCGCCTTGGCTGTTGAAGGGAAGAACTGGTAACAGCTCCATCCACTCTGGAAACCCTGTTCAGTGGGGCGTCCTTCCAGGTTGTGTACGGAGGCCTTGGTGTTGGAGTGGAAGGATGTGACCAAACCTCTGAGGACAGTCCTGGCCGCTTTGGCTCAGTGGATAGAGCATCGGCCTGAGGACGGAAGGGTTCTGGGTTTGACTCGGGTCAAGATCACATACCTCAGTTGCAGGCTCAATCCCGGCCCTGGTCATTCCCACCGGTTCCGTGACCCATTCACCTCATCACAGGAGCCTGAGCCAGGAGGGAGCACCCTCAGCTGTCAGGGCAACGTGCGCCCACCAGGTTTTGGCCTTGGCCTCTGCCATTCCTGTTCCCAGTAGAGCTGCTACTCCTTTCACAGGACGTCCCAAGGTGGGTGCTTTGATGGTGTTAATAGGCGGCTCATGCAGAGTTAGGTTTTTATTTTGATGGTCAAAACAGTCTGATTTCTCGTCTGAGCTGATTTCTCATGTCCCCAAGGGTACATGCTGTGGACCTAACTGGAGGCTCTGGGAGTCCCCTAAGGGCGACAGCCTGCTGCGGACAGACACCTGGTATAACTGCTCTGTGACCTGCATTACCCTGAGCGCTCCTGGAACCACATCAAATACAGTGTGTTTGCCTGGGAGAGCCACGCGCAAAGTAGCGAATCTCAATTCTGAGAATGATTCACCGATGCCTCAAGGACAGCGGACATGAGCATGGAGGTCGGGCACCTGGTGGGCAGGTCCTCGCCCACAGGCCTCAGCAGTCAGCTTGGACCCCAGGCCTGGCACCAAAGGCTGCTGGGAAGTGATGAAAGCACAGAGCTCAGGTGAGGCAGGCAGACCTGACGGGCGCTTCCTGTTGGGAAGTGATGGAGGCACAGAGCTCAGGTGAGGCAGGCAGCCCTGACGGGCACGTCCTGTTGGGAAGTGATGGAGGCACAGAGCTCAGGTGAGGCAGGCAGCCCTGATGGGAGCTTCCTGTTGGGAAGTGATGGAAGCACAGAGCTCAGGTGAGGCAGGCAGCCCTGACGGGCGCTTCCTGTTGGGAAGTGATGGAGGCACAGAGCTCAGGTGAGGCAGGCAGCCCTGACGGGCGTTTCCTGTTGGGAAGTGATGGAGGCACAGAGCTCAGGTGAGGCAGGCAGCCCTGACGGGCACTTCCTGTTGGGAAGTGATGGAGGCACAGAGCTCAGGTGAGGCAGGCAGCCCTGATGGGAGCTTCCTGTTGGGAAGTGATGGAGGCACAGAGCTCAGGTGAGGCAGGCAGCCCTGACGGGCACTTCCTGTTGGGAAGTGATGGAGGCACAGAGCTCAGGTGAGGCAGGCAGCCCTGATGGGAGCTTCCTGTTGGGAAGTGATGGAGGCACAGAGCTCAGGTGAGGCAGGCAGCCCTGACGGGCACTTCCTGTTGGGAAGTGATGGAGGCACAGAGCTCAGGTGAGGCAGGCAGCCCTGACGGGCGCTTCCTGTTGGGAAGTGATGGAGGCACAGAGTTCAGGTGAGGCAGGCAGCCCTGATGGGCGCTTCCTGTTGGGAAGTGATGGAAGCACAGAGCTCAGGTGAGGCAGGCAGCCCTGATGGGAGCTTCCTGTTGGGAAGTGATGGAGGCACAGAGCTCAGGTGAGGCAGGCAGCCCTGACGGGCACTTCCTGTTGGGAAGTGATGGAAGCACAGAGCTCAGGTGAGGCAGGCAGCCCTGACGGGCGCTTCCTGTTGGGAAGTGATGGAGGCACAGAGCTCAGGTGAGGCAGGCAGCCCTGACGGGCGCTTCCTGTTGGGAAGTGATGGAGGCACAGAGCTCAGGTGAGGCAGGCAGCCCTGATGGGAGCTTCCTGTTGGGAAGTGATGGAGGCACAGAGCTCAGGTGAGGCAGGCAGCCCTGATGGGAACTTCCTGTTGGGAAGTGATGGAGGCACAGAGCTCAGGTGAGGCAGGCAGCCCTGATGGGCGCTTCCTGTTGGGAAGTGATGGAGGCACAGAGCTCAGGTGAGGCAGGCAGCCCTGACGGGCACGTCCTGAAGCCAGAGCTGCAGGTGGGCAGAGGTGGGCAGCTCTTAGGGATGAAGAGTAAAGAGCAGGGACGATGCAAAGAGAAGCTGCTCAGTGGCTGGGCCACCTGGTCACCCTCACAGGAAGGGGCTCAGGGACCCACTGTGCTTAGAGTCACAGGGAAGATACTCAGGTTCCGCCTGGAGCCTGGAGATGTGTCCCCACAGCACCCCGCTGGGTCTCAGGTGGAGTGCGGGCCGGACCGGGGCTGGGGTCCTACTGGCTCGGGGTGCACTTCAGGCCCTGCGGGCAGGGTTGGAGACCCCGCAGCAGGAGAACTCTCCCACCTGGGGCGCTGGCCCCACAGGGAAGGAGGCGGGAACCTGCATGTGGTGACATCATACCCTGGGGAGAGGCAGGCGGGACAGTGGCCCTGGGCCTGGTGGGAGCCACCCTGCCCTCCGCACAATGAGCCACCCGCCAACCTGAAGGACACAGTGATCCACCCGGGGCTGGGACTTGGTGGGAGTGAGGCTGCAACAAGGGAAAGACTGATGTGAGGCTGGTTGAGTCCGAGGATGGGAACCACGGGGTGCTGGGGACCATGGGATTTAGGGGAAACCTCCACAAACCCCTGCTGCTTAGGCCCAGCTGTGGAATCACGGGTGGAATCTCACCAAGGCAACAACACAGACTTCTCCGAGGGGTGGATCTGTCCTGACATCACCGACGGGAAGGTGGGCTGCAGCATTGTCACACCGGATGGGAGTGTGCATTACATGCAGCGTTCCTTCTTTAGAGAATGCTTAGCAATCGGGGACTAGAAAGTCTTTTTCAGCTCACTGAGGTACACGAACAAAAAGGATTACAAATATCACAGTCCATTGAGAAGAACAGTGAGAGCAAGGCTGTAAGGGCAGGAGCAACGGGAGGGCACGCTCGTTAGCTGAGGTCAGGGGAGGCCCTCACCAGGCAGGCAAAGGACACAGCAGGCCGGGCAGGAAAGGTGTATTTTTTATTTAAGAGATGGTTCTCCACAAAGAACCCCCCCCCAATCTACTGATAAGTTAATAGAATTAATGAGAGTTTAGTAAATTAGAAAATTCAAAAATCAATCGAATTTCTGAAACATAGCAGCAATCAGCACAAACACACTTCTAAGGAAGATGCAATAAGCAGTGGCCATTGACAACAGCCACGGACTAGGAATACATCTTTTCCCGTGTGTAAAACTTATAGGAAGCAAATTCTCAACCTTTACTAGGACATTGACGAAAGTCTGGCAAAATGGTAGAAAGAACCATTTCTAGGGTTGGGAGATTCAGTATTGTGATGGTGTAAACTTTAACTCATAGAGTCTGCAATTCCAGTAAAATCCTTGAGACGATTAGTTTCACTTAATCTTACTTTTAATCAAACAACTGAAGTCTAAAACTTACATCAAAGAGAAAATGAACAGAAGGCCAATGACGTTCAGGAGAGAGAACAATGTGCAGACACTGGTCCGCAGCTGCTACAAAGCACAGACTCAACACAAGACAAAGCGGACTGAGGGGGACCTTAGCCATCACCTGGAGGCAGAGGAGATCCAAGCGGTGTGGAAGCCTGATATGAAATAGGACAACGGCAGGGGAGTGGGAGCAGTCGATTCTTAAGTCGCAATGTGACAGCAATACCACCCTCACCCCAAATATGAACCATAATTGTTTTGGAGTGAAGGCGATATGAGAAATTATGCGTTTCTTGTATACGTTAAGAAATCTTAACTATAAAAAATAGAAATAAAGAAGTTAGCAAAGATTAAAAAGTGATGGAAGACGAGGAAGTGGAGATTATAAATAACTCTCAGAGGTCGGCTGTGAAGAGAAAATGAGAATTTAGACACTGGTTTGAGGAAGCTGGACAGGAGAGTGTTGTTAGGAATGAGGCAGCAATGGTCCCAGATAGAGCAGGAGGTTAGACAATCAATGACTTAAAGGTCTGTCTGTCTGGGGAAGTCTTAATCCTCTACACTCCTATATAATAAAAGCCTAATATGCTAAGTGTCTGGTTGATCTGTCAGCCATTCAACCAATCAAAGTGTAATATACTAATGCTATGCTAAGGCCGCTCAACAGCTTGCTATGATGTGCACTGACCACCAGGGGGCAGACGCTCTGATAGGTAGGTTAGCATGCTGCTGGGGTCCGGCTGATCAGGACAGAATGAGATGGGCCGGACATGCCCTGGAGCCCTCCTGCGGTCCCTCCCCAGCTGGCCAACCTCCCACATCTCTCCCTGGCCCTGATTGTGCACCAGTGGGGTCCCTCGGCCTGGCCTGCACCCTCTTGCAATCCGGGACCCCTCAGGGGATGTCAGAGAGCTGTTTTTGGCCTGATCCTGCAGGCCAGGCTGAGGAACCCCACTGGTGCACAAATTTGTGCCATGGGCCTCTAGTTTCATATAAGAAAACACGGCTAAAGCGCTGCCATTGTTGCCATGGGCTGAACAAATACTCAGTTCCCTTTGAAGTCTCCATATGTAAGAAGCAGGAGAAAATGAGATGTCATGGTATGTATTTCTCCCCTCCCAGCGGGACGGGGTTTGAATATTACCTACTTAGTTACCTGTAATTAATACCTTCAGACCTTTTATCCATTTTTTTTTCTTCTATATGAAAAGGATTTGTTGCGTTGGGAGCAGGAAAGCTGTAGCCTAGGATTCTGAGCGGTAAAATGAGAAACTTGGAATTGGACTAAAAGGAAGCTTTCCTCCGCAGAGTCTGAGAGAAGGGACACTCGCGCCATGCTGTCACTGCCCTGTGACAGTCCACTGTGACGGGTGCGGGCCGGAGGAAGGCAGTGCGCGGCTGGTACTCTCACCGGTTTAAGAAGATAGAACACATTGTTGGTCTTTTTGTAGCTGCTGCCCTTGTCATTTTATTTTAAGCACCTGCGTTTATTTTAGCAAATTTTTCTAAAAAAAAAAAAAAGAAAAAAAAAAAAGAAAAGCGTCTTAAGTCTGGCAGCTGAAAATAATTCCACCCAGCGGATTCTGAAACCCAAGCTTCGTGGTGGAGACACGCCCGCCCGCGATGGTGAGGGAAGGTACGTGTCCGCGGGTGGCAGGACTGCGTTTTAAGTCTCATTGCACTGCCCTTCCCTTTTCACTCCTTACTGACTTTTCATATTCAAACGCAGAGCAATATTGTTTTTATTTCAAGGGTCAAGTTCCAGCAAACTCTCACCAGCACCGTTACCTGCACTCAGACAAGAAAACATCTCTGCCGGGGAGGCTGCACTGTGTCCTTCCGTGCCTCCCTCGGGCGCTCAGTGGCCAGGCCTCACACGTCCGCAGCAAACCTCGGCCAGTTAATGCGTGGGGGCGGCCTGGCTATGTTTAAACTCCATTAGAGCTTGCGGGCTCCGGCTTCCGCAGTGGCCCTTTTAACTTCCCAAGTAAAGCCTTTGAGGTCTACACTCATTTGCTCTCAGCAAATCTATGGTTTCAGTGCATTAGAATAAAAACTGTTTTTGCAAGCATAGAGTAATTTTTAAAAACATGTCCTTGTGTGAAATATTCCCCCACCATAAAGAGGGGCCTGAAATTCATTTTAAAATCCAAGTGTTAGTTGTTGTGAAGAAGTTTAAGTTTGAAGTGAAATGGAAGGAGTAAACTGAGCATTAATCAATGGCAGTTTTTTCTTCGTCCCACTTAGAGGGGAAGCATTAAGTAATAAAAAAACAAACTGCTCATTACGGCAATGTGGTGAAAGGAAAAAAATATATTATAAGCCATTTCAAACCGCATGGTACAGTTCTCTTCCAATTTCTGCCGCTTGATTTTAACAAAGAATGGATTAACTTCTAGAGCCTCCTGCAAGACCAAGTTTGCTTGGCCTTCATAAGCTCACTGAAGAATTCACACTAGGAAATCCATGATTATGAAATAAAGTGCACAAAAATCATTAGGGTCCATTTACACCAATTGCATTGATCACATATTTTCAAAATATTGCAACAGCAGCACTTGTCTTAAGGGCTACAGCCTCCCGAGTCACCAGCCGGACAGAAGCTTCTCTGATTGGGGCAGCTTTTCTTTAACTTGCCTATTTCCTCCACTTTGGTTTCTGGGAAGTCCTCAGGATTTTCAAATTCTTAACTTACAATTTAATTTTTTTAAATGACAGTATTTTACTTTTAGAAAACAGTTGTGGGCACATGCTAACACATTGCAAAATATTCCCATTTCCAGAAACAATCCTTTTTTTTTCTCTTGATTAATCCTCACCTGAGGATATTTTTCCATTGATTTTAGAGAGAGTGGAAGGGAGGGGGAGAGACAGAGAGAAACATCGATGTGAGGGAAAGACATCAATTGGTTGCCTCCTGCATGAGGCCCCACCAGGGCCCAGGCCTGGGAGGAGCCTGCAACCGAGGTATGTGCCTTGACCGGAATGGAACCCGGGACCCTTTGGTCCGCAGGCCGACACTGCACCACACTGGTCAGGGCTTCAGAAACAATCTAGAATTGTGGTAGAATGTCCTCATTGAGCCATGTTTTTACAGGAATGCTGCTTAATATTCAAATGAATATTTTGAGTGAAATTATTGTCAATTAACTTCTAATTGCATGATTTTTTGAAGGAGGTGTGACACAATTTCCTCTCTTATGTTTTGAGGTTTTCTTCATGGTCTAATATTTGAATCTGTTTGGAACAAGTTGTGGAGATCAGAGCTTCCAATATCTTGGTCTTGATTCAACACTGAACCTCCCGCGCCCTCATTTTGTTTATGACAATGGGCATCGGTCAAAGCAAAGATCATGTTTTCTCGTCATGTTTTTATCTAAACTGTATTTTTACATGGGGAGTATGTACGTATGTCTTTATTTTGAAAGATTGGGGGTGGTTTGTTAATGTTCCTTCCTTGTGTTTCTTTTAATTCATATTTGTATTTCTAAGAACTTCTGACATATATTCAAAGTTATGAAGTTAAGAAACTTTTTTTGTGAGGATTATTTGCTCTTTAATGCTTTTTTCTTTGAAATACACTTAATTTTTGTGCTTATTATTTTATCTAATCTTGCATTTTTGTTTGAATTTCTTTGATGAAACTGATCAATCTGTTCCTTATAATTTGTCAATATTACATATTTTATAGAAAATGAATATGTCATTCTTTCTCACAAAGGTTTAAATTATTTCATTTTTATAAACCTTCTGTTCTTTATTTTGCTCTGTGATTTCTGTTCTCAATGCTTTCATTGTTTTGTTTTTATTTTATGGACTATTTTTTATATTCTTATTTTTTCACATCTAGAAACATTGGGTAGGACATAACGTTTTAAAGGTCGCTAGTGGTCCCTTAATGCTATGCTCATTGCTAACTGTGATATGCTGATTTAGTAGTTTTTAGGAGTTGTAGAATGAGAAAGAATCTAGTGATGTCTTAAGAGATGCGCTGCGTTTGACTATAGGTAACTGAAAATCAAATTACAGTTGCTTATAGAAATAGGAGTGTTTCTTATGAAAAAAAATCTGGAAGTAGGTCGTGGTTGGCATGAGTCTAGAGAAGGACAAGTGACCAGTGTCCCCAATACGACCTTGGCCTTTCCTTCCTGGTCTTAGCATGGCTGCTCAGACTCTCCTCATGAGAGACCTGTGGTCTGGGATGGAGCCTCAGAGGTGTCATAGGGGCGCCCCCTGTCTGCGAGTAGCCAGCATTACGTTCTTCGCGATGGGCAAGTATTTCCCCTCTTCCATCCTCTTCCTCATTTGATATATAAATTATAGTTATCAGATTCACTTTTCTTAGCGATTTTGTGGCTTGATTACTATAATCTCTTTCATAATTTATTTCTCAGATTTAATGTCTGTGTTAAGTTTTATAAAGTTATGCATGATAGTTATTTAGACAAAGCATATTTAAGGGCTCACCTGGTGATTTTCAGTTGTGTCTTTTGATATGTCACTGGTGAATTGTGAGTTGTATTTTATATATTTCATAGTATTAATATCACCATGCTATCTTTTCAAATTCTTGGAGTCTATGACTTATTTCCTTGAAGGTCTAGAAACATTTCTTAGTATTAGGGAATGCCACTGAACTTTGTGGTTGAAAAATGTTGGCCAATATAATTTTTGTTTTCTCTTAAATTACTTTTTTTCGTTGGTTCATTAGTTTTTCTGTCTGGATCCTTGTAACTTATTTTAGTTTTTAAAATTACCAAAAACATCCACCTACCTATTCACCTATATTTACTTATTTTGAGAAATCACAGTGATTCGTTATCCCATTTGCTGTAGTTTTTGAAAAACCTGTTTTAATTTGATTATTGCTTCTGCTTCGTTCATTCTGGTTCCTTCTAGAAGTTGGATCACTGTTTCAAGACTTCTAATAACCTATCACCTGCTCTTTTTATATCCCTGGGTCTATCCTACAGACTCTAAGCATGGTTCTCAAGTTTTCTTTCAGATTCCTGATCTTATTTTCTACTAGAAGCCTGGTGCATGAAATTTGTGCATGGGGGTCCCCTCAGCCTGGCCTGCACTCTCTCGCAATCCGGGACCGCTGGCTCCTAACCACTCTCCTGCCTGCCTGCCTGATCGCCCCTAACCCCTCTGCCTGCCTGTTTGATCAACCCTGACTGCTCGCCTGCCTACCTGATCACCCCTAACCACTCTGCATGCCTGCCTGATCACCCCTAACTGCCTCTTACTCAGCCCCTCTGCTGTAGCTTAGTTCAGAAGGATGTCCGGAATGATGTCCGGAAGGTCTTTCAGCTCTCTTGTCTAATTAGCATATTACCCTTTTATTATTATAGATGGTCTTACTTCAGGTCTCTATAATCTCTGAACTTGATTTTAATATTGCTTTGGAAGTGTTAATTACCTTCCAATGATTTTACCCTCATCATCTTATGCATTTTAATCACTTTTCATTTGTGTTGCTTTATCTCATTTTTAATCATAACCGTTTTTGACACATCCTCAGAAATCTAAAAGTTTAGTTATTTTGATGTGCTTCCCATGTTGTGTTGAACCCAAGTTCCCTTTTATTTCCTGTAGTGGACCTCTTCATGGGCAGATCCGGGCAGCGCCCCACAGCCCTGCTGAGCTTTGGGGTAAGCTTTGGGGGAGCTTTGGTGACAAGCACAGGTGACACAGGTGAGGGCAGGACAGCTAACCAGAACCCCTCTGATTCCACTGCACCCAGGAGTTTAAATGTGTGGGTGCAAATACTTTCCTATTGCTATTGGGGGGACAGAGAAGATGCCCTGAAAGATCTGTGTGTTATATCAACAACGGGAAACAAATACAGATTAGGAAATTGTGTCTGTGAGGTCCCCCCGAATCCAGTGCCTTTATTCTCATTTAATTCAGGAAAGGCACTGTGAATAACAGCTCGGCATCGGTGAAAGTTTACACGTTTTATTCCACATGCATTTTTATAATGGAAACGTTGGTAGTGCGTTAGCTGGGTCGGGTCTTATGCATCGAGGGGCACTCCTGACCCCAGTCTGAGAATATGGACAGATATTTGCTTTTCCTTCTGTGGTTTCATAGTCTGCATCCTTAGTCTATATTTGTCTGGCGTCTGATAGATGGTCTGGCTGAACCCTTTTCCTACTTAAGCAATTTACAGTGGCCACGGCCCTGCATGTTGCTGCATGGCGCCTCCTCATTCGCATGCAGTCTGTGAGTACGGTTGCTGATGCTAAGTGGCTCCTTGACAAGAGGGGGACTGAAGACAGAGCTGAGCAAAGGGCACCGTGCACTCTTTTCTGCAGAGACCTTTGCATGTAGGAGGCAGTTCTAGAGTCACTGCTGAGCCCGAGTCGGGGTGCTCAGTGGATAGAGCATCGGCTGCGGACTGAAGGGTCCCCGGTTCGATTCCGGCTAAGGGCACATACCTTGGTTGCAGGCTTCTCTCTGGCCTGGGCTCTGGTTGGGGTGGGTGCAGGCGTCAACCAATCAATGTGTCTCTCTCACATCGATGTTTCTCTGTCTCTCTCTTTTCCACTCTCCCTAAAAATCAGTGGAAAAAGATCCTTGGGTGAGGATTAACCAAAAAAAATAAAATAAGTCACTGCTAAGATGCACTCTTCCTGGCTGACCAAGTGCCCTTCTGTCATAGCGCCTGGATACCGTCTCCCAGTCAGAGCCCCTGCCAGGCCCGGACAAGCGTGTGGCCACACCCAGCATTCCTCAGGGACGCAAGGGCTGCGCCTCCCACTGAGTGCCAGAGCGGGTGACTCCTCCCCCCTCCCATCCTGGTGTACTTCAGACCGACAGAGGAATGGCCTGGCTTGTTTCTGAGGATGAGACGATTTGGACAGAATGTCAGGAAAAGAAGCATGTGAGAAACGGCAAAGGTGAGTGTCACAAAGCCACACGCATCCTAAGTAAGGCTGGCCTTCAGTCACCTGCACAAAACAGCAGATCAACAGCAACAAAACCACAAAGCCCCACAAAGCCTCTCCCGTTCTTTCAAGTCCTAGAAAAGCTAGACTGAAAAGAAAAAGACCATTGTCCCGTAGGCTTGCCAACAGCGTCTTTAAAATTCACAGAAAAGGGACACAGTATGGTCATAATATGACATAATGGGGTGACTGTGTATTATGCATCAGATAATTAGCATTCTTTATTTTATTTTTATTAAAACATATTTTTATTGATTTCAGAGAGAGGAAGGGAGAGGGAGAGAGAGATAGAAACATCAATGATGAGAGAGAATCACTGATTGGCTGCCTCCAGCACGGCCCCCACTGGGGATCCAGCCCGCAACCTGGGCATGTGCCCTGACCAGGATTCGAACCCAGGATCTTTCAGTCCATAAGGCCGACACTCTATCCACTGAGCAACACCGGCCAGGGCGAGCTGCAGCTGTTGAGAGACACACAGTCCAGCACGGCTGCTGCTCTCTGGCTGGTCACTCCTGAGAGCGGGGAGGGGTGCTGCTCACCCCACTTCCCTCTGTGCTGAGCCGCAGGGCCCATCCGGCTGGTTGATGAGCCTCAGAGGGTGACCCCTCCCCTCCCCGCGGCCACGCTGCACGCAGACAGCAAGCACCACGTGTGTGGCTCACACCATGTCCTGCTCACTCCTGCACAGTCCACATCGGGGGAGAGGTAGACCCATGGGAGGTGACCGGGACGTTCAGAACAGGAGGCAGGCCCGTCCTTAGCTGCCTCCTCTCCTTCACTGTCTGGCTTTTCAGTCTTGGAGGAAGAAAGGTTAAAATCTCTACACACAGCTCCAGAAAGTCACGGAAACCTCTCATGCTATTCCTCTCTCCGGTGGTTTATTCCTCTCTCCGGTGGTTTATTCCTCTCTCCGGTGGTTTATTCCTCTCTCCGGTGGTTTATTCCTCTCTCCGGTGGTTTTTTCCTCTCTCCGGTGGTTCCTGTCTCCTACCGCAGTGAAGAGCACAGTGGAGAGCACCAGGGGAATGAATGCCAGATGAAGAAGGTTCCCCCTGCCTTGAGTGCCCAGGGTCATGGCCTTGGCTGAACTGGACACGGACAGAACGGCTTACACGGATTCGGTCCTTTCCCTTCAGATGGTGGCGTGTTTAACAGACAGTGTGACGTGCCCGAACCATCTGCCGCTCAGTGGAAGGACTTTGCCGTGGACTTCATGCTTCAAACCACGTCTGTTCGTGACTGACTATCCACTCACCAATGCTGGACACTGTCCCCTCTGATCATCAGCCTCCTCATCCTTGCACGGGAATCCCAGTCACACCAGCCTGGGACTTTGGTGAGAGAGCGAAACGTGTCATCGATATCAGTAAACAGCAGCACAGGGATCCTTCCACACAGATTAGTCGTTAAGGTTCATCCCGCCCAGGCAATGGTCGGGTCTGAATCCACAGCAGCTGTTTTCCAGCTCGCAATGTTTTTGACAACTGACCTGAATGTTAGATACTTAACTGACATGCCCGTACCATGATGCTATAACGCCAGCATGGCAGAATGATCCAGTGGCCATCGGTCCGGTCTCCTGTTTTAGCAGCTAAAACCCTAAATGACAGCCCTGGCCGGTTTGTATCAGTGGATAGAGCATCGGCCTGCGGACTCAAGGGTCCCAGGTTCGATTCCGGTCAGGGGCATGTACCTTGGTTCCAGGCACATCCCCCCTAGGGGTTGTGCAGGAGGCAGCTGATCGATGTTTCTCTCTCATCACTGTTTCTGGCTCTCTATCCCTCTCCCTTCCTCTCTGTAAAAAATCAATAAAAAAACAAAAAACCCTAAATGACAGAGTCCCCATGCTTTGCCTGCACATGAACATCCATGCTCGGTGCAGATCCACGGCTGGGACCTGGAGGCCTGACTGTCAGTACCTTCTACCCTTACCTCCACCTGTGAGTCCTCCTAGGCTGGATTTGTAGACCTGGATGGATGAGACAGGCTCTCATTACAGAAGTTAGACTTGCAGGTGAGGCCTTGCTCCCAGAGCTGTACCTGAAGAGGGTCCTCACTGGAAGGGACACAGCGTCTGGCCATCTGGGGTGAGGGAACAGCTGGCACCATCGCCGTCTCTGGCAGGTGGAGTGACAGCCCCTGTAGGAACAGCCAACGGGAGCCTGCCCCTCCCACCAGACACAGTGGTCAGAAAGCACTGACATGCCCAGCAAGAGCTTCGCCTGCCCTCCGGGGCATCGAGGATGCTGAGGCCGTGGTCTCCACCACGTCAGTGTTCAACTCAGCAGCGTTGGTTTTGCAGAAACCAGATGGGCAGAACAGGTGACAGTGTGTTACCATAATGTTACCCAGTCGTTAGCCCCAGTCACATTTGTCCTCATGAATGAAGAACATTTACCCAACACATCAGGGCAGTCTGTGGCTTCAGGAGCTGGTGTTAAGGTGACCCAGGCGTTCTTCCCTCCCTCCGCCAGGGGAGATGCTGTAAGCCCTTTCTCTGTGAAGAGCACACGGGGACATGCCACCTGCTGAGGAGAGGGTCCTGCTCCTCTTCTCTGTTCAGAAACCGTCGGCAGGACCTTGATCACCTGGATGTCCTGTAGGACATCTCGCTGGTTCCCTGTTTCATTACATCATGAGAACTGCACCAATGAGCAGGAAGTGGTCTCCATGCAGAATGTCTGCCCTGAAGAGGAGCAAGAAATGCTCTCCATGTAACATGTATGCCCTGAAGAGGAGCAGGAAATACTCTCCATGTAGCATGTCTGCCCTGAAGAGAAGCAGGAAATGCTTTCTATGTAGCATGTCTGCCCTGTGAGAGGAGCAGGAAGTGGCCTCCATGTAGCATGTCTGCCCTGAAGAGAAGCAGGAAATACTCTCCATGTAGCATGTCTGCCCTGAAGAGGAGCAGGAAGTGGTCTCCATGTAGCATGTCTGCCCTGAAGAGGAGCAGGAAGTGGTCTCCATGTAGCATGTCTGCCCTGAAGAGGAACAGGAAGTGGTCTCCATGTAGCATGTCTGCCCTGAAGAGGAGCAGGAAGTGGTCTCCATGTAGCATGTCTGCCCTGAAGAGGAGCAGGAAGTGGTCTCCATGTAGCATGTCTGCCCTGAAGAGGAACAGGAAGTGGTCTCCATGTAGCATGTCTGCCCTGAAGAGGAGCAGGAAGTGGCCTCCATGTAGCATGTCTGCCCTGAAGAGAAGCAGGAAATGCTTTCCATGTAGCATGTCTGCCCTGAAGAGGAGCAGGAAGTGGCCTCCATGTAGCATGTCTGCCCTGAAGAGGAACAGGAAGTGGCCTCCATATAGCATGTCAGCCCTGAAGAGGAGCAGGAAGTGGCCTCCATATAGCATGTCTGCCCTGAAGAGGAGCAGGAAGTGGTCTTCATGTAGCATGTCTGTCCCTTGAGAGGAGCAGGAAATGTCCTCCATGTAGCATGTCTGTCCCTGGAGAGGAGCAGGAAGTGATCTGTCCTGGGAGAGGACCTCTACACAGATTCCAAGACACACCATGTTAATGAAGGGTTTCAGATAGTTTACAGGTGTCAGGGTGGCTGGTGCACAGTGGGGCAGCCCAGTGTGTCCAGGACTCAGGTGTCAGGTGCACAGTGGGGCAGCCCAGTGTGTCCTGTGTGTCCAGGACTCAGGTGTCAGGTGCACAGTGGGGCAGCCCAGTGTTTCCTGTGTGTCCAGGACTCAGGTGTTGGGTGCACAGTGGGGCAGCCCCATGTGTCCAGGACTCAGGTGTCAGGTGCACAGTGGGGCAGCCCCATGTGTCCAGGACTCAGGTGTCAGGTGCACAGTGGGGCAGCCCAGTGTGTCCTGTGTGTCCAGGACTCAGGGGAGACACTGGATTTCGGCTTGCACTTCCATGTGTCTGTAGTGCCCATAGTAGCTACCAAGAACAATGCCACAAAGAGCCCAGAGCATTATGGGATTCTTTCAGAAGAATCAACCCATTGTGAAAGCAAGCTGGACCAGCGGCGTTCCTGAGAAACGCTGAGTATAACAATGGTGACAGTGACAGTTTGGTTCAGAGGCCCCGTTTATAATCTGTTGTGTTATATACAGAAGATGGTCGCCATCAACTGGGACACTCGGTGACAGGAGAGACCGAGACGGAGCTGTGGGGGCAGTCTCGGTGCCTGGCCTGCATCCTCTTCGTCACACCTGTACCTCGCGGAGGCGTGTGGACGGCTCTGTGAGGCCTGCAGACGCCTGATGCCCTAGTAGCCTGTCTGTTTCAAGGTTCTCCAATGGTGCAGCTGTACGTGGAAGCTACTCCGGACCGCACAGTGCTAACCTGGAACCACAGAGCAGTGGTGCCTGGGGAGCCACCCTCACCTGGCAGTGATGGAGCAGGTGCATAAGCTCAGGACGATTCCAGGACGTACCCTACCCCTTTGCACGTCCCCACTGACACAGAGCCCCCGTCCATGTGCAGCAGGGTTACTTCCCGGGGCCTGCCTTTCCTCCTCCCCGGGCCTTGGTCTCTTCCTCCTGCTCCCTAAGGCCCACGGCCGCAGGGCAGTCCTCTGGGGGCTCTGTTTCGGGGCTTCCGGGCTGAGGCGCCCTCTGGAAGCAGCTCACCGCGGGCCGTGTCCATGGTCCCAGGCCATGTGTATTTTGGTGACACGCTTACACCATGCTTTCAACCCACGGATAAAAGTAGTTCTTTCGATGATGAGCTTCACAGTATCTCAGATGGTTTTGTTTGCTTGCGTAACCATCTTCATACACCCATGTGGAGGTGAGGCAGGTTTGTAATGCTTACTTCCTGTTCACTGGTCACCACCACATGTAAGCCCATAAGCTTCTCTCTTCCCTTGAGCTGCTCTACCAAACCCCGTCTCTGGGATGCTAGAGAACCCTGCTCCCTCCTAACCAAATCGGGAAAATCAGAGCGCGGCCCGGTGCTTACCAATGCAGTCCCAGAGTCATGGGGAATGAGGTGAGGGAGTCCGAGAGCCTCGCTCTCTGAATAACATATCTGTGACGATATTAAGTTCGGGAGGCTCGGACCCGTGAGGGAATTGCTAACCGCACGCACGCCTGGCTGCGGTGGCCTCTCGCAGGGCCCTGCTGCCGGAACCTCTCTATTCTATCGAGGATCTCGATGGCAGGCTTCAGTAGAGGCTTTGATTACGTTTTGGAAAGCCAGCAATGCAACTTCATCCATTTGCTTCCCGTATTCTTAGGGGAGTTAGTTGAATGTGGAGAAGTTCTGAGTTCCTGAGTGATGTACTGGCGATGGGGACACTTGTCCCCGTACAAGTCGCTGTTAAACAGTCTAACGCTGTCAGATACTTCACTGTAAAGTACATTAGGCTGCCGACTCCGGCCGGTTTCATGGCTGGGGGCCCAGAGGTATTATTTCTGAATGAACGCTCGCGCACACACACACACACACCCTCTGATTTTCTTTGCGCACTTTTGTGTTGGGAGGCCTTCAGGTCAGAGAGTGAGAACAGGGTCTCAGGCCCTCCCAGCACTAGCTCATGCACCTAAATCCAGCACACGGTTCCCGCCTGCACCGCGTGGCCTCTGAGTGACACGCTGATGGCATGTGCCAGTGCCACCCGGTGCCACCTGTGCCCCGGACTAGCCACTGCCCGGTGAGTGCCCTCACGGCGGCTCCTGTCCCACCTCCCTCCTGCTCTCCAGACCCTTTCCTGTCCCTCATGTCCCCAGGGTTCCGCACGGCTCTGCCCACCTCCACACGGTCCTGCCAGCCCTGCGATTCCACACTGTCTTTCCTCAAACGGCCCCCCTCGTCACTGATGCTCCTGACAGATCGCGCCCTGTCCCATGGAGTCTCCAGTTTGGCCCCTATGTTCCGGGACCGCCGATTTTGTCAGCCTAGCGGGACGGGCCCAGGTATCCGGTCCAAGGCTGTAGGCATTCTTTAGAGAGGAATCACATGCAATCAATGCCGCCCGGTCAGCAGTGAAGACACGGAAGTGTCGCTCGCAGGCGGTCTTCACAGTTATAACAAGTCACGTCAACCCCGCCATGGCTGTCATCTGCTTGTAGCCGTGTTGACGATCGCTCGCACACTGGTGCTGAGGTCTCGCAAGATCCCAAAGCATCTAAGAAAGCCAGAGGCCCTCTGTGCACTAAGGAGGTGCAGTGTGACTGTGGGATCGCTCTCCTCTGGGCGTTAGCCCCTTTGTTCAATTATTCTGAGTGAGCATTGCACTGAAGTAGCATGCTGCTGAGCTATAATAATGGTGGGGATACTGAGAAAGGAGATTTAGTGTTTTTCCCCCCACTGTTCATTCCTGTATATATTTGTAACAAAGGGGAAGTAAATGCAGACGTGTATCTTTCCTGTAAAGGAGACGGAGTCATTCATTAGTTCTTACTCCTCCTTTAAGGTGTGTTTTGTGTGTGTAACCAGCGCTAACCACTTTCTAAACCACCGTGTGGCACTTACGTCTCCAGCGCTGAGCACCCCTGGAGAGCCTGCTGCAGAGGCCGCACTCCTTGGAGAAACCACATTCTCATTTGGAAAGAGAAGACAGAACCTGACAGCCACAATTGTGATGAAACACTGAGAATCGATAATGCTGGCATCACGTTTCAAAATCCCGGTTATCCCTATAGATTAAGCTAGGGAGGCCCTTTAAAATGTGGGCGTCACCATCCTTGAGTTGAGAAACGCCTGGACTTTGGAGGTAAAGTTGGAAAGAATACGGAATAATTTGAATACTTCCTGTCGGCATGAATCCGTGCTTGTGAACCCGCCTGCCATACCAGTAAGCCGCGCCACCCCGAGCCCAGGGCATGGCCAGGCAGAGCGACCCCTCTGGACGGAGGCCCCCAGCCGCAGCCACGCCGCCTCCAGCCACTAACCAGCTCAGAGTGGAAGGTCTCACCTTCTCGGCGGCTCAGGCCAGGCGGAAGGAACAGCAGACCCGACTCTAAACGCAGCTGCCTCCTCTCAGGTCGTATTTGTCCTTCAGAGCTAGTGTAGGTCTTTATTTATTTATTAAAATATTTTTATTGATTTTATAGAGAGGAAGGGAGAGGGATAGAGAGTTAGAAACATCAGTGATGAGAGAGAAACATTGATCAGCTGCCTCCTGCACGCCCCCTACTGGGGATCCAGCCTGCAACCAAGGTACATGCCCTTGACTGGAATCGAACCCCGGGGCCCTTCAGTCCTCAGGCCAATGATCTATCCACTGAGCCAAACTGGTTAGGGTGCTAGTGTAGGTCTTTAAAGTGAACCTTCTCACAGATCAAACAGCAAGGACTTTGGCCATGTTAATTCCTGTTTGAAGGAAAACCATCTCCATGTTTTACGTAATGTTTATTCTACACTCATTATCAAGTGAAATAGTGAATGGGATTCTGGCATCGGTGCTTAGGAGTCAGTTTGTGTGAGCACCACCTCTTTGGGAAGGATCAACCCCTCTGACAGACTGCCCGGAGCCCCATTCAACAAATAACATCCTTTTTTTGTTAACTGTTATTAAGTGACTGGAGGCCCGATGCACGAAATTCATGCAAGAATAGGCCTTCCTTCGCCCCACTGCTGGCACCGGCTTCCCTCTGGCACCCAGGACTCGGGCTTCCCTCACAGCCCTGGCTTCGTCCGGAAGGTCGGTCGTCCGGTCTAATTAGCATATTATGCTTTTATTATTATAGATGATCCCAGAGTCCTTGTGTGGGGAGAGCATAGGCAGACACACACGAATAATATTGTGGCGAAGAGGTTGAGGTGTGGGCTCTGTATTTCACTCTTACTAATTAGCACTTGAACTTGAGAAATGACGGATGCTCTGTGCACTTGTGGGAACCCTAATCAAAGTACACGGATGCTCAAGGCCGAGTTGCCACATGCAGGTACAAAAGCAAGGACACAGCGATTGCACAATGCACTGGGCAGGCGTGTCTCTCTGTAGCCAAAGTGTTGACGTCACTGTTTGGCAAAAAGCCTCTCTTGCCTAAGTTGGTACAAAGCATGTTACTGACCAGCGGTATAAGCCTGCTTGCTGGACTGCTTTATGCAATAGCTCCTGTGTTTGAGGCTGCTTGTGTGTGGGGCTGGGCTGCTGTGTGTACAGGGCTCCTGTGTTTGCTACTGTATTAGTGAGGGCTGCTTGGCTCGGCTACTGTGTGAAGCTGTTTTGAAAACCTGCTTTGTCTAGTGGCTAGTTAGTAGCAATGGCTACTCGGCCTGCAATAAGATTCTCCGATACGTCTGTGACTGCTCATACTGTCTTCTCCGTCCAGTTCCCGGTGTCTATGGCGGTCCAGGTCCTGGCAGCGGAACTGAGGCCCCACAGGTGGCCTAATCGAGCAGGGTCAAGGAGCAAGTACTCCCACAAGTGGCGCAGCGAGCAGGGCCCGGGAGCATGCGGAGGGTCCAGGAGTAAGCACTCTGACAGCACCTCGGTGCTCCTTGTGCGAACGGGGCGTGATGGTCGTGCACAGTTCGTGTGGACGACGCCAGCACCTAGTAGATGCTCAGTAAGTGTTGGTGACGCACATCATGAGAAAGGCAGTGTGTGTATCCAATTTTCAAACCCCGGTGATTTCTCATGTTGTTTTTTTGTTCTCATTTTTTTCAGTCACTGTGTTTATTAATGTGATGTTTGTGTCCTAAAACCTGCCAAAAGTGCTGAATAATATTTAAGAATTAGAACACGGAAGTTAACTGTAACTGAGGACGTTATACTATTCCTTAGGATAAACGCCCTGGGTGATAATGACTAAACCCTCTATCCATGGCATTTTCTTATGTTGTTATTACATGAACAATGTGGAAGGTGTGAGCTGGCAGGAAATCGGAGGCCGTTGTGTGAGAGAGAAAGGGCCCCAGGCCCTGAGGGCCGCTGTGGCCTAAGGAAGCAGAGCACCTGAGCGGGAAAGGCAGGTTGCCACAGTGTTGTTTTTAGAAAATGAATGCACATGTTCTTTTTCCTCTCTCTGTGTTTCTGAGAAATGAGGAATGCTATTATGATTGGAAAACAAATCTGTCAGCTCATTTACATGCCAACGGCGTCCCCCTCGCTTTCTGATTCTAAACAAGCCTCATGCTATTGAACAAACGATTAGGCGTTTTTCACCTCTCAGGATGTAAGACCAATATTGCTAAATCTTTAATCAAGCCCAGAGGCAATGCATCAAAGGAATCAACTATTGTAATGATGATGACTCCAATTAGCCGGTTTGTAATCCGATAATGCATTTCCTTCCAGGAGTCTAAGAAGGTTCCAGGCGCCATTCCCATAATTGTCAGGCTCCTGTTTGATATTTATTTTGGGTCCTGAACATAATAAAGAGAAAAGCACAGTCCCAAACACCAGGTCACTTTCATTTCTTAAAAGAACGCACGGCAGACTAGCAGGGCGTTGATGAGGAGATGTTTGCAGCAACGTCTCTCTCCTGCGGACTCATGGCAGGTCCGTGCGGTTCTTCAGAGGAAAAAGGGGAAAAGCAGGTGAGGATCGCTTGCTTGGCTGTCAGAGAGCCAGACAGCTGGACAGGAAAGCCGCTCCCGTCCCTGCATGAAGGCGAGGCTTCATGTGCCTCTCACAGCACGTGACACCCGGTGGTCACACGTGTGACGAGGAGAGCTGAGGCGTTTGCTCACACGAGGAGCTGGACCTTGCAATACTCCCCACCCAGATGGATGCTCCTGACCCTACTCTCCCTCTGTGCTCCTCTGCGCCCCTCGTTAAGGTGACCCTCCCTTCACCGCTGTCTTTGTGAGCCCAAGTATATGCCAGCTCACCTAGTGTCCTGGTGCAGAGCGAATGCGTGAGTGTGTGCACATGCCTACTACTCTACCCCTGGCCACCTCCCTGCCTAACAGGTGCTCGACCCGGCGAGACTCCGTGAGGCATCAGCCACTGGTCTCAGGCAAAAGGACCTGCTTAGCTTCCTGGGGTGGGAAGAAAAAGATGGCGTCCAGCTCACTCCCCACTTCCTGTGCTGCAGGGATACCTAGGAGGACAGCTGGGCTGTGCAGGAGCTGATGGAGGTGATGCCGCCCACCTGGAGAACAGGTGTCCCTAGAGACCAGGTGTGGTGTCCCTAGGGGCCACGTGTCCCTGGACCAGTGTGGTGTCCCTGGAGACCAGGTGTCCCTGGAGACCAGGTGTGGTGTCCCTGGAGACCAGGTGTCCCTAGAGACCAGGTGTAGTGTCCCTGCACAAATGGTGGTCTCCTGTGTGTCTGTAACACGTGGTCCTTTCTATCCTCACAGCTCTGTCTAGAGGGCGTTTCATCGGAAGAATTACATAGCTCATCCTCAGACACATAGGGGTCAGAGTGACAGTGATTTATCCTGTCACTTCAACTAATTATTAATTTGTTTCTGCTATAATTGCCCCACTTAACAGGTAGAGACAAACAGTAGATAGAGCTTAAGTAACATGCTTTCTACAAAACTATACATTATAAAAGTCTTGTTTTTAATTTCAACTGATGAACCTCATCTTTTTCATCCAAGTCACACAACAGTTCCTTTCTGAATAGATGTAAAACTAGATGACCAATGATCACAACTTTGATGTGTCATTTCAAACACATTCCTATCATGGTCTTTTTTAAAAAAATGATTTTTAAAATTGATTTGTGGAGAGAGAGGAAGGGAGAGGGAGAGAGAGAGAAACATGGATGTGAGAACAAACCATCAATCGGCTGCCTTCTGCCAGCTCCCTATGGGGAATCAAGCCTGCAACCCGGAATTGAACCTGCAACCTTCATGCCTGGGATGGCCCCGGGCCAACCAAGCGCACCAGCCGGGGCGCCTGTCTTTGTCTTAATGACCCATTTCCAACAAGGGCCACCCTCTCCTTCTAACCTGTAAGACCTCTTCCCGAGCCACCCTCTGGCCCTGGCCTCCCGGATCATTCTTTCCGTGAGCCAGCTTCCTCAGGCCGGCTCTTGGTGCAGCCCCAGCCACCATCGGTTAACACCTCTGTGTGTGTGTGTGTGTGTGTGTGTGTGTGTGTGTGTGTGTGTGTTGACCTTGTTGCTGCTGCTGTTCTCACAGTCTTTGAGGAACCAGCATTTAGGAAGCAGCCATAGGAAGTGGGCGGGAAGGTACAGAACTCCGGTGGGTGCAGGGGGGTGCGGTGGGTGGGTCCCCGGCTGGGATTGGGTTATAGACGAGCAGAACACAGGGCACTGTGATATGTACCCGAAGCCTGATCTTAGGAGGAGAATAGAACCCCACTGTTGGAGCCAGACTCTGATGACACAGGTGAAAACAGCCCAACAATGATCACCTAACCGGTTTTGTTAAGTTACATACTCGTAGGAATAGACCCATTTCATTTGTCTTCAAGTTGCTTCTCACAGTGTCACCACCGTATTTTCTTAATGTCCGTTTTGACAGTTGGTCATAATTGCCCAAAGCATTTGCTCTATTTCCTGCCACGTTGCTCTGATGCGACCAGTCCCTGTTTCTGAAGGTTCCCTCTCACTGGATGAGCTCGCTGACCGCGAGGCCCACCCTGTGAGCGCCCGCGCCTTCAGAAACATTGTGGGCCAGTTTCGTACATTTGTTCCTTTTATGCGGTTTCTTTCTGTTCCTTTGGCAGCTGAGCACGGTATTTCTCCCACAGAAAGATTATTAGTTAGCTGCTCTCGGTTAATTAACCAGATGAAAACCCATGCTATTATGGTTCTGAGGTTTTTTTTTCTCCTTTAACAACACAACAAAACAGTCCCTACGATGATGATTGTTCAGTCAGACGAGGCTTGGTAAGCTTGGTGTGCGCTGGTTAACTTCTTTTCTCACCATGAGGATTGTTTTCTTCCCAAAGTGTAATTTTTAGAACTCCCTTTCCTTCATGTCTGTTTTTGGTAATCTAGTAGTTTCTTTATCTGAAAATGTTTGTTTTTATCCACATTCTTGAAAGATTTTTTGCCTAGAATTCCTAGAAATTCTAGACCTACAATATTTTAACCTCTCTGTATTTTAAACATCACAGTTCAATAGCTTTTTATACTTCACTAGAGGCCCTGTGCATGAATTCCAGTCCCTAGCGGCTGCTGGCCACCAGCCAGGGTCTTCCTTCATTCCGCACCACCCCCTGGTGGTCAGCGCACGTCATAGCAAGCGGTCGAGCTCCCAGTAGGTCAAACTCCCGCCTGAGGGAACAATTTGCATATTAGGCTTTTATATATAGATTTCTCACATTAAGAAGTCCACTTAAAGAGGAAGATTGTTCTTTGTAAGAAGTCCTCTTTCTCTGGCTTTAAGGTTTTTCAATTGTAGATGTGTCCAGTTTTTGGTATTTCTTTTAATTCTCCTTGAGGATATTTTTTCCATTGATTTTTGGAGAGTGGAAGAGAGAGGGAAAGACAGAGAGAAACACTAATGTGAAAGAAACACATTGATTGATTGCCTCCTGCATGCACCCTGGGCAGGGCCCTGGGCGGGGGAGGAGCCTACAACAAACCGAGGTCCGTGCCCTTGACTGGAATCGAACCCAGGACCCTTCAGTCCACAGGCCGATGCTCTATCCACTGAACCAAACCAACTAGGGTCAGTTTGTTTGTTTTTTAATCGCTCTGCGTCTGTTTCTTTCACCCACTCCCTTTGATACATCTTGTACCGGGGAATTTAGACCTTCCATCGGTTCTGAATCATTTTATTCTTTGTCTCTCAAGTCATTCTCCTGTCCTCTCATCTGTGCTTAGATGTATGTTGGAACTTGTTCTCTACACTTTAAACCTGATTTCATATCACTCTTCCTTTGGCTAAGTCCACTTGGAGTAAAGTGAAGAATTTTCTTTCAGTTGAATTCCTCTCGTTCAGCCTTATCTACTGCATTTCACCCATGTGTTCCAACAGCTATCTTTTCACTTAGAACCTTTCTGTTTGTGTCTTTTTCAAACATCCTCTGGCCGCTCGTTGGTGTAATTCTAATTTTCACTCTTTAAACACCCACTCATCATTTTAACATCTGAGTGCAAGCGTACGTTGGGATACTCACATTCATTGCACTTGGATGGACTGCAGTCGGCTGATTCTCGATTCTCTCGAGTGGATGGTCACAGACTGGGAAGCGGGGGTGGGGTGGGGTGGGAGGGATTGTGGACGGATGCCTGTGTCCCCAGGAGACCTGCGCTGGCTCCTAGTGATGGGGAGTCACCATGCTTGGGGCCGCTCCGCCTCTGGCAGCCCCAAGCTGGTGCCCAGCGCCACCTGCCCTTCCCGCTCCGCACGCCGCTGGGACCTTGGACACCCCTCTTCCTTCCCTGAGCCTCCAAGTGCGAGGCCGCTTTGTGCACAATCACAGCATGAGGGTCCCTCAGAGGACCTAGCTCCCAAGTTACAGTTTCTCCCTGAACATGCTCCTTGTGTCAAAGAGCAGATACCTGGCATTTTAAGAGCTGCTTCGATGTATTTCTATTCGGTTTACAGTGAATTATTTGACATTTTAATTTGCGAACTCATGTATATATCTTCCTAAATAAAGTGAGATGGCCAGTTTATTAAACAGGATTCCATGCTATGTCGGTAGAGGAAACCCTTAGGAATACTCATTTTCTCTTTACCACATGTAACAGCCTGCAGTTTACGTTCTGAGCCCATGAAGTTGGGAGCTATCTTTTCTTTTACTCAACGTCTCAGCCTGATTTAGGTTGATTATTGTTGCTTTAATGACACGAGGTCCTGCATGCATAACTAATGCACAGGAGGGTATATGCAATGGGGAAGTCTCCCCTCATATACACGTCAGTGCCTACAACCGTTTTCTCATTGGAGGACTCTGAAGTGAGCACAAAATCAGCTCAAATCAAACCCACGGGGAACCATACGCATCTCAACACCTTCATGGGTTTCATATGCTTACTAGTAGCCCGTTTGCACGAAGATTCATGCAATAGACCTTCATTCACCTGGCTGCCTGCACCAGTTTTCTGCCGGCACCGGGGACCCAGGCCTTGGCTGTGGTCACCGCCTTCTGCCTTTTTCAGGGTCGGGGCTTGGCCCCGGGCGGTGGCCTTGGGCTCGGCGGCACCCAGCGTCCCTGCTACTGATCGCAGGAGCTGACCCCCAGTGGTTTCCTGTGATCCGTGCAGGCTGCCCACTGGTGCCCAAGGCCCGGAAAGCCTCGGGCGGCTTTCCCGGCCTTGGGCTCGGCGGCACCCCAACGTCCCTGCAGCGGTTTCCTGGTGGGCGTGGCTTGGTTAGTGGGCGTGGCTTGGGCATAGCGAAGGTGCGGTCAATTTGCATATTTGTCTATTATAAGGTAAGATAGTAGGTTTACTCTTCAAACTTAATTTGAATCTCTAAATAGTGAGCAGATACAGTTTCATATTGTATTTATATTTTTAGTGAAAATACATGTGTGATGGAGTGCACATATAGTCCGCAGTGAGGCCTTGATGCATAATGCCATGTCCATTCATGTCCCCCCTCAAGAGGTTAAGGCTAACTTCATATTTTAGAGGATTTTAGAGTCTATTTAAAACCAAGCAGAAACTGCACATTTTATCACATAAAATTGAAAGATCACCCCCTCCCCCCATTCAATCCAAACAAAAGCGACTTTTTTGTTCATTTCTTTGGTCAATTGTGAGCGTCTCTTTACGAAAGTGCTGGACCCTGTCACCACACCGTCCTGCGCGTCCAAGACCAAAATCTGTAAACGACAACTGAGTCGCCTGGCCTCCCATGTCCTTAAGGCCTTTCACGGCCTCAGTATTACCCCAGGACTCGCGCCAGCATTTCACCCCGGAGCCTCTGTGATGGAATGAGACTGCCGGATGGTGCCCAGAGCACAGCTCCGAGGGGAAGGTTGGTTCCCGTCCAAGAGATGAAGCCCCCAAGCGAGTCTGCCTCAGCGTTCGAGTAGCCCTTGCTGCAGGCTGAGCCTCCCTTATTGGTGGGGTTTGGAGAGTAACCCTTCCCTCCTGTGGACGGCAGCCCTGAGGGCAGGTGCTGGCATGGTGGGGGGGGGGGCAGGAAGGAAAGAGAGCACGGCCTGGCTCCCTGTTACCTCGGGTTCCCATAAGCTCAGGCAGGGATGCGGGCGAGGCGTGGACGTGGAAGAGGGGTGCGCTCTCCCACAGCCTCTGAGGGCGCTGTAGCGTCCCCTGGGAGAGCCACCGGTGGCGCAGTGTCCAGAGCTCTCAGCTCCCTGCGGGGCGTCCTCGGCTGTGCCATGCAGCCTGGGCAGAAGTGGGCCCACAGATCCTGGGGTGTCGGGGTGTCGGGGTGTCGGGGTGCTGGAGGCTCTCCCTGTAGGCCAGAGGGACCCAGCTCCCACCCTCCTCACTCCTGGCAATGGCGCCGGACACCCCGGGAGAGCAGGCACCGCGGCCTGGTTCCAGCTCCTGTGGAGAAAGCCCGGCCTGGGCCTGGGGGCGATGCGGAGGCTCCGCTAAAGTCCGGAGGAGAGGAGCCTCCTGGCCGCTGGCCCTGGCTCGCAGACTCACTTCCCCAGCCCGGGTCGGGGTGAGGTGGAGTTGGGACTGGGAAGCTTGGCCATGCTGGGCTCGGTCCTGAGGTCCCCGCTGGCCACCGCCAGAGGCCCCGATCTCCTCTGCATCTGCTGCCCAGGGATGGGTCCCCTCAGCAGGAGGGAGAAGGACAGTCTACCTCACCTGTCACCTGACCTGTCACCTGTCCTGTCACTTGTCACCTCTCCAAATCTACCTCACCTGTCACCTCTCTGAATCTACCTCACCTGTCACCTCTCCGAATCTACCTCTCCTGTCACCTCTCCGAATCTACCTCTCCTGTCACCTCTCCTGTCACCTCTCCAAATCTACCTCTCCTGTCACCTCTCCGAATCTACCTCTCCTGTCACCTCTCCAAATCTACCTCTCCTGTCACCTCTCCTGTCACCTCTCCGAATCTACCTCTCCTGTCACCTCTCTGAATCTACCTCTCCTGTCACCTCTCCTGTCACCTCTCCGAATCTACCTCTCCTGTCACCTCTCCGAATCTACCTCTCCTGTCACCTCTCCGAATCTACCTCTCCTGTCACCTCTCCTGTCACCTCTCCGAATCTACCTCTCCTGTCACCTCTCCGAATCTACCTCTCCTGTCACCTCTCCAAATCTACCTCTCCTGTCACCTCTCCTGTCACCTGTCAGCTCTCCCGAATCTACCTCTCCTGTCACCTCTCTGAATCTACCTCACCTGTCACCTCTCTGAATCTACCTCTCCTGTCACCTCTCTGAATCTACCTCTCCTGTCACCTCTCCTGTCACCTGTCACCTCTCCCGAATCTACCTCTCCTGTCACCTCTCTGAATCTACCTCACCTGTCACCTCTCTGAATCTACCTCTCCTGTCACCTCTCCGAATCTACCTCTCCTGTCACCTCTCCTGTCACCTGTCACCTCTCCCGAATCTACCTCTCCTGTCACCTCTCTGAATCTACCTCACCTGTCACCTCTCCGAATCTACCTCTCCTGTCACCTCTCCGAATCTACCTCTCCTGTCACCTCTCCTGTCACCTGTCACCTCTCCCGAATCTACCTCTCCTGTCACCTCTCTGAATCTACCTCACCTGTCACCTCTCTGAATCTACCTCTCCTGTCACCTCTCCGAATCTACCTCTCCTGTCACCTGTCACCTCTCCCGAATCTACCTCACCTGTCACCTCTCTGAATCTACCTCACCTGTCACCTCTCCGAATCTACCTCTCCTGTCACCTCTCCGAATCTACCTCTCCTGTCACCTCTCCTGTCACCTGTCACCTCTCCCGAATCTACCTCTCCTGTCACCTCTCTGAATCTACCTCACCTGTCACCTCTCTGAATCTACCTCTCCTGTCACCTCTCCGAATCTACCTCTCCTGTCACCTCTCCTGTCACCTGTCACCTCTCCCGAATCTACCTCTCCTGTCACCTCTCTGAATCTACCTCTCCTGTCACTTCTCCGAATCTACCTCTCCTGTCACCTCTCCGAATCTACCTCTCTGTCACCTCTCCGAATCTACCTCTCCTGTCACCTCTCCTGTCACCTGTCACCTCTCCCGAATCTACCTCTCCTGTCACCTCTCTGAATCTACCTCACCTGTCACCTCTCTGAATCTACCTCACCTGTCACCTCTTCGAATCAGAAGCCCGCCAGCCCTATACTGCCTCCCTGGCCCCTTCTCCTGCCCTCTCCTGCCCTCTCCAATTGAGGGAAATGGAAACGCATTAAAGAGTGGAGGCTAGCTACAGAACGGAAAAAGTCGACCAGAACGGAAACACGAATGAATTGTCCTGGCAGTAAATGTGCATTTACAAATCCACATCCACATCATCCACAGCTCGCCTTGCAGGCTGGCCTGGCCCCCTTCCCTCTGAGGCGTGGCCGGTGACCAGGCAGCGCTGTGTCATTTCACTCTGCTCCCGTAGGACGGTCTTGACGGAGATTTTCCGCATTTTTAACCCTCAGTGTCTCTTCCCAGCCAGGAAGCAGGAGTTTTCCTCCGCCTCTGAGTGATGTCCCGTTGCTGTCAGGCCGTGTGAAAAGTAGTTTAATGTGTTCCTCCGGCCAGGCCCCGCCTCCAGGTTTATCAGAGATTTCCAATCAGCAGTGCATTGCTGTCCTCGCCCAAGGCTTTCCCGGGAGTTGAACAGTCCATGCTTTCCCTTCCACATTCAGCGTGAGGAGTTTCGGCAGGAGAAGAGAAAACTCATCAGCACATCACAGTGCTGTGCTTCAGTTTCTCCCTGCGCAATGTAGCAAAAGCTGGGTGTGCACTCACTCCTGAGTCATGTCAACGCTGCTGAACCACTTCTAACGTGATTATCCCGCAACGAGAGCAGGAAGCTATCCCAGACGAGCAGAGCCCTCAGTTTCCCTTTCAGGAACAAAATGCAGCTACAGTGGGGCGATATTTCGGTAATTCGTCTTTCAGGGGGGCAGGGAATTCAACAAGAAAACATCGTGTTTGTTGGAAAGGACTAGAACTACTTGTGACCTAAGCCTGTGATTGTAGCACTCTGCATTATAGCTGCTGGGCCTTGCCCACGCACCCTGCGATTTCACGTGCTGTATGACGTGGTTAGTACAGGCCTTGGCCACGCACCATGTGATTTCACGTGCTGTATGACGTGGTTAGTACAGGCCTTGGCCACGCCCCATGCGATTTCACGTGCTGTATGACGTGGTTAGTACAGGCCTTGGCCACGCCCCATGCGATTTCACGTGCTGTATGACGTGGTTAGTACAGGCCTTGGCCACGCCCCATGTGATTTCATGTGCTGTATGATGTGGTTGTACAGAGAGCTGCAGCGTGGGCGTTAAGTCTGTTTCACTTACGGGACCAATGGAGCTCAGAGGGTTTGAGTGACTCTCCCCCGTCCCAGAGAGTAAGCACTCGAACCCAGACCCGGCCAGACGTGTGAGCCCACCTTCCCGCATTATCTGTTGCCACCTTAAATAGGACACGGTGGCTATTTCATGATTATCTACTTTAGTGCCGAAAAGGCAACTAATAAAATGTTTCTTCCATTTTTCAGGTTTTTCCTTATTCTTTCTGTCTTCCTCCCTCCCCATTTTTGGGTAAATAATAGGCATGATTTATCCTGTAAATGACAGGTCGGAGGCAGACTGATGAGGATGTGCTGACCGTGTGTTTTAAGGCCTCGGTAAAAATTCCCGTGGACAACGGCCGAGCACCCTGCGGAATGGAGAATGCCAGAACCGAAATGCAATGTTGTGACCAACAGCCTCCATGTGAGTGTGCTAACCAGTTCACTCAGGTTACAGTGTCAGCTGTGCCCTGCAGTGCTCCGTCACAGAGAGCTTCGGAGACACAGTTGGTCCTTGAACGGATCAGAAATTCCACCCGCTTGTTCTCCCTGGGCTCGGAGGGAGGAGAACGCACCTTTCTGTCTGGCTCCGGTGCCCCACGCTCCTCCCACACTGACCCACCGGGAAATGGGGTCCCTCCGTTCGGGTCCGAGGGCTTATTGTTACGCTTCTTTTCTAAAGAAGGAGAAGAGCTCATCGTAAGGAAAATGGGAACTGTCCGTGTCCTTTTTGCAGAACAGCGTGAAGCCCCCGGGTTTGGGATGCCTGGGAGGGGCTGGGGCAGGACACGCTGCTTCTTGGGAATACCCTTTCCCTGGAAGTGTGGGTCCCCCCAAACACCAGGGGCTAGAAACATAGATGCTCACTTCCAATTTCATATTGAGCATTTTTGATTTTGTAAAAAATTTCTTTTATCTACTTTTTTGCTACAAACACATAAATAAACGTAAGATAACACTTGACATGTTTTCAAAGAGCGGGGTCCAGTGCTTGTGAATAGCAGCAGCAAAGAAAGCCACTTGATAGAAGATTACCATAAAGTCACACCTGAAATTTCTACCCGCCCCTAAGTACGTTTCAATATAACACATTAGAGTTCTGTCTTGATTCTCTTCTTATGGATAGTGGTAATGTTAGCTAACGCTTATTATGAGCATCAATCTGGATGCTTTATCCTTTTTTTCCACTTCCTTTACGGTGGAAGTTGACAAAATTTCCATTAGGAAGAGGACAAAATTTCCTGGCTGGCATGGCTCAGGGGTTGAGCATCGACCTATGAACTAGGAAGTCACGGTTCAATTCCCAGTCAGGGCACCTGCCCAGGTTGTGGGCTCCATCCCCAATAGGGGGCGTGCAGGAGGCAGCCTATCAATGCTTCTTTCTTATTACTGATGTTTCTGTCTCTCCCTCTCCCTTCCACTGCAAAATCAATAAAAATATTTTTTAATAAGAAAGAAAGAGGACAAAACCAAGGGCTGGCGAGTGGAATGACTCAGTGTTGGAGACAGGCAGCTCCCGCCTGGCCCCCGAGGGACCCCCTCTGAGTGGTGCGGAGGCCACAGAGATGCATGGGGCTGTGGACGGAAGACCAGTCCCCCTTCCTGCACATTTCTCTGAATCCATTTCCTCTGATTTACGTGTTTCAGGCCTCGCCCGTGAACCCTGGCTGACCGGAGGATAAAGAAACGCTGCTGCTCTGGGTTGACAGCTAATACGGCCTCCCGGCATTTTCCATCTGACTCTGCGGGCCGTGCGATTGCTCAGGCTGCCTGTGGGCGTTGGCACGTGTCGCCCTGGGAGGGGGGAGGGAGTCTCCCGTGGCTTCTATAGAACCGCAAATGGCGAGACGCATTATTGATGCTGCCTGGCCCGCCTCTCCCGCGACAGCAGCCACGGCAACCCGCAGACCCGGGCTCCGTGAAGCAAGCACACTTTCTCTAGAAAATCCTGTCCAAGTCCGTCTCTGTCTCCCACGGAGACGCAGCCCTGGCACGGCCGTGTTAAGTAGGGTGCCCATGTCTGTGTCTGTGTCCTGCACAGTCCTTCCCGCTGGGCTCAATCAGCCGCTCGGGCCATGAAGCCAAGTGCCGCTTCTGACCGCCTGTGGGCGGGGGGCAGCCGGTAATTCTTGGCAGCGTCTGCTTTGGGGGGTCATCATGTGTCTGCATGTGAAGATGGGCAAGAGTGTGTCAGGCACCACTAATCACATGCTGCTTCACAGTGGCATCCCATGACCCCAGATGACTGACCCAAGAGAATCAACTCACATGTTGCTGTGTCCTATGACAGCTTCTCATTTAAAGGGACAGACTCCATTTGTGTTGCTTAGACAACATTGCAGAGAAACGCAGGGCTCCACCTGGCTCCTGTCCCTCAGCCAGAGAAGTGTCCGCCTGGCGACCGTGTGGGTGCTCCCCCGCGGGCGGGGGCCCAGAGCACAGACTCCATGCAGTGAGGCTCCCCTGGAGCCCGTGTGCTCACACCTGTTACCAGGGGCCCAGGGGTCCCGGGGAGAGAGGCACCTGTCCCGGCGGCCGGGCAGGGCGGCCCCTGAGCTGTGTGTGAACCAGGGGCCGCTGGCCAGGACCCCGCAGATTCCTGTCACGCGTCAATTGTCTGAGCGTTTCCGGCAAATGTTCAAGGCCAACAAGGGCTATAGTGTTTCCCGGTTTCCTCACACCGGTTTGTGAAAGTTCTTGGGACCAGCACATTTTTTCTAATTTAAGCAATTATTATTATTTAAATTTTTATTGTTTAAAATATTACATATAATATTACATGTCTCCTTTTTCCCCCATTGACCTCTCCCCCGCCCATCCCACGCCCCAGAACATGCCCTCACCCCCCCTACTATCTGTGTCCATTGGTTATGCTTATATGCATGCATGCAAGTCCTTTGGTTGATCTCTTACCGCCACCCCCCACCCGCCCTGCCTTCCCCTCTGAGGTTTGATGCTCCGATCGATGCTTCTCTATCTCTGGATCTGTTTTTGTTCATCTGTTTATGTTGTTCATTATATTCCACATGAGTGAGATCATGTGATATTTATCTTTCTCTGACTGGCTTATTTCTCTTAGCATAATGCTCTCTAGGTCCCTCCATGCTATTGTGAATGGTAAGAGTTCCTTCTTTTTTACTGCAGTGTAGTATCCCATTGTGTATATGTACCACAGTGTTCTAATCCACTCATCTGCTGATGGGCTCTTAGGCTGTTTCCAAATCTTAGCTATTGTAAATTGGGATCGGCACATTTTTAAAGGTACAGTGACTCTGGTCTATGGTTGGAAATTCAGCTTCAGCTATCCAAGCCTTTAGGACAGCCTGACTTCAGGAAGCAATCGGCGACTCTCCCACTCCCTTTTCTCTGGGAAATGAAGTGTTTACAGCATATTCAATGTCTTGTGGTTGGTGTCCAAGTCTTTGCACTGGGAACTAGAAAACACCTTTTGTTTTAAAGGAGGGAAATGCAAATACTGACTTCCAGTCGCATTCAAACAAATCTCTCCCCAGACGGATGGCTGCCTCTATGTATTTGCATTCTTGCCTGTGTACTTAGGCAAGAGAGTAAGCTGCCAGGTGGCATCACATGCACACTGGGCCTCTCACGGCTCAATTAAAAGGCCAGGTGAGATGCGAAGACTACAAATGCTCAGAGAAGTGAAATGTATCAGCACTATTGTTACCAACTGGTTCCTCAACATTCTTCGTGAATAGAGAGTCTTTGTCAACCGCAACCCTTCCTACCCTTATCAGTCATTGATGTCACAACTTCTGATAGGATCAATGATCCTTTCTTACCCGAGACACTGGAACCCTTCCTCTTGGAAGAATTGGAGATCCTATACTTTCCTCATAAAAAGGGATTCCCAAAATGTGTGGTTCTTCGTCATTTAGTGCAGCCATTCTTTTAGTAGATTCCTATTACCTGTGCGCACCAACTAAGTATGAGAGGCGGCAAAATACTGCGCGAAGTGCACACCCACCCCAGACACTTGCATACAAATAGCACGAGCTCAGGGCGGAGAGTACCGGAGTCAAACTCGGCTCCTGCTCACTGCACACACGGCCTTGCTGCACACACAGCCTTGCTGCACACACGGACTTGCTGCGCACAGGGCCTTGCTGCATACACGGCCTTGCTGCATACACGGCCTTGCTGCATACACGGCCTTGCTGCACACATGGCCTTGCTGCACATATGGCCTTGCTGCATACACGGCCTTGCTGCATACACGGCCTTGCTGCACACATGGCCTTGCTGCACATATGGCCTTGCTGCATACACGGCCTTGCTGCACACACGGCCTTGCTGCACACATGGCCTTGATGCATACACAGCCTTGCTGCACACACGGCCTTGCTGCATACACGGCCTTGCTTCACACATGGCCTTGCTGCACATATGGCCTTGCTGCATACACGGCCTTGCTGCACACACGGCCTTGCTGCACATATGGCCTTGCTGCATACACGGCCTTGCTTCACACATGGCCTTGCTGCACATATGGCCTTGCTGCATACACGGCCTTGCTGCACACACGGCCTTGCTGCACACATGGCCTTGCTGCACATATGGCCTTGCTGCATACACGGCCTTGCTGCACATATGGCCTTGCTGCACACACGGCCTTGCTGCACACACGGCCTTGCTGCACACACGGCCTTGCTGCGCACATGGCCTTGCTGCACACATGGCCTTGATGCATACACAGCCTTGCTGCATACACGGCCTTGCTGCACACATGGCCTTGCTGCACATATGGCCTTGCTGCATACACAGCCTTGCTGCATACACGGCCTTGCTGCACACATGGCCTTGCTGCACATATGGCCTTGCTGCATACACGGCCTTGCTGCACACACGGCCTTGCTGCACACATGGCCTTGATGCATACACAGCCTTGCTGCACACACGGCCTTGCTGCATAAACGGCCTTGCTGCACACATGGCCTTGCTGCACATATGGCCTTGCTGCATACACGGCCTTGCTGCACACACGGCCTTGCTGCACACACGGCCTTGCTGCACACACGGCCTTGCTGCACACATGGCCTTGCTGCACATATGGCCTTGCTGCATACACGGCCTTGCTGCACACATGGCCTTGCTGCACATATGGCCTTGCTGCATACACGGCCTTGCTGCACATATGGCCTTGCTGCACACACGGCCTTGCTGCACACACGGCCTTGCTGCACATATGGCCTTGCTGCACACACGGCCTTGCTGCTCACACGGCCTTGCTGCTCACACGGCCTTGCTGCGCACACGGCCTTGCTGCACATATGGCCTTACTGCACACACGGCCTTATGGCCTTGCTGCACACACAGCCTTGCTGCACACACAGCCTTGCTGCGCACACGGCCTTGCTGCACACACGGCCTTGCTGCACACACGGCCTTGCCCTGTGCAGAGAAATCAGATAACACTGAGAGGCTCATTATACTGGAAGGCACGAGCTAGGCCGTCAATATTCAGTGACAGTTTTCAATTGTTACTCATGAACGAACTCAAACATTTCTTAGATATTTTTTCTGATGAATTACAAAACAAATAAGCTAATGATGGTTTTGTCTGAATCTATTTTGCTGTCATCTTAAAAAAATTACAGATGCCACGTGAACAATCCTTTTGCTTTAACCACTAAAGTAAATGGAACTAGTTTGTATTTTTTAAAAAAGTATATTTTATTGATTTCAGAGAGGAAGGGAGAGGAAGAGATAGATAGAAATGATGAGAGAATCACTGATGGGCTTCCTCCTGCATGCCCCCCACTGGGGATCGAGCCCACAACCCAGGCATGTGCCCTGACCGGGAATCAAACCATGACCTCCTGGTTCATAGGTCTATGCTCAAATGCAGAGCCACTCAGGCTAGGCTAGTTTGCATTTTTAAACCTATTTGCATATCCCGTATTTGGCTTTGTGAAAAGACATTTCTTTACAAGTTAAAATTAAACAACAACAAAAGGAATGGAATTACATATTTAAGGTGGAATTTTAAAAAGTAAACTTAAAACTGAAACAATAAACATCAGAGTGTCCATAATCAGAGTTCAGTTCAACAAACTCTCACAAACGAATCCCACGCGTGGAAGGAATACAGGGAACGAGAGAGCAGTGTTAGCAGCACAGCAGTTCCCTTGGCGCCTGGGCCCGGCCCGCAGGGGAACGCTGCCCTGACCTCTGCCGAGGGAGTCGCTCTGTCCCTTCAGAACTGGACACACGCAGGACCACGCAGCACCTTCTCGCCGGGGCCTGGCCTCCCGCTGCCCGTGGGGACGGCAGTGTGTAGGGTGTCCTCACCGAGTAGCACCCTCGGCGTGAGGGCAGCGCGCTTTCCTTGTTTAACGCTGACGACACGGGCTTGCTCCATGTTTGGATTCTTACGGATCATCCTGCTGTGAACATCCTTGCATGCGTTTTTGCTGAAAATATGGCTGCGTGCCTGTTCAGAATGAGATACACTCTTTTTTGTTCTTTTTAAAAATAATCCTTTCTGCCTTGTTTCATTTTATTTTTTTAAGTATATTTTTACTAGAGGCTCGATGCATGAAATTCGTGCAAGAGTAGGCCTTCCTCCCTGAGCTGCCAGCACTGGCTTCCCTCTGGCACCTGGGACCTGGGCTTCCCTCGCAGCCCCAGCTAATTAGCATATTACACTTTTATTATTATAGATTAATTTTAGAGAGGAAGGGAGAGGGAGAGAGAGATAGAAACATCTATGATGAGAGAGAATCATTGATCAGCTGCCTCCTGCACACCCCCTACTGGGATCGAGCCTGAAACCCGGGCCTGTGCCCTTGACTGGAATCGAACCTGGGACCCTTCAGTCCACAGGCCGACACTCTATCTACTGAGCCAAACTGGCCAGGCTGAGGTGCACTCTTGAATTTTCTTTTCTGTCTCAGTGTTCTGCTGGGAGACGTCTGTGGATAACAGCTCATCCATCTCCTCACCCGGTCCTGCCGGCACTATGCTGTGATATGTGTACTTTCTTGCTTGTTTCCCTGCGACTGTACATTTTTCTCATTTAGGCTGAATTTGTCCAGAATGATGTTCGCCCCAGAGAATGACTGTGAATGGCCCACTTCCTCTCTGCCTCTTTACCGCCTCCTGAAACCCGTGCAGTTGGGGAGTGTAGCACCTGCCAGTCAATGCCTGGCGGCCCGGAAGAGCGAGCTGGGAACTGTCTCCGTCACGGGAAACTGACCGAACACTCGCTCCTGCAGACAGTTACAGCCCGTCGGTGTGTTTAACTGAGTAGCTGTTGGTTGTGTGGTTGTCTTAGTTCCTTTTATTTGGGGGACTCTGTATAATTAAGCAACGTCAATGCCTAATTTCCTAAAGCTTTCCTTTTCAGTGCTCTTTTATTTCACAGTGCAGTTACCTTCTCCTGTGTTTCTAGAAGTTTGGGAAGCTTTGGGGGAAATGAAACTTGCTCCAAATAAAGGTGACTGGAATCCTCAGTGAGGTGTGTCCTGTTGGCGGCCGCGCTGCCCATAGCGAAGGCACGCTCGGCGGGCGGTCGGTTCCTCGGGCTTTCCCGACGTTCTCTCTGTTTCAAACAGTCGCTGCATCACCCACACTTTATTTTATCTTGTTATTTAGTTACTGACACTA
Source organism: Cnephaeus nilssonii (assembly GCF_951640355.1). Lineage (NCBI taxonomy): Eukaryota > Metazoa > Chordata > Mammalia > Chiroptera > Vespertilionidae > Cnephaeus > Cnephaeus nilssonii. Next base: position 3,182,862 of record NC_137076.1, read on the forward strand.
TAGGAAGCTCTATCTTTCCTTTTTCACTGAAATAAAATTCTATCACTTAAGTAAAAGTTGACTGCTGATGTGCTCTGCATTGTGGATTTTAGTTTTTCGTGTATTCCCAGGTAATTTCAACATTCGTTAGAGAATTTATTAAGACCGGTGTTACCAGCAGGGCTGTGAGGGACAGTATGGGAGCAGGAGGTGATCACAGACACACAGGCCAGTTATCCTGTCATCCTCAATGCTTCCCTAGAATGGGTGGCAGCGAACGGGAGCAGGGGCCTATGTTGTTGTCCATGTCTCCTTTTCCCCTAGGTTTTTAGAAAACAGTTCTTGATGTGATGGATTGGTATATTTAACTCTGGAAGGGAACACAGCAGGAAGGACATTGGAGAATAGAATTAATACTAAACTGTCATTGAGGCTGTCATCTAGACCGTCACATAAAAACTGCAGCAGACCAAGTGAAACAGGCTAGGGAGACTTCATTTAAGACCACTGCAATAGAGGTCATGGCCCCTGTGACAGAGGTCACGGCCCCTGCGACAGAGGTCACAGCCCCTGAGACAGAGGTCATGGTCGCTGCAACAGAGGTCACATTGCAATAGGAGAGAGAGATTGAACTCAACTCCACTGAACCTTTCCCAGGATGAGAAGACTTTCAATGGCAAGTTTTCTCAAGTAAAAGCTCTGGGAAAAGGGAAGACCAGGGCCTACAGTGAGGAGGAAGCTGTCTGAAGTTTAGTAGGCTGAGGGGCTGTGAGGACCTCTGGGTCAATTCAAAATATTTGTTTGCATACAAAGAATCATGCACAGTGATACAGAGAACAAGCTGATGGTTGCCAGAGGGGGTGGGGGCTGGGTGAGACGGTGGATGGAATAGGAAGTCCAAATGGGTCGTGATAGAATAGGCCAGCGATGTAAATACAGCGCTGGGAATACAGCCCACGGCATTGCGAGAACTCCGTGTGGTGCCAGGGGGTGCTAGAGGGATTGAGGCCATCACTTCGTAAATTACGTGAATGTCTAATCACTAACATTGAATGTCACTGTAATTGAAAAATAAAAATTTGTAAAGGAGTCATGTACACGAGTGCCTTTGTATGTTTAGTTCAGTAATTTATATTTAAGTGTGTAGATATATATTGCATACTTACTATTCCATGAACTACAGGATGCAAGTGCCACAGCTGATGATTGGATATGAATTTAAAATATTTCACTTGAGAAAATGGGGAGATACCCTTTGCCAGTGTTGCCAAAGGAAAGCTCTCCATCCCGTTTTGCCTGAAATTCTCATGCCACATCCTTCCATTGCGAGGAGGCTCTTTTTTGTTGTGTTCACAAGTCATCCTGCTCATGCTGGGATGCTGCCCTTTCATGAAAGACCTTAGTGATTTGGGGAGAAACTGTGGAGTCATTTGGGGCATCGAGTTCTTCAGTGTCATCCTAACAAAAGCAGAGGTGAGTGTGTGCGCCTCCTCCCTGATTCAACTGTGGAGGGTCCGAGGGTTTACTCTGCTTGCAAGATAACAAGTGAGTCTGCAGCCCCGTTGGTAGTCCTGGGAGAAAGAAGAGACTCCTGGGTTCACTCAGGAGCTCACCCCTCCCAGCGGCGTCACGGAGGCGTGTCAGCATCCCCTCCTGTGAGGCCTGGGCCAGCTCTCCCGCGGCCACCCCGAGGGGACCAGGACCTGAGCTGAGGGACCTGAGCACACGTGGCCGTGGGGCGCTGCCTGTGCTCTGAGGGACACTGTTGAACAGTGTTGAGAGACAGTCTGAGCGAAGGCCTCAGAGCCGGTGCCGGGAGCTCTGAGAGAGGAGGCACATGGCCCCCGGCCACCCAGCACCTCCCGTCCGGTGCCTCTGTCTGCATCCAGCACCCACACGCTCTGCTCCATGCACCAGCGGGGACTCAACTACTCGGTCTCACCAGAGAGTGACACCTGGATGGCAAGCGGAGCCGAGGGTCGTCTGTCCAGTGGGCTGCAGATGTCTGGGCGCCCGTGTGATGTCACCTGTAGCAGCCGCTTCTCTTCACCCTGTGCACAGCTGCTCACGGGGATCATACTGAACCCCACGGCCTGTACCGTCGGATATGTGAGGAGAGCCGTGAGACACGTGATTCTCAGACCTTCCCTGAGGGGGGAACGTACAGGGACTACGGAAAGACGTAATGCGCCTGTAAGAATCCAATGTAAAGGGCTGACTGTGAGCAAAGTTAAATGCCAACGCGGATACCAGTGCGAGTTAAAGTCCTTTCATTCGGACAAAAGCTGTTTGTAAACATGGATGGTATTGGGCCATTCCTTCTAAAAAGTTATTTAAATGTATCTTTATTGATTTCAGAGAGGAAGGGAGAGGGAGAGAGAGAAACATCAATGATGAGAGAGAATCATTGATCGGCTGCATCCTGCACACCGCACACTGGGGATTGAGCCCATAACCTGGGCATGTGCTCTGACCGGGAATCGAACCGTGACTTCCTGGTTCATAAGTCAATGCTCAACCACTGAGTAACACTGGCTAGGCCTAAAAAGTTATTTAAATAAGTACTATGCAGCATTAAAAAAAGAAAGAACTCTTACCCTTTGCAACAGCATGGAGGGATCTAGAGACCATTATGCTGAGTGAAATAAGCCAGTCCAAGAAAGACAAATATCACATGATGTCACTCATATGTGGAATCTAATGAACAACATGAACTGATCAATAAAGTAGATGCAGGGAAATAGAAGCATGGAACAGACTGAGGGATCTCAGAGGGAAGGGGTGGGTGAGGGTGGGTGGGAAGAGAACCAAAGACCTTGCGTGCATACATGCATAACCCATGGACACAGACAATAGGGTGGTGAGGGCCTGGGGCAGGGGGCAGGGGGCAGGGGTGGGCTAGAATAGGTCAATGGGAGGAAAAAGGGGGCATATGTAACACTTTCAACAATAAAGATTTTTTAAAAAAGTTATCTAAACAGGAGATTTAATTTACATGAATATAAAGGTATAGTTTTCAGGTGTGAGCAGAATTAGTTAAATTTGTCAACGTGATCTCAAAATCACTTGAAGCAGCACCGTCTGACAGACAAAGAACATGAACCTCACATGCACTTTTGAAAGTTCTAGTAGGCACATTAAAATTAGGAAGAAACAGGTGGCATTAGCTTCATGCACTTTATTTAAGCCCATGCATCCAAAAATTATTATTTATAGTATGTAATCGATACAGTATTATTAACGAGGTCCTTTATATTATTCTCTTTATCCTACGCCTTCAGAGTGCAGTGTGGCGCTTGCTCTCAGGGCTCATCTCAGTGTGGGCGTGGGCAAGGTACGGTTCAAGGGCACAGTAACCACAGGTGGCCAGCGCCTGCCACGGTGAGCAGTGTTAAAAGTAACGTCCACTTTCATCAAACCCAAAGATGGCTATTAAATAAAAATTACATGATGCCAAGATACCCTCTATGCATGTGCCTGAGCCAATTTTTTGAATTTAATTTTCTCATGTTAGCAGAAATATGTGGTGGCATGAACACTGGGTTAGGAGTTGGAGGTCCCAGGCTGAGGTTCCCACAGACTTGCCATGGGACCTGGAGTGAGTCCCATAGATTCTTGGGTCTCATTCCATCCTATGGATAAGGAAGACTTAGGGTTTTATGTTATTTAAGGAAGACTTTGGTTTTTTTTATATATATATAAAATAGTTTCAGTTCTAAAATTGTGTCAGTCTTTGCAGGCCAAATAAATTAATGGAGGAGGGCAAAAAATATCATTGACTTGAGAAATAGGTAACGCTAACTTTGGTAACTCAATGGTCACCGTACGTAGCCATTAAATCTACTTTGTACAGGGTCACATGCAATCACATATACATATGCAGCTAATTCCTCACAAAGCCTCGGGATAGCCTGAGAATAGGAATTTAATAAAAATCATGGGGATTATCTCATGCTTAGATTTGAGGATGATAAGGTATATCTGAAGCATCTATTTCAGAAGTGCATTTTTTCTTCCAAAAAGAAAAGTCAGGCGCAATGAAACGAGCCAAATGTAGTAGAGAAAAACGATGCATTAAGCATGCTGCAGGCTTCCTGTCTGGCTGAAGCATTTGCTAATTCATTTAACCCAGAATGCGGTCTTGAGCACTCACAGCTGGTTTCAAACCCAATCTTTTACAAAGCAGTCAGCTCAAAGGAATACTCAAGTTAAACTTCAACTGCAACGGGAAGCTATTCATTAAGTGAACTTCCTGGTTTTCCTGTACACTGAGTCAATCGCATTGAACTTGCCCTTTCACATTTGGGCTCTATTTTTCTGCCAAAAAGTGATTTGACCTGGAAGGAGGAAGGAAACCCAGCATGGAGAGAGCAATTGCAGGAATGTTCGCTCTGCAGCCACCGAGCCTGTCATTCATTTGCTGATGAACCACTGTGTTTGACTTCAGATTTCAGAAACCGATATTGTACTGTTTCCTTAATATTTAGGGCAATGGAATTGTCTGCTTATATTCAACAGACTGTGCCCAGGACTTGTTTAACCAACAGGAGACTGCCCTGCCAAGACACACTTGGTGTCATATTGGAGACTAAATCTCATTGGCACAGAACGTAAAACCCCTCTATTCAATAACAAGGGCTGTGATTTATATGAAAAGACAATGCGTAAAAAAATTCCAGAAAAACTGACCTTGACTTTGTACAAGGGACCTTGGCCTCCCTTCCTGGCAAGCCCAACCTCAGGATATTTCGGGGACCCTGAGTCCACAGAAATTCCCCAAGAGCAGCAGGTGTGCCAGGGGTGAGGGAGGCTCTCAGCAGGCCCGGCTCCGGGTTCTGCATGAAAGTAGAGGGTAGAGGTCAAGTCCACGCCAAAGCAGTGGCTCAATAACTTGTTTTGAAGGAGCAACGCTTTAGTTAATACCTTTAGTTGTAAACATTCAAACAAAACAAAATGAGACCAGCCTTCTTGTTAAATGCAGTGCTGTTTAAGATGACTTATGATCAAAATTAAACACAAAACTGTTAAGAAACTATAGAAAGCTATGAAAATACAATCAGAAAAGGATTGTGACAGTTTTAACAAGCCCACCTAAAAATTATTTATTTCTTAGGAGAACTGACCAGTTTCTTGCTATTAGATCAGAACTCAATCACTGAAAAGTGACATGTTAACTTGTGAAGTCATTTTCTGTTGAAAAGAGACTCCCAGAGCTGTGAGCATCAAGTCTGGCTCCAGCCCGGTAACCTTTTCATGATATTCTTTTTTATTTATTTTTATTTATTCTTAAATATGTTTTGGTTGATTTTAGAGAGGAAGGGAGAGAGAGAGAGAGATAGAAACATCAATGATGGGAGAAAATCATTGATCGGCTGCCTCCTGCATGCCCCACACTGGGGATTGAGCCCCCATTCTGCAACCCGGGCATGTGCCCTGACTGGGAATCAAACCGTGACCTCCTGGTTCATAGGTCGAGCTCAACCACTGAGCCACACGGCTGGGCATGTATTCTTTTTATAAAAAGGCTCTCACAATGGATGCTATTTCCTGGTTCTTTAAATGCCTGTGGAGTCATCACCTTATCAGCTCATGAATTCATGACTTTAAGAAAACAATACACACCCATTCTATTCACATATAAGAGTCATGCTTCTAACATTTGAAAATGACAATTTAACCCTTAAAACTACCTTGGAGATTCAATTATTGATGTAATTCAGTTGTCTTATATGTATAAAATGTTTACATAGGAGACCTATATTTCTGCTATTTATGTCATTTTATATTGCTTATGTTCTGAATTTAATGATGATAAGAAAATCACTCATAGAGAATAGTTTTAAATTTTCAATATTATTTCCAATCTTCCTTAATTGACTAGTATTAACTCCTTTAGGATTAACTTTATTTTTAGTTCAAAATGTTACCACATAATCCTTCATTGTTCTGGCACATAAATAACCACAATAAATTAAATGTTCAAGTTTCAAATCTTATTTTATTAAAACCATCAATAATCTCTAACTTTTTATTAGGACTAGGTATAATTAATAAAAGTGAATAATATATATATATATATATTCATTTTCCCATTCCCTAAAATCCCATTTTTGGGATTTTAAATGTTATGCACATGAAAACTATAAAAATGAACAAAAATAAAAGTGAAGAAAAACCATAAACTGGACAATTAGCTTCTAACTAGTTAACACTGGGTTGTGAGGAAATTTAAAATAAAATTGGCCCAACTGGTATTGTTCAGTGGTTGAGCGTTAACCTATGAACCAGGAGGTTATGGTTTGATTCCTGGTCAGAGTACATGCCAAGGTTTTGGGCTGGATCCCCAGAAGGGGGAATGCAAGAGGCAGCCGATCAGTGATTCTCTCTCATCATTGATGTTTCCATGTGTCTATCCCTCTCCCTTCCTCTCTGAAATCAACTTAAAAATTTAAAAATAAAATAAAATTGGACAAGGGAGTTTGATGAGCATTCACAGCTCTTAGGAATACAAGCCACAGGCACTCCTGCCATTGGCATCAACCAGCTCATGGCACAGTGACCTCATTCACGGTGTCACCACTTGGAAGGACTTACATGTTTAATGACGTTTTTCTGAGATAATTTTCTAACAGTCTGATCTCAGTTAATACCACATTTTCAGGGCCAGTGACTTAATGATAAATTCATTCCTTGAACGAGGCACCACACCAAGTAACGAAGACTCATTTGATTTTTCAAGTGTGCTGAGTGCAAGGAACTCATAATACCCTCGCGAAGGCTGTGCATTTGTATGTTAATGTTGCCAGGTAATCACCTCGAAAGACTGAAAACGATGAGCACATCGGAGCATAAACCAGAGAAAATGTTCCACACTCGACAGAAACGGGAACAGGAAGCATCTGCCCAGGAAATTGTTTTCCAAAACACTGGAAATTATAAGCAATTATCAAGAATCTCACCTGCCTGCAGGCATAACTCTGGCTTAGCGACAGCCCAGCTGGTATTAAGGTTCCCTTTCCTCTGTACTAGGATTTGGGGGTAGCCATGGCTGCCTGTAGTTTTACCACTCCATCTTCCTTCTCTGTATGTGTTGACAATATTTCAGCAATACCAGTTTTAGGAGGGCAATTAGGTTGGGGTATAAGGTTGATTTTACTTTTCAAAACTAGAGAAAGGAATTTGGTGATGCTGTGCTTACCTAAAACTTTGAGAACATACATTTTCTCATCTTATTATTTTATTAAAAAAACTAGAGGCCTGGTGCACAAATTCCTGCATGGGTGGGGGTCTGGCCCACCCGCCCTGATGGGGGCTGATTGGGCTGGGCCTGCTGGGAGGAGGGGTGGCATTTGGTTGGCCAGCCAGCCCCACCCCTGGTCAAACTCCTGGTTGAACTCCAGGTCGAACTCCTAGTCAAGGGGACAATTTGCATATTAGCCTTTTATTATATAGGACTAGAGGCCTGATGCACGAAGATTTGTGCAAAAATGGGCCTTCCTTCCCCTGGCTGCTGGCACCACCTTTCTGCCTTCCCACGCTGCCCAGAGGCCTAGAGCAGCTGGCACGGTGCAGAAAACCATAGCGACAACGCAAGCTTCCCGACCCCGGTCACTCAGCGCCTGCGTATACAAATTAACCCGCCATCTTTGTTGGGTTAATTTGCATACTCACTCCTGATTGGCTGGTGGGCATTGTGAAGGTACAGTCAATTTGCATATTACTCTTTTATTAGTGTAGAGATACCACACCAATCCCATCTAAGTATCAAAGTGTGTACATTCCAACTGGGCATGTGTGTTAGTGGTCAAATCTGAGACTACCAACAATGAGAGGAAACGTCACAAAGGACTGCACAGTGAAGTATAGGTTTTGCATCTGGCAAAGTAATAGTCAGACCTGAGCTGCGTCCCTCGCCCTCTGACATCTTTTAGCCCGAGTGTCTTCTCCTCTGTAAATCCAGCGTTTCCTCCAGAGGGCCCGCTGGGAGTGCACATTCCATGGTTGTTAAAGGGACGGCCCCCAGTAAGCTCTCGGTGAATTACAACCATACTGCTGGCCAAAGAAAAACAAAGGTCAACTCCATTCACTGCGCTCAGCACCAACACAGAACCCACCTGCTGTGTAGTCACATGAACATACACACTTTCCAGAACTAAGGATAATGCAAGAGGAGAAGCGGTTAATGAAGGAAATCAGTAAAATGATACGTGGAGGTCAAGGAGCCTTAGCAGAAGAGTAATCAGCGATTCTCTGTGCGTTCACACCTCCGTGGAGGCCGCAGCCCCTCCTGTGGGGAGTGTGTTCCCCAGGACCCTGGGAGCCTGTCTGCACCTCAGAGGCGAGCTTCCTGGGACCAGATAGAAGGCCATGAGCTCTCTTCCCATCCACAAGGAGGGATCTGTGTCCCCAGAGCAACCCCAGTTTACGGGCTTGAATCAGACGTGGGCCTGCTGGCACCATCCTGAGGGCTACAGAAAAGGCTTTGATGCCTGAAAAGGGCCGAAAGGTTATCTCTTTACAAAGCAGTCAGCTCAGAGGAATACTCAAGTGCAGCTTCAACTGCAGTGGGAAGTTACTCATGAACGAACTTCCTAGTTTTCCTGGGTAACTTAGTCCCCAGCCAGAGCAATCAGGGCGGTGCTTAGGGTTCTGCATGTCAGTGTTTGTCTCGGATTTAGCATGATAGAACCTGAATGTGAAACGTATGCAAATCATAAGCAGGACACAGAAGCAGATACCTGCCCCGTCTGGGGGACTAGTTCACACACCGCCTTCTCCTGCCACACTCTCTGTCACTGGCTCCAGACGTCCCTGAAATGACTAATTTTTTTCTGTATTTCAGGTTTGACACAACAGCAAATCACAAGTTTCAAATTTAAACATATGTATTTTTTCAAGTGCACAAGAGTAAGTTATCCAGGTATGGAGTTATATGTACCTACGTTCTCAAAACTGTACTTATAATCCTTTTATTACATTTATTTTCTTTGAAATCAGTGAAAGGCATTCATTCTTCTTTTAGAGACATACAATTATCTACTCTCCTCACAACCATGTGGATGAAATGATAGAGAACAACACTTATTTTATATTCTAGCATTTAAAAAAATATTTATTGTTGTACTAGAGGCCCGGTGCATGAAATTCCTGCACTGGGGGGGTGTCCCTCAGCCCAACCTGCACCCTCTCCAATCTGGGACCCCTCGAGGGATGTCCAACTACCTGTTTAGGCCCAATCCCACAGGCAGTCGGACATCTCTTTCACAATCCAGGACTGCTGGCTCCCAACTGCTCACCTGCCTACCTGATTGCCCCTAACCGCTTCTGCCTGCCAGCCTGATCACCCCCTAACCACTCCCTTGCCAGCCTGATGGATGCCTAACTGCTCTCTGCCAGCCTGATTGCCCCTAACTGCCCTCCCCTGCGGGCCTGGTCACCCCTAACTGCCCTCCCCTGCAGGCCTGGTCACCCCTAACTGCCCTCCCCTGCAGGCCTGGTCCCCCCCCAACTGCTCTCCCCTGTAGGCCTGTTCCCCCCAACTCCTCTCCCCTGCAGGCCTGGGTCCCCCCCAACTGCCCTTCCCTGCAGGCCTGGTCACCCCCAACTTCCCTCCTCTGCCAGCCTGGTCACCCCTAACTGCTTTCCCCTGCAGCCTTGATCATCCCAAGCTGCCCTCCCCTGCAGGCCTGGTCCCCCCCAACTGCTCTCCCCTGCAGACCTGGGTCCCCCCCAAATGCCCTTCCTGCAGGCCTGGCTGCCCACAACTTCCCTCCTCTGCCATCCTGGTCACCCCTAACTGCTCTCCCATGCAGGCCATCTTGTGGAGGCCATCTTGTGTCCACATGGGGGCAGCCATCTTTGACCACATGGTGGCAGCCATCTTGTGTGTTGGAATGATGGTCAATTTGCATATTACTCTTTTATTAGATAGGATATAAATATATTTTTATTGATATCAGAGAGGAAGGGAGAGGGATAGAGAGATAGAAACATCAATGATGAGAGAGAATCACTGATTGTCTGCCTCTGGCACACCCCACACTAGGGATTGAGGTCGCAACCCAGGAGTGTGTCCTTGACTGGAATTGAACCCGGGATCCTTGAGTCCACAGGCCAACCTCTATCCACTGAGCCAAACTGGCTAGGGCATCCTATCTAATAAAAGAGTAATATGCAAATTGACTATACCTCCACTACACCCACCAGCCAATCAGGAGCGAGTATGCAAATTAACCCAACCAAGATGGCTGCTGCCAGGGAGCAAGCAGGAGGCTTGGGTTTCCAGGGCGATGAAGGAAGCCAAGCTTTCCGCCCGCTCTGGCTGGCTGTGGACTCCACTCAAGGCTACAAAGTTTCAGTTATAGAAGTTAAGTAAATCCCAACAAAATAACAGCAGCCACGGAGCTGGAGAGAGCAGGAGGCTTGGGTTTCTCCGGCAATGGAAGAAGCCAAGCTTTCTGCCTGCACTGGGCTGCCCTGCCTCCTCTCAAGGCTACAAAGTTTCAATTGTAGAGGATAAATAAATCCCAACAAAAATGGCTGTGGCCATGGAGCGAGCAGGAGGCTTGGGTTTCCCTGGCAATGGAGGAAGCCAAACTTCCTAGCCTGCCCTGGCCTGTGCTCAACGCTAGAATCTTTTAATTATAGAAGATAAATAAATCCCAGATACCAGGGCCTCCGCTTGGGTCACCTGGAGGTGTAACCAGTCTGAAAACCACCACAGGCCTCTTGCCCAGGCTGTCCCATGCCCCAAGGGAACCCCCACCCTGATCCAGGACACTCTTCAGGGCAAACCAGCTGGCCCCCACCCATGCATCAGGCCTCTATCCTCCTATCTAATAAAAGAGTAATATGCAAATTGACTGTCACTGCAACACACAAGATGGCTGCCACCATGTGGTCAAAGATGGCTGCCCCCATGTGGACACAAGATGGCCACCACAAGATGGCCAGCAGGGGAGGGCAGTTGGGAGAGACCAGGCCTGCAAGGGAGGGCAGTTTTGGGTGGTCAAGCCAGCAGGGGAGGGCAGTTGGGAGGGACCAGGCCTGCAAGGGAGGGCAGTTTTGGGTGGTCAAGCCAGCAGGGGGGGCAATTGGGAGAGACCAGGCCTGCAAGGGAGGGCAGTTGGGGGCGATCAAGCCTGAAGGGGAGGGCAGTTAGGGGTGACCAGGCTGGCAGAGGAGGGAAGTTGGGGGTGACCATGCCTGCAGGGAAGGGCAGTTGGGGGGGACCAGGCCTGCAGGGGAGGGCAGTTAGGGGTGACCAGGCCTACAGGGGAGGACAGTTAGGGGCAATCAGGATGGCAGGGGAGTAGTTATGCATTCATCAGGCTGGCAGTGTAGTGGTTAGGAGGTGATCAGGCTGGCAGGCAGAAGCAGTTAGGGGCAATCAGGAAGTCAGGAAGGCGAGCAGTTGGGAGCCAACACTCCTGGATTGTGAGAGGGATGTCCGACTGCCCAGTTAGGCCCGATCCTACTGGGTCCCAGATTGGAGAGGGTGCAGGCTGGGCTGAGGGACACCCCCCATGCACAAATTTCATGCACTGGGCCTCTAGTCATTTTAATAATCAGCAGTACTGGTGAAAGTAACTTGTAGTTGTATATACTATTAGGACAGAAAGCTATCCATTTGATTGATAGATAAATAAATATGTTGAATGCCTGAAAAATATTGAAAGATCTGTTGAATCTAAATCTCTCATAAACAAAGTATAAAAGATATGATTGGGTGACAGCTTAAAATATTGAATTTTATTTAATTACTTCTCTTCCAAATGTTAGATAGCTGCTTTGTATGTGGTTAAGAGAGGAACTAGATGGGAAAAGTATAACAACGCAGATGTTTGTCTTAATGCCCGTTATTCAATTTTTTTCTCATTCTTGAAAAACCACAGTTGGCTGAGAGCAACATTTGCCAACAGGGGTAAAGAAGTATGAACAGACGAGGGGAGAGTGCTAGGCACTGTGCCTGAATGCACAGGAGTCTCATGAATTAGGAAGCATTGCTCAACTTTCTTTACAGGAAGAAATGTAGGCCCAGGCGGGGCCAGATGTTCCATTTTCCAAGAGAAGCTATAAATCCAGATTTTTATCTGAAACCATCTGTGTTGAAATGTTAGCACGTAACCCGTTTTTTAAACATTCTTGATTCTAAATAAAACAGCCTTAACCTTGACGAGATCCCGGGTCTCTGGCCCAGGCTCCATGCAGATGAGAGGGTAGCGAGCTCTGGTGTTTGAAGTGTGGGGGCAGACGCATCCTTGGAGGGGGCACACATCACCTGGACCAGGAGGCTCCAGCAGCCTGGCTCAGCATGTGGCAAGGCTGAGAGGGACTGTTCACAAAGGTGTTTACTCCTGCACCCTTCCTCAGGAACCCTGTGGGCTTAGGACACACCCATATTGGCAGCAACAAGCATGAGCCCACCACACCAGCCCAGTGTGTGGGTTTCAATAACCCTGGGGCCTTTGCCTCAATTAGGGAGCTGATGTCTCCCAATGCCTTTATGGACATTGGGACAGATGTAGAATGGATTACATCTCATTAAGTGGCATAAAGTCAATGTGACATCTGTCATTAGCATTTTGTTGTGTGGAGCTTGTGTTTGCCACAGATATTTTGTAATAATTGGTTTAGCAAAGTGCCAAGTTGTAAAATTAATTAGAGATCGGATTAAGCCTGGGCTGGTGAGACCAGAACATGGGCCGCCTGTGTAGCCTGACCCAGGGGCCATCAGTGATGAGGAGGTACATTGGGACGGAGGTGGTGAGTGATGAGAACTCAGTGGGACTCAATGAAAGGGAGAAGGCAAGAGCGACTTTCAAAGAGGATGGCAGGGTCTCAAGTTTTGGTGACTCCTGGTGTCAACCAGTGAGCTAGGAAAGGCTGCTGTGGAAGCCAGTTGGGTAGGGAGTGGGGCCACGCTGGTGTGAGACACATGGGCACCTCCTGGTCAAGGTGCACATGAGTCCTTTAAATATGGATTTGAAGCTTAGCCAAGAAAGTTGAACCAGTGACACAGATTTGGGATCACTAATTTAGGGATGACATTTATAAGCATACTAGAGGCCCGCTGCATAAAATTCACATGGGGGGTGTGTCCCTCAGCCCTGCCTGCACCCTCTCCAATCTGGGACCCCTTGAGGGATGTTCAACTGTCCAGTTAGGCCTGATCCTGGTGGGATCGGGCCTAAACAGGCAGTCGGACATACCTCTCACAATACAGGACTGCTGGCTCCCAACTGCTTGACTGCCTGCCTGCCTGATCACCCCCTAACCACTCCCTTGCCAGCCTGATCAATGCCTAACTCCTCCCATGCCATCCCGATTGCCCCTAACTGCCCTCCCTTGCCAGACTGGTCACCCCTAACTGCCCTCCCCTGCTGGCCTGGTCACCCCCAACTGCCCTCCCATGCTGGCCCAGTCACCCCTAACTGCCCTCCCCTGCAGGCTTGGTTGCCCCTAACTGTCCTCCCCTGCAGGTCTGGTCGCCCCCAACTTCCCTCCTCTGCCAGCCTGGTCACCCCTAACTGCCCTCTCCTGCAGGCCTGGTCACCCCTAACTTCCCTCCCTAGCCAGCCTGATTGCCCCTAACTGCCCTCCCCTGCCTGCTCAATTGCCCCTAACTGCCCTCCCCTGCAGGTCTGGTCCCCCGCAACTACCCTCCCCTACAGTCCTGGTCCCACGCAACTGCCCTCCCTTGCAGGCCTGGTCCCTCCCAACTGCCCTTTCCTGCTGGCCATCTTTTGGTGGCCATCTTTGACCACTTCGGGGCAGCCATTTTGTGTGTTGGAGTGATGGTCAATTTGCATATTACCTCTTTATTATATAGGATTGGCATGAAAAATGTGTAGAGAAGAGAAAAGGCTTACAGATAGGGAGCTCATCGTAACAGCTACCACCCCCTCTTCCTGTCTCCACCTGCACCTGATGGTAGCTCATCGTGACAACTACCATTCCATCCTGGCTCCACGTGCAACTTGACCCAAACTAGACTCCTGATGAACCCTCCATCTTGGTGGTCACTTCTGGGAGGAGTGGGCATGTGGCCCTGTTAGGGTGACCAGAGTTAAACTAAGGCTGGAAGAGAACTGCCCTTTCCTGCTCTGTGAGCTGTGGCCGGCTGATGTCAGGGCAGCTCTGTGTGGAGAGCCAGTAGCGATGGAAGAGCCGCAGCAGATGAGGAGAGATGGCACTGACTGCACTCAGGGCCTGGGGTCCACTCTTCCTCAAGCCAATCTCTTTCAAAATCAACATGTTTTATTGGTTTTCTTAAGTTAATTGTATCTCAATGTACAACATTTTCAAGACATTAAACTACGTGGAAGGGTAAAAGCATCAACTAATAGCTGTGGGACTGAAGGTGGTGGAGGACTTAGAAAGAAGTTTGTTGCCCCGGCCAGTGTGCCTCAGTTGGTTGGAGCACCATCCCCTGTGCCAGAGGGTCATGGGTTCAATTCCTAGTCAAGACACATACCTAGGTTGTGGGTTCGATCCCTGGTCAGGGCCTGTGTGGGAGGCAACTGATCAACGTTTCTCTCACATGGATGTTTCCCTCTCCCTTCCTCTTTTTCAAAAATCAATTAAATAAAAATATTTTTTTAAAAAAGAAAGGTTTGTTTTTCATATATGTGGTTATATATATATATATATATATATATATATATATATATATATACACACACACATATATACATACATACTAGTAGCCCGTTTGCACGAAGATTAGTGCAATAGACCTTCATTCACCTGGCTGCCTGCACCAGTTTTCTGCCGGCACCGGGGACCCAGGCCTTGGCTGTGGCCACCGCCTTCTGCCTTCTTTCAGGGTCGGGGCTTGGCCACGGGCGGTGGCCTTGGGCTCGGCCGCACCCAACATCCCTGCTACTGATCGCAGGAGCCGACCCCCAGTGGTTTCCTGCGATCCGTGCAGGCTCCCCGCTGGTGCCCAAGGCCGGGAAAGACTCCGCCCGAGGATTTCCCGGCCTTGGGCTCCGCCACACCCCAACGTCCCTGCAACGGTTTCCTGGTGGGCGTGATTGGTGGGCATGGCTTGGGCGTAGCGAAGGTGCGGTCAATTTGCATATTTGTCTATTATAAGGTAAGATATATATAAAGTATACACACATATATATACATATACATATACACATTTGATGTAAAGACAGAAAAAATAAGATGTTTTTATTTTTTTAAGTTTTTATATTTTTATTGACTTCAGAGAGGAAGGAGAGGGAGAGAGAGATAGCAACATCAATGATGAGAGAGAATCATTGATCAGCTGCCTCCTGCATGCCCCACACTGGCGATGGAGCCCGCAACCCTGGCATGTGCCCTTACCGGGAATTTAACCCCGACCTCCTGTTCCATAGGTTGATGCTCACCACCGAGCCCCACTGGCCAGGCAATAAGGTGTTTTTAAATGCTTATAAGAAAAATCCAGCAGTTCAGAGAGAATTGTGGAGATCAGGCTGAGCATGTCAGCACTGATTCTTAGTTATGCAGCTCACAAGCAAGGTGTGACTTTGAATGAGCTATAATCATAGTGGTTTATTTTTAATAAATGTGCTGTTTTACTAAAGTAATCGTAAAAGAAAGACTATCTTTTCAAATAAAATGAATCAAAGGGATTAAAATGAGGAATTTGAAATTTGTAGGAACAAATCCTACCTAATAAAATAGTAATATGCAAATTGACCACACCTTCGCTATGCCCAAGCCGCACCCACCAGCCAAAGTCACGCCCACCATCCAATCAGGGTGAGTATGCAAATTACCCAACAAAGATGGCGGTTAACTTGCATATGCTGAGGTAGGGAGGAGTGAAGACTGAAGACAACTTAGAAGGAAGAGGGAGGAAACACGGAAAGCAAGGTGGCTGCCAGAGGGAAAGCCCGGGCGGGGCGGGGCGGGGCGGGCAGCAGCGGCGCGTGGGTGCAGGCGCAGAGGCTGCAACGGCAGCGGTGGTGGCAGCAGCAGCGCACGCGGCCGCAGTGGCCGCTTGCAGGATTCTTCCTGCAAATGGGCTACTAGTAACATATAACATTACATAGCAATCTCAGCATTCCGTGTTTTCTCCCCTAGATGCTTAAATTAAGTCCTTCGTGTAAACCAAATAATACATGACTGATTCTACAAGACAATGCTATTGCCATTACATGAGCTAATACAGGACTGTGGTACATTACATATTAACTCTAAAATAACCAATTTCCTCAAATCCCCTTCTTAAAAGTATCTGGGGATTTACCTTTATCTCATTCTGGTCTTTATAAAAACAAACAAACCCTAAAACCTTATCTAGCAAGCTCCGTAAGTGAGCCCGACACCAGTAATTAATGCTAAATTCACTAGAAATGTGGGCACGTTAGGAATGATGGTGACATCCTGGTACTATTCAGAGCTGCAACTGAGCCTCGCACATAGCTGGGGCTAGGTAGGGTACCTAGTAAAATTATCAATTTGTGCTCCCAGTAAAGTGTGGTAAAAACCTATAAATTACATTCCCACAAGATGGGTCTGTGTTAGGAAATACTACCTGGTATACTGGCTCATAAGGCCAGGCTAGAACATAGCAGGTGAAGGTCTGTGGTTCGAAGGCATTTCAGACAGCAGCGGAAATGCATGCATTGGGTGTTTCCTGGGAAATTCTTTTTTTAAAAAATTATATTTTTATTGATGTCAGAGAGGAAGGGAGAGGGAGAGAGAGAGAAATATCAAAGATGAGAGAGAATCACTGATCGGCTGACTCCTGTACATCCCCTACTGGAGATCGAGCCGGCCACCCAGGAATATGCCCTGACTGGGAATTGAATTGTGATCTCCTGGTTCATAGGTTGATGCTCAACCACTGAGCCATGCCAGTCCAGCTCCTGTGAAATTCTTGATAAGCAGGTAACCGCCATCAATGGCCCTTTCTATCCCATAAGTCACTTGGCCACTTTGATTCCCCACCTAGAAATGATGTTTCTAGAATGCGTGTCTCATTCCTTTGTTTGATTAGTTCTAAGAAGTAACTATTTTGGATGTAAGTGATATACCACTACTAAAGAAAGTTATTCCCAGAAATTTTCATTAGTAAGTTGGGGCACAATAGGCCTCATTTATCACTAGAGGCCCAGTGCATAAAAATTGTGCACTGCGGGGTGGGGGGTCCCTCAGCCTGGCCTGCACCCTCTTGCGGTCTGGGAGACCTCTGGGGATGTCCGACTGTTACCTGTAGCACAGCTGCGGAAGTGGGAGAGGCTCCTGCCACTGCTGCTGCACTCACTAGCTGTGAGCCCAGCTTCTGTGGGAGCACACTGACCACCAGGGGGCAGCTCCTGCATTGAACATCTGCCCCCTGGTGGTCAGTGCATGTCATAGCGACCAGACGTTCTGCCGTTCAGTCGATTTGCATCTTAGCCTTTCATTATTAGGATTAGTCTTATTTAATGGAGTCCGTTTCAGCCTATTCATTTCCTTTGGGCCAAAGACAGATTACATAGAAGGTAGATCCATTATGATTATTATACTTTAGGTAAAAGTCTATGTAGAGAAGGCAAAGGTGAACTGTATTCCTTACAGTACTTGTTTTCCATGCACTTTCGCCTGAAATGACATCCATGTTATTCATTCACATATGTACCTCAATTTTTTTAGGGCTAGGTGAGTAAATGCTCAAACTTACTTCTTTTCTTTTTTTAAAATCTGTGATGGAGTTTTTTTCTTTTTTTAAATATATATTTTATTGATTTTTTACAGAGAGGAAGGGAGAGAGATAGAGAGTTAGAAACATCCATCAGCTGCCTCCTGCACACCCCCTACTGGAGATGTGCCCGCAACTAAGGTACATGCTCTTGACCGGAATCGAACCTGGGACCTTTCAATCCACAGGCTGACGCTCTATCCACTAAGCCAAACCGGTTTCAGCTCAAACTTACTTCTTTTCAATGTGTTCTAAACAGCCGTCTATTCTGCTGATGGAATGTGCTAGCAGCGACTGTTTAATTTAAACTCAATCCGAGACTTCTCATGTGCATGGGGCCGGTCTGTAATTACTGTTTTCATAATGAGACGCCGCCAGGAGAGGCGAGAGCGCTGTGATGTTGGTGGAGCTGGAGAGCCGGCTGGCTTTAATTTGTGACCCGGAGGTCAGTGGTTATTGGGTGTAATAACCCTCCGGCAACGGGAAACTCAAGGTGCGTGTGTAGGATGAGGAATCATGACTAGTGCTGGTCCTGATGGTGCCTGTTCTCCTGGCCGAGCTGACCCGCGGTGGGTCCGCCCTGGCTTCACAGCCTCCACAGCAGCCGGGAAGGTGGCCACAGCGGCCGGCTTTGAGCGGTAATCAAGTCCTTACCATCCAGTGCCTTAGATGCAGCACAGCTTTCACACGCGTGTGATTTCTAAATGCCTTCACCCGTCTCCCCGACCACAGCTGGGCTGAGGGGCGGTCGGAGAACCACGTGGGCCTCCAGCCCACGGCCCCAGCTAGGTGGACGCCCCCTAGTTTGCAGTGAGGAGCTGTGTGGGCCCCTTTCTCTTCCATGAATACACCAGGAGGGTGTGCAGCCGGCATCGGACTTTCTCTGACGTCAGCTCTCCTTGCCTGGGTTTAAATAGCTGTCACCCGCGAAACAAACGTGTATTTCAAGTCTTTGATATTTAAATGGAAGAATCCTTTCATTCACCATTTGGTTAAAAATAAAGCCAGAACATTGATTTATTGGGGTTTAAAATGAAAATAAATTAAAATCTGAGAAAATTAGAGTGGGAATTTATTTATTTTTAAAAAATAAATATTTTTTATTGATTTCAGAGAGGAATGGAGAGAGGGGGAGAGACAGAAACATCAATGATGAGAGAGAATCATAGATTGGCTGCCTCCTGCACGCCCCACACTGGGGATGAAGTCTGTAACCTGGGCATGTGCCCTGACCGGGAACCAAACCGTGACCTCCTGGTTCATAGGTCGATGCTCAACCACTGAGCCACGCTGGTCGGGCTCAAAGCAGGAATTTAGAAGATGAGTGTTTGAAATGTAGATGACAGTGAAAGGGTAAAAGAGACTAAAATGGGGCAGAGGAAATGTATTGTGCCTAGCAGATATCTTGCAGAAAGCTTGAGCATGGCATAGCCTGGATAACCACAAGCCATCTGGCGCTGGGAGGAGCCGACGATGGGCCGGACCCTTATGTCAGCAGAGCCGCTTGCAGCCAACAAGGACTGACAAAAGTCTGTCTCCCAACTCTCTGCTGACTCCATTTTGTTGGACTCAGCCCACCTGCACCCAGGTGCCTGGGATAAAAATCTCTTTCGATACATTATGGCCTCATGTCCTAGGTGCGTGGCCCCGGCCCACTCCGAGCCTTCAGAAAGATCCCGTGTGTTTAAGGCTGTTAATAGCTTCAGTCCAGTTGCTGTGCTTTGGCCTACTGGAGGCCTGAGAAAATGTTCATGTTATCAGGTAACACCCCACTGGGTGATTTGTGGCAGCTCCATTATAAGTGGCTTTTCTAAAAGTGAAAGTGACACTTTACAAACAAAACAGACAAAGCTGAAGAATGAGGTGAAAGGAAAATAATAAATTTGGTCATGTGACTGACCCTAAAAATGATAAGCTATTCCTCACCCACCCACCTGTGGCAGCAGCAAGCACCCTGCCTGAGGCATCGGCCCCGCACGGACTTTCAGGGAAGACCAACCGCTCACCCCCAAGGCCTTCAGAAGGAGCCCCCAGAGCTACCAAACAAACAATTTTTTTTGCTTTTTTTTTTTTAAAAATATTTTTTATTGAGAGAGAGGAAGAGAGAGGGATAGAGAGACAGAAACATCAATAGGAGAGGAACATCATTGATTGGCTGCCTCCTGCACACCTCCAGTTGGGAATCAAGCCCACAACCCAGGCATGTGCCCTGACTGGGAATTGAACCAGCGACCTCTTGGTTCCTGGGTCAATGCTCAACCACTGAGCCACACCAGCCAGGCCAAATGATGTTTTATAGTCCAGGCATGGAGACGTTCATGGCAGAGTATGTCACAATGTATGTATAAGCACAAAGAACAAGAGTGAGAGTCACCTGACGCCTAGCAAACACACACTGCTTCACGGTGTGGGGTGTCCCCCCACACCCTCCCCGGGATTGGACCCCTAGTGGGGTGATGCCTGGGAAAGTGGGTCCTTACTGCAGGCGTCCCGTACCCTGCCCGTCAGAAACAGCCTGTGCACGTCTGCCCTTCATGGCCCATTCTATTCCCCAGGGAGGACGTAAACAGTGAGAATGACTATAGCCTGTTGTTGAGCAGAGCAGCCACAGGAACAGGAGACACAGGCTGTGGGAGGTAGGTCAGCCTCCCTGAGCTGCGGCGCCTGGGCCATGCGGTGTGATTCTCCCTGGGCCCACCTTCCTTTTACTTTCGGTTCATCAATTGCAAACACCTCCTTTCTCATGGGGTGATGGTGCGGATGGCTTGAGTTACTCCTCCTGAAGCACAGTGACTAGAACGTGAAACTCGCAATAAACATAACTGTGCAGTGTTTTCCTGAAAGTATGATACCGTGTCAGAGACAATGCATCATGCTTAGAACCTCTGATGCTTCGCAAGGCATTGACCAGGTTTGTGCAACGAAATACACAGAGATTATCTACCTGCCTATCTACCCACCTACCCACCTGCCAACCGATCCACCTGCCCACCTACCCACCTGCCCATCTATCCACATGCCCACTTACCTACCTAACCACCTATCCACCTACCTTCCTATCCAACTGCCCACCTATCCACCTGCCCACCAACCCACCTGCCCACCTATTCACCTGCCCACCTACCTACCTGCCCACTTATCTACCTACCCATCTATCCATCTATCTACCTACCTACCTACCTGCCCACCTACCCACCTGCCCACCTACCCACCTGCCCACCTACCAACCTGCCCACCTACCCACCTGACCACATATCCACCTGCCCACCTATCCACCTAACCTCCTATTCACCTGCGCACTGCCCACCTAACCACTTGCCCACCTATCAACCTACCCTCCTATACACTTGCCCACCTACTCACCTGCCCACCTACCCAGCTTCCTACCTACCAACCTGCCCACCTACCCACCTATCCACCTGCCCACCTACCCACCTGTCCACTACCCACCTGCCCACCTACCCACCTGCCCACCTATCTACCTGTCCACCTATCTACCTCCCCACCTCCCCATCTATCTAATAATACAATTAGTTCTATTCCCAGATCCAGCATTTAGGATCAAACTCGACGTGCAAATTGTCATCTATTTCAGAAGTTATGTAACTAATGTCCGTAGCCCCGAATCCAGCTCAGCTTCAGGCTCAGTGCTTTCCATGCTGCCTTTCACTGCTTTAATCTCTGTTGCGACAAGCGACACTCGGCGTTGTCATCCCTGGATGCTTTTCTTCTCAGCATTCACGGCAAGCAGCACACGCTCCTAAGGTTAGGGTCGATCTCAGTTTGGTGTACAATCAGCATATCAGCCTTGTCTTAATTTTCGTACTTAATGTTTTTAAGAAGGACACTTTTTATTTTCTTTTGGCCTGCTTGTCGTTTCTACTACATGCAAGCTTTCCTTTGTTACCAATATAGCAAACCTGTGTCTGCGTATATTTTACACGTCTTTTCGTAGTTTGTTACTTTACCTGCCTTGACATTTTCCTCCTTTTCGTCTCTTCTTAGTAGGAGCTGTGCATAGTGTGAGTGTGTGTGTGTGTGTGAGAGAGAGAGAGAGTGTGTGTGAGTGTGTTAGTGTGTGTGTGAGAGAGAGTGTGTGTGTTAGTGTGTGTGTGAGTGTGGGAGTGTGTGAGTGCGTGTGTATATGTGCATGTGAGTGTGTATGTGAGTGCATGCTTGTGTGAATGTGAGTGCTTGTGTGTATATGTGTATGTGAGTGTGTATGTGAGTGCATGCTTGTATGAGTGTGTGGTGTGTGTGTGAGTGCGTGTGTGTATATGTGTGAGTGTGTGAGTGTGTGGTGTGTGAGTGTGTGTGGGTATATGTGCATGTGAGTGCATGCTTGTGTGTGAGTGTGTGGTGTAAGAGTGAGTGCATGTGTGTGTATATGTGCGTGTGAGAGTGTATGTGAGTGCATGCCTGTGTGAGTGTGTGGTGTGTGTGAGAGTGAGTGCTTGTGTGTATATGTGTATGTGAGTGTGTATGTGAGTGCATGCTTGTATGAGTGTGTGGTGTAAGAGTGAGTGCATGTGTGTGTATAGGTGCATGTGAGTGTATATGTGAGTGCATGCTTGTGTGTGAGTGTGTGTGAGAGTGAGTGCGTGTGTGTATATGTGTGAGTGTGTGGTGTGTGAGTGTGTGTGGGTATATGTGCATGTGAGTGCATGCTTGTGTGTGAGTGTGGTGTGTGTGTGAGTGTGTGAGTGTGTGGTGTGTGAGTGTGTGTGGGTATATGTGCATGTGAGTGCATGCTTGTGTGTGAGTGTGTGGTGTGTGTGAGAGTGAGTGCGTGTGTGTATATGTGCATGTGAGAGTGTGTGTGAGTGCATGCCTGTGTGAGTGTGTGGTGTGTGTGAGAGTGAGTGCGTGTGTGTATATGTGCATGTGAGAGTGTGTGTAAGTGCATGCCTGTGTGAGTGTGTGGTGTGTGTGAGAGTGAGTGCGTGTGTGTATATGTGCGTGTGAGAGTGTATGTGAGTGCATGCTGTGTGAGTGTGTGAATGTGCATGTGCGCAGTGCAGCCTATGGTCTGTGAGTTCAGACCGTCTGTGTCCGAGTCCCATGGAATGGGAGAGTCTTCACCACCTTCACTGGCCTGCGCAGAGCGCCGCGTTATAGGGACTTGGAGAGCAGTGATGTCTCTGACGTCCGCTGACCTTGCTCCCATGTGAAGCCCGTGACACTCACAGCCGTGTTATAAGAGCACATGTCACACCCACGCGGATGATAGCCGCTCTGCTGGGTGACTGTGTGCGCTTTACTTTGCTCACCCAGGGAACAGGCGTCCGTTTCTTCCATGCTTTTCACGTCGGGCGTGTGAAGTTAGGTGGTGACCCTGATCCACCACCTAGAAGTGTCCGGGCTGAGTCTGCCACCCTCTCACCCCACAGGACAACCCCCACATCACGGCTCCCACACAGGGGAGGAGAGGGGAACCCAGACTGTGGGGCTGGAGTCTGAGAAAATGTGGCTGAAACCTCCCCTTTCCCCCGGGGCCTGGGGAGGCGGGTGGCTAAGCACCTGCCTAACACACCGTCCAGGTGAGCAGTCGGAGAGTCAGGGGGGCCAGTCCTGTAGGCACAGGACACAGTCCTGAGGCTTTTGAATTAAGAATCGGGACATAGTTAAGTTACTTGTTTGTTTAGTATGACATGCTCTCATTTTATTCTTTAGTTTGGGGCATTTTACGTTAGGAAATGGACGTTTAGCAGTATTTGCTTAGCTGTCATTATGAATGGCTCCTTAAAGGAAAGATGCAGAACATAGCTAGCAGCTAAGCTGGGTCAGCTCTGCTCCACAGAGGGCACGGCGCAGGCTGCGTGTTCCCATCCACGCCCCATGCCCCGCCGCCCTGCGTCGGACTCAGGTTTGAGAATAACACTGATGCACAGACCAGACTCGCGCGCCCCGCGCATGAGCAGGCTCCTTTTCTCCTTCCCTTTGACATCCATGCATGGCCGCCAGCGAGGCTCCCAGAGGCTCTGAGGACACTGATTGCTGTTCTGAGCTGAGAGGCCCGAGAGGCCCTGCGGGACCGGCTGTGCTTCTGTGAAGGGGGCGGCGGGGGGGAGCCAGCTAGCCGGGCCCTGTGGCGGCAGAGCAGCAGGGAAGGACAGGTGCCCGGCATAGCCCCTCCTCTTCGCGGGGCGCTGGGACAGCAGCCTGCACATCTGCCCTGCCCTCGGCTCTCCTTGGTCACCCGCACGCGCCTCCCTGTCACGCAGGTGTGTGGC
Source organism: Cnephaeus nilssonii (assembly GCF_951640355.1). Classification (NCBI taxonomy): domain Eukaryota; kingdom Metazoa; phylum Chordata; class Mammalia; order Chiroptera; family Vespertilionidae; genus Cnephaeus; species Cnephaeus nilssonii. The sequence continues at coordinate 3,206,760 of NC_137076.1, forward strand.
GGGCAGTGCTGAGAGGAGAGAGCACCAGGGAACCGTGGAAGAGACGAGTGGAAACCCCAGGTTCATGAAGCCCCATAAATCCTTCTCTCTGCTCCACGAAAGTAAGGCCCTGAGGAAACCGGACCGGGAGGGAGGGGAGACACAGGTCCCCGCTGCATCCAGCGCCCGGGGCTGCGTCTGGCCTGCACTTCCCGTCCCCGCGGCGCCCACACCCACGGCCTCTTCAGCGCAGTGCTCTGGTCTGCGGTTTGATGTGTTTGGCTATTCATGTCCCTCCTGCTTGCCCTTCCCCCCACACCCTCCCGCGGTGCCGCCAGCCTGCCCACCAGCTTCCTCTCTTTCTCCGGCCCCTGACCCTCTGAAGCTCCATGAAAAGGTCTCCCACGCCCACCCGGCCAGTGTGGCTCAGTGGTTAAGCATCAACCTATGAACCAGGAGGTCCCGGTTCCATTTCGGTAAGGGCGCAGGCCCAGGTTGCAGACTCCATCCCCAGTGGGGGGCGTGCAGGAGGCAGCTGGTCGATGGCTCTCTCTCATCACTGATGTTTCTCTCTCTCCCTCTCCCTTCCTCTCTGAAATCAATAAAAATATCTTTTTTTTTTTTTTTTAAAGAAAAGAAAAGATCTCTCAGGACGCTGCTACGAAGACACACACACACTCCTGCTCTCTCCTGGCCGAGGCTGGCATGTCACGCAGGCGAGCAGGTCTGTCTCCGTCGGGGACCACCCTCACCCGGCCTTGGACTTGCCTTTGTTCGCATGCAGGACGCATGGGCAGCCGTAGGCCTCCCGGAGGAAGATGCATATCCCACAGAGAGGCCAGCCTGAAGGTGTACAAGCTGAAGAGAAACATGTGACCCAGCGGTGTGGGGGCCGTGGCCTGCCCCCCCCCCCAACCTTGACGCAGGGCCGAGCGGGTGCTGATGCGAGCAGGCGTCTGTCTCCCCGTGTCCTCGGGTCGCTGGGCCGCGGCACTGCTTCCAGGCCGCCAGAACTCGGGGAAGTGGGCAGCGCTGCTCCGCCTGTGGAGAGAGGCCCGTCGGAGGAGACTGTGTGTAACATGACGACAGAGCACATATGTGATGGGCCAAGGACACTTCCCCGGAGGTCAGAGAGCAGTCACGCACAGATGGGCGTCCTCTGGAGGCCCGACCTGCCTGGCCGCCTTGCCAACAGCCCCGTTTCCAGACCATAAGGCGCAGGATGCGTAGGACGGGCGCCTGTGTAACTGAGACAGCCGGGTCTCCGCCTGTCAGAAGAGGGGCGGCAGCGGCGTGGAGCAGGGACCCTCACGGGGACCCTGTGCGCCTTCGCTGTGTCTCACGGCCACGTGGTGCCAGGCACCCTTCCCGTGGCCGGGAGAGGGCCGGAGAGCCCACTAGCACCGCAGCTCCCTGTCCTCTCCGCCTTCAGGTGGGCGCGCTGGGCAGGGGCCGGGCGGTGAGGAGGGGCTCGCTCTGACCAGCGGGCACCGTGCCTACCCCCAGCAGCACCGTGTGAGCCACTGAGCACCAGGGAACCCAGCTGGGGCGGCGCCTGGAGGGTACCTGGGAGGTGTCCATCATGGGCCGCGATGTGTCCTCAGTGAGCGGCTGTGGTTTGTGGGAGAAAAGGCACCACCCGCCTGAGGTTGCCGAGGCCGTGGCTCCCCCCAAGCTCAGTGCTGAGAGAAAGCGGTGCCGCCGAGCAGGGGGGCAGCTGAGCAGGGGTCAGCCACGGAACGTGTTTAACTGGAAAAGATGCTCGGAGCTCACGCCCCGCAGAGAGCACTCATCCTGGGAGCGTCCTTCTGAAGCTGCAAAGCAAGTCAGTTCATGCGGAACCACGAGGAAGGGGCCGTGTGTCCCAGCCCCCGCCGCCCCTGGGCCCTTCGCCCTAAGTGGCTGGAGGGGCTGCAGGCCCCGGAGAAGGACAGATGCTGTGATGCCCTGGAGGCCCCGGGAGGCGCAGAGGGCACTCAGGGTGGAGAAACGCGGGAGAGCCCAGGGATCTGATTACATCACCACGGGGCCGAGCGTGTGCTCTGCAGAGTGATGGCCAAGCAGCCCGGGGAGTAGGAGAGGTTGGCGTGCAAACAGGTTCTGCTTTACTAATGCATTTCTTTCTCGGTCAGTTAAGCAGATAGGAACCAAGGAAACGTAGGCCTCTCCATGGTTTCCCTGAAAGCAGCTGACATGTGATGGTGTTAACTGGGAGGGACTCGGAGCCCGGTGGGGCAGGGACCGCGGCCAAGGACCAGAAGGGAGCTGTCCGCCGCCATGGGGGCCCCTGCTCTGCCACAGGCCTTCTTCACCTCGTGAGGCGACGGGACATTTTACACGGTGACGTGAAGCTCACGTATCAACATCCGTGTGAGAAAACTGTGGAGTGAAAAGTGAGCAGATCGACAATCAAGTTCAAATTCTACAAAAGCATGTGAGGAAATCACGCCATCACACAGAATTCAGAGACAATACCATGGACCTTACAAGGTTGGGAGGCCAGTAGGAGATGGATGTAAACTCGCGCCTTGTAACGGACCTGAGCTGAGAGGCCGGAAGTGACGCATGGCCACACACCTGTGGCCTGTCTGCCGTGTCCGGATGCACTTCCGGGATGCGGTGCTAAGTGGTGGCGATTGAGGGGCCACTGAGCACTGAGACGATGTCCCAATAGACAACCTGTGACCAACCCTCCTAGCAGCCAGGGTCATGCACCTTCTAATTACAGATGCGGTGCAATTAGTTGTCAAAGGTAAAACCAGCCCTAGCCAGTTTGGGTCAGTTGATAGAGTGTCAGCCTGCAGACTGAAGGGGCCTGGGTTCGATTCTGATCAAGGGCATGTATCTTGGTTGCAGGCTCCTCCCGGGCCCAGGCCCTGGTTGAGGCGTGTGCAGGAAGCAACCAATCGATGTGTTTCTCTCACATCAGTGTTTCTCTCTGTCTTTCCCTCTCTCTTCCACTCTCTCTAAAAATCAATGGAAAAATATTCTCAGGTGAGAATTAAAACATAAAATAAATAAAGTTGGTTATCTTAAAAAAATAAAACAAAACCAAAACCAAAGGTAAAACCAATACAACTAGTTACAATTTAATTCAGCAAATTACAGATTTGGTGTTCTCTAATATACACTGAGTGGCCAGATTATTATGATCTCTAATATATATATTAGAGGCCTGGTGCATGAATTTGTGCATGGGTGGGGTCCAGCCAGCCTGGCCAAGGGGAGGGGATATGAGTGGTTGGCTGGCCTGCCTGCTGGTCAAACTCCTGGTCGAGGGGACAATTTGCATATTAGCCTTTTATTATATAGGATATACACTGAGTGGCCAGATTATAATGCGTTCAGAGATCATAATAATCTGGCCACTCAGTATATATATATATGCAAATATAAGACAGCATTTTGGCCTTAAAAGGGCTTCAATTTTCCTTAAGAGAAAAAAAAATGGGAAAAACTAATGAGAAAATGAAAAGGAGAACCTGAGGTGTTTTGCTGTGTTTTTCTGGGGTAGAAATGAGAGATAGGAAGGCTCCGAGGAGGAAGAGATGACTGTGGGCTGAGGTGTCAGGAGGACAAGAACCTGGGACTCGGAAGGATCTTGGCATCTTAGTGCTGACGTGGCCTGAGGATGGATGGTGGCAGCAAGGATTCACCGGACGCTGAGGGGCGATTGCTCACAGCATGTTAGCATAGCATCTAATTATCCCTCCACCTGCTTCGTCGCCTGCAACAATGGCAAGGAGATTGCAGACGTTGCATAATAGCTTATAATTAAGTTCCCAAATTTACACTTTATAAAATTGGAATGAATAAAGCCCTAACTAATGATGCCTTCCTTCCTCTTACTTGCCTTACAGTCATTCACCTTTCTATGTCACACACACACACACACACACACACACACACATGCACATGTATGCACATGCAAACATGTATATGCCTGTGCAGTCACACATGTGCCCCACATTAACACACATGCACACACACTTGCATGCACAGAGACAAACACATGAATGCATGCACATGCACACACACACTCACATGCAGGCATTTGCATGTTTAAGGGACATTTTCTTGATAAACTCGGGGTTGTAATTAAAAGGAACAGTTGTTTCTGCTGCATCATTTTCTTGCTTCCACACACACTTTCTCGCACACTTATTCCAAATCCGAGGGTCCTTCAAATACTGACATTCGATAAGTCTATGGTCCTTGCAGACTGGCATGCTGTAGGCAACAGCTAAATAGATGTTTCATATTGTATGTATTACTTGGCCACTAATATATATATTCATCCCAAGTTTCAAAATATTAAAGTTCATTGTGAATATGAAAAGAACAATAACACTATTCCCTTCATAAATGTGATTGTCAATGGGTGAAGACGTGATAATCAAAAGAAAGAAGGAGTCTAGCTGTTAAAAAGATTTTATGTTACATATAATTTAAGTATGTATGCCTGCTAAAAAATTAAGAAACTTGATTCCCAAAATAAAATTAAGATCTCTTTAGATTTTGTTAGGGTCCTCTGACCGCTGACAGGAAACTGTTTAAAATATTCCCACCAGTTCTGGGCCAGCAACACACATGTAGAAGATGGGTCACACTCGAAGGAGAGGATGTGACATCTTCATCTTGGAACTTAATTTCTGAGTGGGGTGCATCACCAATGGCGGAAAAAGCACTACACGGGACACTGGAGGTGACTCAAGGCATCTCGTGGACACGCCCACTGATGGCCTAGGGGCTCTCGTGGGCACCGAGAGCAGTTTCCATCTGTTCTGACAAAAAAATTAGAACTTGTATCCCATTTACTTTGTCTCATTCTATTATTCCCCACATGAGTACCTAGATGTGATGTTAGATCACATATTAATATAAAATTGGTATGTAATTTATAAGTAAATAAACATGTGTTAAATACATTAATTTTTGAAATATGGTAATGTTACAAAGTTGGGAGGTCACTGCTCCCCAAAGTCCCCTTCATGCCCACCCAGGGCACAGAAAATTCAAGGGAGCACTACAAACACATCAAGTGGAGAAGGAGGTAAACTGAGTGTGATCGATACAAGTGACAGATAAACCCCTGACCTCTATGGAGATAAGCACATTTGTTGGGCTTTCGAATGAAATCATAAATATGACGCCATGAAAGCATCCCCAGACAGCCATGAGAAGGCTGCATGGATGTATGAGATTTCTCTGGATTTTCTTTCTTCCTTCTTTTTGCTTTTTTAAGTGAGAAATTAGGCCAGTTCATTTATTTATTATTTATTTAAATCTTTTATTTTATTTTATTTTTGTAAAATCTTCATTGTTGAGGGTATTACAGATGTCCCTCATTTTTCCTCTCATTGTCCACCTCTACCCAGTCTCCCCAAACCCCCACACCCAGGCCTTCACAGCCCTCCTGTCTGTGTGCTTAGGTCAGATCTTTGGTTAATCTCTTCCCACCCTCCACCCCCCTTCCCTCCGAGATGCCAGTTTCATTTTAAAAAATGATTTGTTTGTGACAATGCCAGGCCTACTGACAGAAGAAAAGGCAAGGCAACTTTTGAGGTTCCTTCTTGATTTTTAACCCCCCCTTTTTTTTCCTATTAAAAAGTATAGGTAGAATGCTGTTCTCCAGTCTCAATGTTTTTCTCAGTCCTTCGAATGATTCCTTTTTCAAGTCCACGTTCCTCCATGTCTTCGCGAGGCACGTAGTATAGTTTCTGCCGAGTGAGAGGATGTTGGCCAGAATAACGACCAACGTTCTCTCTGAGACCTGGAGAGTGCTGGGGGGCTCCCTGGGGCGGAGGCAGGTTGCTCCTGACTCGTCACCTGACATTACTTAGTCCCCTTGTGTGGTCTGTGGACACTGTGTGCTAGGTGTCCTGATTATGGAAGCTGTGCTAATTACGTAGACATTTCCAGCCAATGTGTTACCTTGTACACTAGCTACCCTGCCCCACTGGGACGTGGCTTCTGTAATCACCAAGAATACTACTGAGAGAGTTACAGGGGTGGCCTTAATCACCTTAAAATACTCAAAGGATAGACTGCCTGGAAGAAAACAGAAATGCTTGGATATATTTTATTGCAAAAATATTTTTCACTTGGGGTAAATAGAAGACTAGTTAAATTAAATGTACTTTTTTTTAAAATCAGGGGAAAGTTGAAGAAAGATTTTGTAGAGTGTGACTAAGTTTTAGGGCACACTCTATGTTATAAGATGTGCAAATATTCATGGCTCTATCTTTCAGCGGACACTGGAGAATAAAGTCCTAGAAATGTCAGTAAGATTGCTTTTCCTCTTTCTCTTTCCCCTTGTAAGGAAAAAAAAACATATATATATATATATATATATATATATATATATATATGGTGAAACACCTTAACAAATGCATTTCTGGATGATTTACTTTCTGCAAAAATAATGAAAATGTTTCCATGTAAAAACAGAAAACAAGTTATGGTCATTCTAAACACATTTTATTCATTATTCTCATTTTTCTTTTATGCCGTAAACATCGGACTACAAACCCATTAGCTTTGTGAGAAGTTATAAAAGAGCATGGTGTTCATTAGAGAGTTTAATGCCTGGAATCAGGGTTTGGGCCAAGGCCCAGGAGATAACCAGATCCCTCGGAGTGGCAGGAATCTCTGTACCGCTCCGAGATGTCCACGGAGGAACCCATCAAAGATCCTGCTGCACACAGCCCGCGAGTTCCGCTGGACTCCTAGATTAGCAGCTTCGTTAGCACCGCCCCGGAGCGAACCTGTCACAGCTGCTCAGGTCAAGGCCATCGAGCTCTCGCAGCCAATTTAAGTGTCACCTGTGGGCGGCGGCTGTCTATGCGCAGGTCTCACCTTTGAAGGGCCTATCAATACGCATCCCTTCAACACACCCGAACCCCGCGCCCCTTTTCCACACAGCGATGTCTCCCCGGGGCTCTCACCAGGTCGCCCCTCTCTCCTTTCCTGCTCAGAAGCAAGAGTTAGAAATCTATTGCTCTGTGCACTAATTCATGCAATTAAGTGTTCCCTTTGTCTCTACTCCATTCACGACACGGCCCAGGACAGAGGGAGATGGGGAAGGCCCAGACGTGGGCGACTCCCTGCAAACATCTGAAACCCAGGGAGGAGAGAGACGTGTTTGAACAAACAACGTGCCATCTCAGTCACTATGACAAGTGCCTCATCATAAGCGGAGTCAGCCTATGTGACAAGATTCACATATTTGAATGCAGAGCTGAAGCGGCTGCGAGTGACACTGTCCTGCAGGGGCTGGCAGAGCTTAGTTGTTTGACGGTCTTGGCTCCAATAAGTGCTCACTAATGGGAACCCAGTGCCCACCCCCGGCCTTAATTGTGGAGGTTTTAGAGAAGCTGTCTTCTCCCATTACGTGTCGGGAACACAGGCCCAATTACACATGCCTGGCGACTGACTGTGCTGAAAACAGCTCTGCTAATCAGATGTGGCCACGTTCCAACAGCCATTGACATTTCCCCCCCGGGCCCCTGCCTGCCGGCTCTCCCAGGTGAGTGACACTCCGTGGCTAATTGGTCCTTGGGTTTTGGGAGCTCTTAGTACTGTGAGGTGCGGGCACACGAACAGAATCACACAGATAGAGGTGTGGTCTTGCAATGTCCCCTTTAAGAAGCATCACGTACATGTATAAATAAAAATAGTGTCTTTGTAGGCAACTTAGCCTTTGCATTCCTATACTTACATCTGCAAATGGAGGCTGTGCGGAAAGCCGGCAGCATCCTTCTTCCCCGGAGAAGGATGCCTGAAGGTTGCCAAGTAATTGGACCCTCCAATAGGCCTGCTAAATAATTGATGCTCCTATTGACTGTGGCTGACGCGGGCCCAGCCCTCCTCAGCACATGGGAGAACATTCTATAATTAATTTTCCAATGACGTTCGGGAAATCAACAGTCTTTTAGGTTTAATCAGTGAGTCTTAGGAGCTCTATTCTTGAAAGGGATATAATTTTCTAATATGTTTTTCTATTTCTCTCAAGTAACTTGGATTACTTTCTTGCCTGGAAATCTGGGATCTCCTAAAGGCCAGGTCTCCCATGCCCCTTGAAAGGATGCCATCCCTTACAGCCAGGATTCTGCACATGGTAAGCACTGAGGCGACATATTTTATATTGGACATCTTGGTACTTTGCATGGTCAGCAGGTTTAATTACTTTTTTCTCAGCTAGAGATTCTAATAGTGATAGAAGTGTATTGCCTTAGCTGGTTTGGCTCAATGGATAGAGCATCAGCCCTCGGACTGAAAGGTCCCCTGTTCGATTCCAGTCAAGGGCACATGCCTGGGTTGCAGGCTTGATCCCCAATGTGGGGTGTGCAGGAGGCAGCCAATCAATGGTTCTCTCTCATCATTGATGTGTCTCTCTTTTTGTCCCTCTCTGAAGTCAGTACAATATATTTAAAAAGAAGTGTATGGCTCCCTCCTAGTTGTGACTCTGCCTTTGATGCACAAGGCACCCTCTATGTCAGCCACCTTTGTGCATACAAGTGAGGATCCCTGTACATGATGCCTAAGCTGCGTGAGGGGGAAGTATAGACGTGTGCTGTGTAATTACTATACATTTTTATGTTTTATTTTTAATATGTCTTTATTGATTTTTTTATTTTTTTTTTAGAGCAAGAGGAAAGGAGAGGGATGGAGAGACAGAGACATCCATGAGAGAAACATCCATCGGCTGCCTCTTGCATGCCCCCTACTGGGGATCCAGCCTGCGACTCAAGCATGTGACTTGACTGGGAATCCATCCAGGACCTCCGGGTTCATGGGCGGACACTCAGCCACTGAGCACACCGGCAGGGCTCAGCTTGCATTTCTGGAAGTTACCCAAACTGGCGTAGACTTTTCAGTATCAGGATTAGGGGCTGAGTGTAGGCAGACGATTCAGTCAGAGTGATGATATGCTATTGATCGTTGGGCCTCAGTTGGGATTGAGAGCAATTAAGTATCCAGTAAGTGTTACTTAATTAGAATTGGGCAGCACGTGGCCTGCGGGAGTAAAACAACTAATTATACAAAGGTGTGTGCTCATTGGAAATGGAAGGCAGCTGAGGAAGGACTTCGATGAATCAAATGGCCATTGATTAAACCTGATCAACAATCCACCAACCACCTCATCACACAACCATCGGTAGAGGGCGGAACACAAGGACTGTCGGTAGATGGGGCACCTCTCATGTTTATAGACCAGCAGGAGGAAGAGGAAGAGAGCGCCAACACCTGCCATGTCACCTCGAGGCCCAGGTGCATCCCGGAGGCGTCTGCGAGCTCTTCATCGAGGTAGCGGCGGGACCACGACACTCGCAATCCACACACAACGTCTTGATGGCTTGGTTTCCAACTTGTAACGCTAGCAGGACTTACCGTCTCACAAAGTTTTAAAAATGAAATTAAGGGCGTTAAACAAGCTAGAGGGGGCACTAGAGGTTAGGATGGGGGTTCCTGGGAGTTCCTCTCCCATCCCCAGGGCCTGCTGCCGGATCAGCGGCTTCCTTGCTGGTCAGGATCATCTCCTGCATCATTGCAATCACGTAAGGTGAGTGGATTACACGGAGAGGAAGCCAGTTACTCCCTCCAGGTCTCCCTTTCTCCCCCTCTTCCTCCCATGCTGTGCTTGCTTCTCACAGAGAATGGGTCAGAACCTCAGGACTCAGATGGACAAACCAAAATCAGGGGCAGGAGTTGAAGGACTGACTCAAAAAAAGACTTGGGAACTTTCCTTTTATATGCACAGTGTTTGGAAAAATAGGTGTGGGAGTGGAATGTGGACACAGACCAGAAAGGGGAGCATGGTTTCAGAATGGAGATGAATGTATTGATATGGTTGGACGTACATGTCATTTCACATTCAAAGATAGCAACTTATTATCATCATGGAAATAATGAGAGCAGTTACAGTTAACATTTATTAAACACTTCTACAGAACCCTGTTGTTCTTAATTATTGTTTTTACTTTACATGTGGTAAAATTCACTTATTTGGGTAATTATCAGTTCATTAAACATTGACCAAAGCAGTCATATAATAGCCACCACATTCAAGCTATGGATCTATTTTATTTTATTTTTTTAAGATATTTAAAATTGATTTTAGGGAGAAGAAGGAGAGAGAGATAGGGAGAGAAAGAGAGAGAGAGAGGGAGAGAGGGAGGAAACATGGATGCAAGAAGAGAGAAATATCTATAGGTTGCCTCTTGCATGTACCCCAACTCAGTATAGAACTGGCAACTTGGATATGTGCCTTGACTGGGAATCGAACCTGCCACCTTTGGGTGCATGGGACCAACTGAGCCACATTGGCCCGGGCTCAAGATATAGATCAATGTTAATAGCCTCCAACCATCCCTCATGCCCCTTCTGTAGTCCGCCCACCCTCTCGCTCCCACCCATGGCGATCGCCCATCGTTTCCGTAGTTTTACTTTCCCAGGACGTCAGGTTCATGTAACCAAACCCAGCATGGTGAGCCTTGCTTATTTCACTAAGCATGCTAAGTGATCTGCATCGAGTTTGTTTTTATTCTGAGAAGTATTCTATTGTGTGTGTTTTCAGATTTTTAAACATCTCTTTACCAGTTCTAGCATTGGGATCATTTCCAGTTTGGGGCAATTATGGATAAAGCTACAAATAGCAGTTACATCCAGGTTTTTGTGGGCATAATTTTTATTTCTCTCCATTAGATACTTGGGAGTAAGGTTTCTATGTCGTGCTGTAAATACATGTATACTTAATAAGAAACCGTGGATCTGCTTGGGGGTAGCATGGAGGGGCAGGTTCCGTTTAATCTAATTACTGATGCAGTTGGATTTAGGTCTAACATTTTATTCATTTTTGCCCTTTGCCCATCCCTCCGCCTTTCTAATGGAAAGAATGAAGAAAGGGTTTGGGTGAAAAACACGCGATCTATTACAATGACACAGCACTTGCTAAGAATTAAGAAATACAGATATTTCATATCACAATATTCTCCTATCATGATTTAGCCAGACAACAAAACGTATGATGGATGAGAAATTATTAGACTCCAAAATTAAACAAAATCCACACACTCAGATTTACGAAGATATTACATGTCATGAAAGTGCGCCCTCATAATTGTTGTCGTCGACATATTGAATAAATTAGCTCAGTTTTGCAATGCTTAACAACTAGTTTAGATGCTACAAAATGAGTGGATTTCAGCTGTCAGCTCATTTTTTCCTTCTAGTTTGCATGCCTACCACATCCTTAAGCGGAATCTACAACCCACAGTCTACAGGAATTGACCAGGGAATCTCTGCTGTTTTCTGGAGGATTCGTGCCTCAACTTTGAAACAGCTGGATGCACACTGGGCTGTGCTGACCCCAGCTGTCTGCAGTTGGCTCAAGCGTCATGCTGCCCAGGTACTTCAGGGACCACACACGTTCCCCAGATGTGTACGTTCTGCAGGTCTTTACCTAAAGGCCACCTGAAAAGGAGTTCATTGCAGTGCCTGGAACAGAGGAAGTCAGCTGCCTACATCTGCCCAATCCCATGAGTAAGATGAAGAGGCCAGGGCTGCCTCCTGGGGGAAGGAGATGACTATTGGTGTTCTTCCCTGATGCTTGGACTTAAGTGTAAAAAACCTCTGGCAATCTTCCAGACCCAGACTCTCTGCCCCAACCAGTGTACACGTTTTTAGTCACAAAAATAATAATGATAGTATTTGCTCACTGCTCTCAAACAGCAACCTGCAAGGACACAGCTGTTGGCGGAAGTACTGAATATATATGAGGTCCTCATAAACTCTTCTCTTTATTATTTGTTTTACATAAGATTCCCTCTTAATTATTCATGTGTTCATTCACACCTATGCCTTTTCTCACATTTTCATCTTATGATTGAGAGAAAAGCAATTCTTTAATGATATATTTGTTAAATTATTGCCAAGTTTTTTAAAAAAACATATATTTTTATTAATTTCAAAGAGGAAGGGAGAGGATTGAGAGATAGGAACATCAATGATGAGAGAGAATCATTAATTGGCTGCCTGCTACAGGCCCCAACCCCCCCCCCCCCCCGCCCCCCCCCCCCCCCCGCCCCCCGACCTGCTACTGGGGATCGAGCCTGCAACATTGGGCTTGTGCCCTGACGGGGAATTAAACTGTGACCTCCTGGTTCATAGGTCGATGCTCAACCACTGAGCACACTGGCCAGGCTATTGCCAATTTTTGACACCAGGCCAGGACCATATCAATGTTGTTTCCTATGTCTCTTAAGAGTCCTCCGTGTCGAAGGCTTGGTCAGTACATGCCAGAGTTTAAGTGAATGTCAGCTTCCTGCCCGGCCCCACTCCGATGATGGCATTTAGAGCAACAAACACATCTGAGCAACAGGCTCTCAGGAAGAGAACTCCGTCTGCGGAAGAGGGAGAGCTGGCTCCTACTCGCATACAAAGGGGTAAGTCACACACGCATCTGAGTTTGTGGAACACCTGATACAAGATCCTCACAGCTCCTGGGCCTCAGCCTGAGCCCTGGGTCCTGAGCTAAGGGCACCCGGCCAGGTGGCTCCTGATTGAGTCACTGCTCTGCCTCCTCCTCACAGGCCTGAGCACAGCGACGCTGCATGCATCACTCCGTCAGCACCCGGCAGAGTCACACATGGAACCCGGGAGGTCAGGCGTAACCTTCACCACTTACAGGGATGATGCTGGAGAGCTGTTCAGTGCACTTGAAATATGTTTACAGTTCTCTGAGATCAGCATTAGTGCACTGACGTGGAAATAACACAATATGGGTCTTTTCCCCCTTGCCATGAAGACGTGGACACATGTTAAAATGAGACCTATCCCATGTTTATCGGAGTTGTTTCTGAGTGACCCATATGCTATCATTTCCTGAGTTGTTTTCTCTTTTCTGTCCATTTGCAACTTCCACCCATGCTGTCATTTCCCATCTGGGTGCTGTGTGGATAGGTGTATGTGTAGGTGTAGGTAGGCGAGGTGAGGATAGTGTAGGTGAGGGTAGGTGTACCTGAGGGTAATTGAGGGTAGTTGTAGGTAGGTGTAGGTAAAGGTAGGTGTAGGTGAGGGTAGGTGTAGATGAGGGTAGGTGTACCTGAGGGTAGTTGAGGGTAATTGTGGGTAGGTGTAGATGTAGGTGAAGGTAGGTGTAGGTGAGGGTAGGTATGGGTAGGTGTAGGTGTAGATGTAGATGTAGGTGTAGGTGTGGTTAGGTGTAGGTGTGGGTAGGTATAAGTGTGAGTAGGTGTGAGTAGGTGAGAGTAGGTGTGGGTATATGTAAGTGTGGTTAGGTGTAGATATGTGTGGGTAGGTGTAGTTATGTGTGGGTAGGTGTAGGTATGGGTAGGTGTAAGTGTAGGTAGACGTAGGTGAGGGTAGATGTAGGTGTGGGTAGGTATAGGTGTGGGTAGGTGAAGGTAGGTGTGGGTAGGTGTAGGTATGTGTGGGTAGGTGGAGGTATGGGTAGGTATAGGTGTGGGAAGGTGTAGGTATGGGTGTGGGTGGGTGTGGGTGTGGGTAGGTGAGGGTGAGGGTAGGTATAAGTGTGGGTAGGTGTAGGTGTAGGTGTGGGTAGGTTGAGGAATGCCCTGATTAAAAAAAAGTCCTTTTCATTTTTTTGGCATGTTTGCAAAGAAAAAACAGATTTTTCAGACAGAAGAGACATTCTTGTGCTGAAAGTTAAAGGAAAGAATAGCAGTGTTAGGGAGAAAAATAGAATATTGGAGACTGGCTATGGTTATGGGAAATGTTAATCATGCTCTGCTAACCGTGATTGCCTTGTCCTGGTTAAAGAAAGGACATTCTGACCTGCCTGGGAGTCAGCCTTGGACCTGGGAGTCAACCTTGGAATGCGGTTCATCTCATTCAGGAACTGCCTATTCTCATGGAGAGATCAGCAACGGTGTTGCCCAAGCCATGGAGTCCCTCCTCAGCCTGCAGAGCCTCCTTCCCCACGTGATCTTCTACCCATATAAGCAGCCGGCTTATGGTGGGTGCAGAGCAGATGTTTGCGGATGACCTGCTGCGCCCCTGCTCTGGCAGGATTGGCACAAACACTCTCTATGTGGCCCAACCCTGTCTCTGCTGAATTGGCTCAAGCGGCCCGGACCCCTTGGTTGTCTGGTTTCAGAGCTAGAATCCATCCGCGTAGAAGCAGGATGAGCAGACTGGACAGTGCAAGGAAGTCCAGTCGGACTTACAAAGGATAACGTTGAGACGAATTCCTAAGACACAGGATGAAAAGACACAGTGATGAAGGAAGATGACTGGATGAGGATGGCACGGGGTGGTGTGCTGTGTGCCTCCTACAGGCCAGGGACCAAACCCGCAGCCCCAGCAGGAGCTGCCCAGGGACACAGACTGGACCGCTCCAGGAAAGCCTGCTCCTCTCCGTCTCAGGAGGAGGAAGAGAGGCCCAGGACAGAAAACGTCCAATCAGCACCCGTCCTTGTCCACACAACACCAAGGGGAGCCACACCTAACACACATCCCCAGGGAGCTGTCCACCCGCTCTGGGAAGCAGCAGCCCATCGGCATGGACTCCTGCGCCCACCTGGCAGGGTTCACGCCACAGGAGGGCATTCTATCCACCCCACCTGCAGGCCCCAGGCCCACCCTGCCGGCTCTGAGTCCGGCCAGGCACTACTGCAGGGGCCCAGGGGCAAAAACCTCCAAGTGATTTTGACAAATGTGAAAAAACAATTAGTGGAAGGACAATCTTTTTAACTAAGGTGCTAGTGCAATTGAACTCCCATAGGCAAATAAATCAATGGATAAATCAATGAATAAAACAATAAAAGTATAAACAAAAAAAGAAACTTGACATTAACCTTACACTTTATAACCAATTAACTCAAAATGGGTCATTGACTTGAGATATACAATTACAGAGCATTTAGGAACAATCATCGGGAAAATCTTAGGCCATTTCACTGACATGAAAGTACACGGATGCAAATCCTATGTAATGAAAGCCTAATATGTTAGTGTCCAGTCGTCTGGTTGGCTGTTTATCCAATCAAACTGTAATATGCTAATGATACGCTAAGGCCACTCAACCCTCGCTATGACATGCACTGACCATCAGGGGGCAGGCAGTCAACCAGTAGGTTAGCTTGCTATTGGGCTCCGGCCAATCGGGACTGAGCAAGATGGGCCGGACATACCCTGGAGCCATCCCACAGTCCCTCCCCAGCTGGCCAACCTCCTGTGTCCCTCCCTGGCCCCAATCATACACCGGTGGGGTCTGTCAGCCTGGCTTGCACCCTCTCGTAATCCGGGACCCCTCGGGGGATGTCAGAGAGCTGGTTTCGGCCCAATCCCGTAGGCCAGGCCAAGGGCCCCCACTGGTGCACCAATTCGTGCACTGGGCCTCTCATAAGCTCATAAGCAAAATGCAAATGAAGACCACAGTGAGAGTCACTACAGACTTGCTATAGCTATCAGAGTAGCTGGAATAAACGTGATGACAGCATCACATCTGTCTAGATGTGAGAAACATCCTCTTTCTTGCTGCTGATGGGATGAGAAATGGCACAGCCTCGTGCAAAAGGGCCTGGCAGCTCCTTATACAGCAAACATGCAACTAACATGCAACTCCTACATGACACAGGGGTGCCTTTCTGGACATTTATCCCAGAAAAATGAAAACATATGTTCACTTGAAATTCTGTCCATGGCGCGATGGTAAATGGGATTGCCTTTTTAGTCTCTCTGTCTGTAAGTTCACTATTGGTGTATAGAAAGGCCATAGATTTCTTGGCGTTAATTTTGTATCCTGCTAAATTGCCGAATTCCTCTATTAAGTCTATTAGTTTTTTGACGGAGTCTTTTGGATTTTTTATGTACAATATCATGTCGTCTGCAAATAAAGACAGCTTTACTTGTTCTTTTCCAATTTGGATGCCTTTTATTTCTTCTTCTTGTCTAATTGCAATGGCTAATACTTCCAGTACTATGTCAAACAGGAGTGGTGAGAGTGGGCATCCCTGTCTTGTTCCTGTTCTTAGGGGAAATGTTTTTAGTTTTTGTCCATTGAGTATGATGTTTGCTGTGGGTTTATCATATATAGCTTGTATTATGTTGAGGTATGAGCCTTTTATTCCCATCTTGTTGAGAGTTTTTATCAAGAAAGGGTGTTGGATTTTGTCAAATGCTTTTTCTGCATCAATTGATATGACTATGCGATTTTTATCTTTCAATTTGTTTATGTGATGTATCACGTTTATTGATTTGCGGATATTGTACCATCCTTGCATTCCTGGGATAAATCCTACTTAGGAGGTAAAAGACCTATACACGGAAAACTACAGGACACTGAAAAAAGAGATAGAGGAAGACGTAAACAGATGGAAGAACATACCATGTTCATGGATTGGTAGAATCAACATCATTAAAATGTCCATACTACCCAAAGCAATCTATAGATTCAATGCACTCCCCATTAAAATACCAACGGCATATTTCACAGACCTTGAAAGAACTCTCCAAAAATTCATCTGGAATAAAAAAAGACCCCGAATAGCCACAGCAATCCTGAGAAAGAAGAATAAAGTAGGAGGGATCTCAATACCAGATTTCAAGCTGTATTACAAAGCCACTGTTCTCAAAACAGCCTGGTACTGGCACAAGAACAGACATATAGATCAATGGAACAGAATAGAGAATCCAGATATTGACCCAAACCACTATGCTCAATTAATATTTGACAAAGGAGGCATGAACATACAAAGGAATAAAGACAGTCTCTTCAATAAATGGTGTTGGGAAAATTGGACAGATACATGCAAAAAAATGAAGCTTGATCACCAACTTACGCCATACACAAAAATAAACTCAAAATGGATACAGGACTTAAACATAAGACGGGAAACCATAAAAATACTAGAGCAATCCACAGGCAGCAAAATCTCAGACATATGCCAAAAGAAATTCTTCACTGACACTGCTCCTAGGGCAGTGGAAGCTAAAGAGAAAATTAACAAATGGGACTACATAAAAATAAAAAGCTTTTTCACAGCAAAAGAAACCATCAACAAAACAACAAGAAGGCCCACTACATGGGAGAACATATTTGCAAATGGCATCACTGATAAAGGTTTAATCTCCAACATCTACAGGCAGCTTATGCAACTTAATAAAAGGAAGATAAATGATCCAATAAAAAATTGGGCAACGGACCTAAATAGAATCTTTTCAAAAGAAGACAGAAGGAAGGCCAAGAGACACATGAAAACATGCTCAACGTCACTAATCATCCGAGAGATGCAAATCAAAATAACAATGCGGTACCATCTCACACCTGTCAGAATGGCTATCATCAACAAATCAACAAACGACAAGTGTTGGCGAGGATGCGGAGAAAAAGGAACCCTCGTGCACTGCTGGTGGGAATGCAGATTGGTGCAGCCACTGTGGAGAACAGTATGGAGTTTCCTCAAAAAACTGAAAATGGAACTCCCATTTGACCCAGTAATCCCACTCCTGGGAATATATCCGAAGAAACTAGAAACACCAATCAGAAAGGATATATGCACCCCTATGTTCATAGCAGCACAATTTACAATAGCTAAGATTTGGAAACAGCCTAGGTGCCCATCAGCAGATGACTGGATCAGAAAACTGTGGTACATCTACACAATGGAATACTATGCTGCCATAAAAAAGAAGGAATTCTCATCATTTGCAGCAACCTGGATGGAATTGGAGAACATTATGTTAAGTGAAATAAGTCAGTCAATGAAATAAAAATACCACATGATCTCACTCATTTATGGATAATAAAGAACATTATAAAATTGAACAAAAAGATAGATACAGAGACAGTAAAGCATCAAACAGACTGTCAAATTACAGGGGGAAGGTTAGGGAGAGATGGGGGAGATAAGAGATCAATCAAAGGACTTGTATGCATGCATATAAGCATAACCAATGGACGCAAAACTCTGGGGGGTGAGGGCATATATGGGAGTGGGGTGGGGGGGGCAATGGTAAGATATGTACACATATAATACCTTAATAAAAAAAATTGGAAAGAAAAAAAAAATTCTGTCCATGACCATTCATAGTGGTCTTATTTGCCATAGCCCCAAACTGGCTACAGCACAGAGGTTCTTCAATGGGTATGTTTGGTTACGTGATCTGTGCTACATTCAAACCATGGGATACCTCAGTGGTGACAATGGAACAACTGACTGAACCTCCAGAGGGTTATATTGGTTGTAAAAAGGAAGATGGAAGCATTGGCTTTTTCGTCATGACCAGTGAAAATGTCAGTTTTTTTTTTAAAATTATTATTAAATATGTTTTTATTGGGGACTCTTCCCTCTCCCCACATGGGAGTCCATTCTGTGGGACCCTTTCCCCTTCACCACATGGGAATCTGTACTTGCTCTTCAATAAATTTCTACCTTTGCTATACCAAATATATATATATATATATACACACACACACACACACACACACACACACACACACACACACACACTAGAGGGCCGGTGCATGAAATTCGTGCACGGGGGTGTGTGTGTGTGTGTGTCCCTCAGCCCAGCCTGCACCCTCTCCAATCTGGGACCCCTTGAGGGATGTCCAACTGCCCACCGAGATCGGGCTTAAACAGGCAGTCAGACATCCCTCTCACAATCCAGGACTGCTGGCTCCCAACTGCTCACCTGCCTGCCTTCCTGATTGCCCCTAACTGCTTCTGCCTGGCAGCCTGATCACCCCAACCACTCCCCTGCCAGCCTGATTTATGTCTAACTGCTCCCCTGCCAGCCTGTTTGCCCCCAACTTCCCTCCTCTGCCAGCCTGGTCACCCCTAACTGCCCTCCCCTGCTTGCCTGATCGCCCACAACTGCCCTCCCTTGCAGGCCTGGTGCCTCCCAACTGCCCTCCCCTGCATCTTATGGTGGCCATCTTGTGTCCACATGGGGGCAGGATCTTTGACCACATGGGGGCAGCCATCTTGTGTGTTGGAGTGATGGTCAATCTGTATATTACTTTTTTATTAGATAGGACAGAGGCCTGGTACATGGGTGGGGGCCAGCGGGTTTGCCCTGAAGGGTGTCCCGGATCAGGGGGGGGGGGCCTTGGCGAGGGGCATGAGGTGGTTTGCAGGTCAGCCACGCCCCCCAAGCGGAGGCCCTGGTATCTGGGATTTATTTATCTTCTACAATTGAAACTTTGTAGTCTGGAGCAGAGCCAAGCCTCGTGGCGGCAGCCATTTCTGTTGGAATTTATGTATCTTCTATAATTGAAACTTTGTAGCCTGGAGTGAAGGCCTGAGCCAGCCAGGGCTGCAGAAGCTTGGCTTCCTCCATCGCCTGGGCAACCCTAGCCTCCTGCTCTTCCAGCTGCGTGGCTGCCGCCATTTCTGTTTGGATTTGTTTACCTTCTATAATTGAAACTTTGTAGCCTTGAGTGGAGGCCTAGAGCAAGGGCAGGCAGAAAGCTTGGCTTTCTCCATTTCTCGGGAAACCCAAGCCTCCCTCCTACTCACTGTGGCCCTAGTCATCTTGGTTGGGTTTATTTGCATACTCACTCCTGATTGGCTGGTGGGCGTGGCTTGTGGGTATAGCAGAGTGATGGTTAATTTGCATATTACTCTTTTATTAGATAGGATATAGATATAGATATAGATATAGATATAGATATAGATATAGATATAGATATAGATATAAATATAGATAGATATATTCCAGAGAGGACAGGAGAGGGAGAGAGAGAAACATCAATGCTGAGAGAGAATCATTGATAGGCTGCCTCCTGCACGTCCCTCACTGGGGATCGAGCCTGTGACCTGGACATGTGCCCTGACAGGGAATTGAACCATGACCTCCTGGTTAACAGGTTGACGCTTAACCACTGAGCCACGCCGGCCTGGAAAGTCAGGTATAGTTACTGCCCAGCCATGTATGTGTGGGGAGGGCGCTGTGGCCCATGCTGGGTGGAAGTGGGTTTGGGGTGAAGAGGTCCTTTGTGCTGGACATAGAGACAGGAGTGACCCAGCAAAGGAGGTTGGGACAAAAGTGAGATGAGAAACGCCTTTACGCTGGGCTGCTGGGGGTGTAGGGTGGGGGAGGGATGGCCACCAGTTCTCCCGCATTGGTTTGTCATTGATCAAGGTGTAAAATGTTGATCATGACAGGAGTAAGATTTGCCACTGTTGCATAGAAGAGTTAAAAACCAGGGAAGAGAGTAAATCAGTGTGAACCCTGCAGTGTTGGCTGGTATTGAAGATTTGGTGTGAACGCATGGGTCTCAGTATATTTTTTTATAATGTTTCATTATTAGCCTTTGTTGTTTTCCTCCAAGGCTGCTCATATAGAGATCATGGAAATAATTGTGTGTGTGGACACACACATTATGTGTATTTCTGAGCTATATTCATTGAGAAGATAAGGGAGGGGCATCCACTCAATAGTGACGAGCAATCCCGACACCTGGGTTCTAATGCCATTCTTATGCCTGTTTATATCCAAAACTATCCCTGTGTACGGATACATCCCATGTTATTGCTCTCTCCACCGGATGAGGCACGGATGGTGTTTCCGTGTGGGGCTGTTATGAATGCCACTGCCATGGGTGTTTCTGGTTAGGCTGCTGCGTGTACATGGATGCGCACCATTAATTTTCTTCATAGAATGGAGGTGCTGGACCGTGTAACCATGTGTAACTTGTACAAGAATGTCCAACTGCTTTCCCAAGAGGCTGCGCCATTTTCCATCCCCATTGACTATGCGTGATGGTTCAAGTCTCTCCACCCTGCTGCCCACCGGTTTCATCACTGTCTTTTCTATCACATTCTCCCTGAGCAAGTGCTGAGTCCGCATTAGAATGTCCCCGGTGGCTCCTGATGTGGACCCTCTTCATTTGCTGTTTGCACTTGTACATCTTCTTTGGAAAAATGTCTGTTTGGGTCCTGGGCCCATTGCTTAAAGAGGTTTTGTTCTTGTTGCTGCCTTGTATGTGTTCCTTACCCACTGCTGGAACTGACACTCATCAAAGTGTGACAAGGCATCCCAGAGGGTGTGGCTCAGAGGTTACCATAGACCTATGAGCCAGGAGGTCATGGTTAGATTCCAGTCAGGGCACACGCCCAGGTTGCAGGCTGGATCCCCAGTGTGGGGCGTGCAGGAGGCAGCTTATCAATTATTATTTCTCATCATTGATGTTTCTCTCTCTCTTTTTCCCTTCCTCTCTGAAATCAATAAAAACACATTTTAAAAAATGCAGCTGGGCAGCTGTGAATCAGATTCCTCGTGCCTCATTCCTGTTCCAGGGATGGTGAGTCCTGATGCTCATTTATCTAGACTTCTCTGGACCAACTCTGAAAGTTTGTATCACTTGCCACGTGTGTCCAGCGAAGTGTCTGTGCATTAGCTTCCTGGACACAGAGTCCCCTAACACCTGCCCTAATGCTCCATGGCCTTTGGGGCATGGCTGAGTGTGCTGGGTGCCCCCCAACAGCGCTTCCATCTCCGCCTCCTACGAGGTCCACGAGACGCAGGCATGTTGCTTGTGGAAGCAGCACTGTGACATCAGACCAGGTTCCACACGGAGGTTTAAATGTGGAGCAGCCTGCCGTGTGCTCCCCTGATGGCTGGCGATTCAGACGCTCCCACTGCCATCAGTCGCCCACACTGCTGCCCCAAGTGCCCACGGGCCCACAGGCCTCACCAAACACGCTGTGGGCAGCCATGGGGGAGAAGACTGCCCCTCCCTGGGGTCTTAATCCATGTCTTCTCATAACACATCTCATTTTTAAGTTCCAGCTCTTCCCACCAGGTTGCTCTGAGGACGCTCAGACCCGGTCCGTGATGGGCTGTGCAAAGCGCTTCACTCGGGGTGAGCTGTGCGCACGCCCGGCAACCATCTCCCTGTAGCATCTCGATTGCACGTCCGTGTGATTCTATGGACGGAACATTCAAACTCACAATTAATTCCTTTAATATCAATACGCATTTGGCGCATTTGCCTTTATTTATTTATTACTAGAGGCCTGGAGCACGGGATTTGTGCACCGGGGGGAGGGTGGACATAGTCTGCAGGGATCGGCGGCTGTGGGAGCGCCGCTCATCCCAGTCAGCCAAGCAGCCCACAGTGGTAGTGCACTGACCACCAGGGCACAGCTCCTACATTGAGTGTCTGCCCCCTGGTGGTCAGTGTGTGTCACAGCAACTGGTCCACAGGTCGTTCTGGTCGTTCTGTCATTCAGTTGCTGGGCTTTTATTATATAGGATTATTATTTGTAAATGAAGAAGTTAAATGTTTTATTTTTAAACTTTGTTTTCCTGCAAGGCCGCTGCTTCACTGTGTAGAAATAACACCAGCAGCCCTGCTGGTATGGCTCAGTGGTTGAGCATCAACTATGAACCAAGAGGTCAGGGTTCAATTCCTGGTCAGGGCACATGCCCAGGTCACAGGCTTGATCCCCAGTGTGGGGCATGCAGGAGGCAGCCAATCAATGATTCTCTCTCATCATTGAGGTTTCTCTCTCTCTATTTATTTAAAAAAATAGCACCAGCAAATGCAGTATATCACTAAATTAAGACAGCATTTTTCGTTATCTGACACCATAATAACTAACAAAACCTTCTCTCTTCTGCCATTACTTCCAATGGAAAGATCATTAAGTATTTTGACCCAAATCCAGATACTTATGTAAGCAGATTGCAATATAATATATTATGATATAAGGCTCAAGATAATGTGGTCCTTGAAATCCATAATTTTAGGACTAGATTTTACCACAGATAATTTCAGGAATTCTGACTATTATAATATGCATTTGACACATCTACCTTTAAATGTACTCCATGACTTCATTTTATAATAGAGGTCCAAAGAATTGTCTAATATAACTCAATTTTATATATTGATTTTCATTAAAGTTATTAATGAAATCATCATAATAGGTAGGATAGTGTTTTTGATAACCAAACATTTATTTCCTGTGTTTTGGAAACTCACAAAGGTCAAATATCTTGGGATTCAAATTCTCTAATCCAGGAAAGAATCATTTCAGCAAAGGAATTTGCATAATTAAAATGGTTTTGCCACCAAAATACAGACAAAGTAAATAAAAATATATTTTATAAATTTATGTAAGAATGAACATTTATATCTTATACATTACTTTATGAGTAATTAGACACATATATACTAGTCATTATTGTTTTTAAAAAAGATGTGTTTATGAAAAAACTAGCTCATAATCCCATGGGAATATTTTTGTAATATTGTTAAAAATAAAATTTGCATATAGATGTGATGAAGAAGTTAATCATAAAAGAACAATATAATCCTGAGCAATAAAGTTAACTTGTTTTAAAGAATTCTGCATTCACCTCCAGGAGGGTAAACCATGCCTTCTCACTCTCTGTTTTTTAAAATTTTTCCTCTTAACTTTTATTCATACACTAGAGGCCAGGTGCACGGATTTGTGCACTGGTGGGGTCCCTCAGCCTGCCTGCATCCTCTCACAATCTGGGACCCCTCAGGGGATGGGGACAGGCCTGTGGGGATCAGGCTGAAACTGGCACTCCAACATCCCCCGAGGGATGTAGTAGTGCGCGAAGCAGCAAGCAGCCAGGGAGGAGCCTGAGCCTGGGTTGGGTGCCACGCCACTCCTGCTCATCCCAGCCCCGCTCTGCCTGCCCCTGCCACTCAGTAGTGTGCTCCATTCACCAGCCATAAGCCTGGCATCTGGCACCCGTAGGTCAGCTGAGCGGCGCTCCCACTGTGGGAGTGCACTGACCACCAGGGGGCAGCTCCTGTGTTGAGCATCTGCCCCTGGTGGTCAGTGCATATCATAGCTACTGGTTGACTGGTTGTTTCATCTCTTAGGCTTTAATATATACTAGAGGCCCGGTGCACAAAATTGTGTATGCGTGGGGTCCCTTGGCCTGGCTGAAGATTGGTGCCAATCAGGGCCATCTAACCCAGTCCTAATCAGGGCCTATCAGGGCCAGCTGTTCAGAAGGGGGGAGGGACCGCGGGAGGTTGTCTGAGGAGTGCACTGACCACCAGGGGGCAGCTCCTGCATTGAGCATCTTCCCCCTGGTGGTCAGTGCATGTCATAGTTACCGGCGAGTCATCCAGTCATCCGGTCATAACGGTCACTTAGGCTTTTATATATATATGTATAGATAGATTGGAATCATACACTATATCTTGTCTGGATTTCAGTTTTTATTTTTATTTTTTAAATCTCACCTGAGGATATGTTTTTGATTTTTTTTAAGGAAGACAGGATGGGGAGAGAGAGAGAGACATCAATGTGAGAGAGAACCATCAATTGGCTGCCTTCAGTACACAGCCCGACAGGAACCAAACCTGCAACCTTTTGGTGTGTGGACGACTCTCCAACCAACTGAGCCACGCAGCCAGGGCTAGATTAATTTTTAATTATAATAATACGTTTTGAAAATACTCCTCTTAGTATCTGCAGACCCACCTCCTGTGCATGTGCTATAGATTACTGAACAATCACTAGATTAATTTTGCATTCTGAATGTATGCTAATTTTGCTGTTTCAAGCTAAGTTACATTGCACAGATCTTTTTTTGTTTTGGATGGAAAGTTGATTTATTGGTGGGTGTAAGGTGGGGGCAGCACCAAGACTCTCACGCGTGCAGGGCTCACCATTTGTCCAGGGGACCATGATTAGGGATGTATTTGACCCCACAGCCATCTGGGAAGAGGCGTTTCTTGGCCACCATGTCTTCAAACTCATCCTCATTAAACTTAGTAAAGCCCCACTTCTTTGAGATGTGGATCTTCTGGCGGCCAGGGAACTTGAACTTGGCTCTGTGTAGGGCCTCAATCACATGCTCCTTGTTCTGCAGCTTGGTGCGGATGGACATGATGACTTGGCCAATGTGGACTCTGGCCACTATGCCTTGGGGCTTTCCAAAGGCACCTCGCATACCCGTTTGGAGCCTAGATTGAGGGCAGTATGAGTTCAGACACGTGTCCACCAGAAAGGGCTGTATCCAAGGTCCCTTATGGCAACCCACACTAGCAACAGGTTCCGTACACTGCCAAGGATGCTGCTGTTTGCAGCCATTGCACACCAGGCCCCCGTGGGGAGAAGAGCATGGCCGGCTTAATTGGCTGCAGCCATTGCACAGACCTTGAAAAACATCTGTGAGTATATTCACATAATATATGGTCCTCACGATAGAATTGCTGTGTCAACAGTCACGTGTGTTTTTGGTTAGAAGATGATAACAAATTGTGCCCCCAAAAGTTTGTAACATTTTCACTCCCAGCAAATTGTGTCTGAGTGTGTCTATTGCCCCATATCCCTTGACCTATGAGCGCTTGAATTTAAAATGATAGTTTACTAAGTGAGAGCACTAGAGTCCTGCTTGGAGACCAGAAGGCTCCCCTGTCTGTGCTCTGTGAACCCGTGGACTGTGGTTGCTGTAACAAAACCATTTCTCAGAGGCAGCCTCTGGTTTTTCACTTCAATGCAATTAGAAATTTCAGCTGATATAGCCCATCATTCACTAAGAGGGTGATGGACGTGTGTAAGGAGGAGGGGTATGAGCTTACAAAGACCTCCAAGTAATATCCTTATAATATCCTTTGGAAATGGTTCCAAAATTGGAATCACTGTTATTCTACCACATTCACTGAGTGTAAGGAGGAGGGGTATGAGCTTACAAAGCTCCACTTAACGCGTGGATTGTGGCAAAGCTCGTGCACCCTACACGTCTTTAGAAACAATCCACCCTCATCTGAGTGGGTTCCGACATGAGCCCCGCCTGGATGCCAGACCGCTTCTGTCAAGAACATCGGGAAAGATGCGCAGCCCGGAGCCCCCCTGGGCCGCCTCCCCCTCCAATGCGAGGCCGAGATTGATGTGAGGCACTGACATTCTCACAAGCTCTGCAAAATCAAGAGCCGTTTCTGCACACAAACCAGGTTAACTTCCGCCAGAGGGGTGCTCAGGCGGCTGCAGCTGCGCCTTTTTCTCAGATTTTATCCTGGTAATTGAGTTATGCAACTATTGCCACATCGGTGCAATGACCCACTCATACCCAATTCGTTCTCTGTCACATAACAGTGTCATAAAAAGCAAAACACAAACCCGAATGAGACCATTTAAAGCGAATATCACAGTTACAAGATGGTCTGTTCACATCTAAAAACAAAAAAATAAAAACAAAAGCCCTAGTGTTTGGGCATAAAATGACATGAACTTTGGCTTTAGGGAATAACTGTTTAGCTTTATGCATATTTTCCACTCATTAAGTTAAACATCCGTGTAATGAGTCCTAACTTAGGTATGGGTATCCTGCAGGCAAGTAGTTTTTCTAAGCCTGAGATTCTATTGATCCTGCGTCTGGCTGGTTGTAGGTGAGATGGAGGGAGATCCATTACTGGGGAGACAGGGCCATTGGGGCCCCAGCTTTCCATCAGGCCATTACTTTCCATCTTCGCTGACTGCCAATAGCATCATATATAATTGCTGTTAATAAGTCTCCGCTAATTTGCAGAATGACACGTGAGCACCATCAGTAGAATGGTGTTGACATCCAAGATCAATGTGTCACGTCTCTGCTGAGCCCACAGCTGGGGGTGGGGAGCAGTCACTTAAACTGGGGGACAGTCCTTGACAGTGAAGTCTGGTGTGCATGTGTGTGTTTTCAGAGCAACAAGATTTCTTTTGGCTGTTGTTGTTTTTATTGGGGGGGGAGGGTGGATTTTATAAGGATATTACTTGGAGGTCTGGATGGATAACAAAATGGTTCCAAAATTGGAATCACTGTTATTCTAAAATGTTTATGTTTAATTGCATCATAAGAAATATGTGTTTAAAAGAAAACCTCCTTACACATTAAAACAAATCAAGAAGAACAAGAAGAGAGTGCCCTTCAACCTAACTGGACCTACCACACACGCTGCAGTGTGTGAGCTGTACCCAAAGGGGCAAAGACTAAGGTTGCTAAAGTAAATGACTATATATGTATTTTAAATTGATTCAGAGAGGAACAGAGAAGGAGGAAGATAGAAACATCAGTGATGAAAGAGAATGGTTAATTGGCTATCTCTTGCACACCCCACACTGGAGACCAAGCCTGCAACCCAGGCATGTGCCACAGCCTGGAATTGAACCATGACTTCTTGGT
Organism: Cnephaeus nilssonii; assembly: GCF_951640355.1. Taxonomy (NCBI): domain Eukaryota; kingdom Metazoa; phylum Chordata; class Mammalia; order Chiroptera; family Vespertilionidae; genus Cnephaeus; species Cnephaeus nilssonii. The sequence continues at coordinate 3,233,889 of NC_137076.1, forward strand.
TTATAGGTTGATGCTTAACCGCTGAGCCACACCAGCTGGGCATAAATGACTTTAAAATGTTATATTTGTTTAATGCCCCATGATCATAAATTAAGTGATTTTCCTAGCTATTTTAACTCAATCAATATGATTTTACTCAGCCTTATAAAATAGAATAGTTTCTTTTTTTTATGCTGTTGCAAAAAACACCCAATCAGAACAGCACAAAGAGAAAAGAATCCAAAAAAATGAGGACAGTGTAAGGAGCCTCTGGGACAACTTCAAGTGCACCAACATTCACATCATGGGTGTGCCAGAAGGAGAAGAGAGAGAGCAAGACATTGAAAACCTATTTGAAGAAATAATGACAGAAAACCTCCCCTACGTGCTGAAAGAAATAGACTTACAAGTCCAGGAAGCGCACAGAATCCCAAACAAGAGGAACCCAAAGAGGCCCATACCAAGACACATCATAATTAAAATGCCAAAGGTTAAAGACAAAGAATCTTTAAAAAAATATTGATTTTAGAGAGGAAAGGAGAGGGAGAGAGATAGACACATCAATGATGAGAGAGAATCATTGATCGGCTACCTCTTTGACACCCCCACTGAGGATCAAGTCTGAAACCTGGGCATATGCCCTGACCGGGAATTGAACCATGGTTCATAGATTGATGCTCAACCACTGAGCCACTCCAGCAGGGTGGGGTAAAGAATCTTAAAAGCAGCAAGAGAAAAGCAGTTAGTTACCTACAAGGGAGCACCCATAAGACTGTCAGCTGATTTCTCAACAGGAACTTTGTAGGTCAGAAGGGAGTGGCAAGAAATATTCAAAGTACAACAATTTCTTTCAGAGAAATAACTAACACAGTGACTCAGGATCTCAGTACGTGTGACGCAGCCTGCGTCTGACTGAGTGTGCCTGGTGCCAGGAGGGCATGGCCTGGTGTGGGGGATGGTGCCCTCTTTGCGGCAGCAGAGGGCTGTAGATGGGGAATGGGCAGGAGCCGCAAACAAGCAAGAGGCACGTTGTTTGAGAAGCAGGCTCTCCCAGTGCCCAGACCGCCCTCCAAGATGAGATGCTCATGCCATTCTGCTTCATTAAGGCAGAGCGATGCTGTACGAGACATCGGCTGTGAAGAAACTTGGTCCTAGAGAGATTATCTGACTTGCCCGAGGCCGTAGGCAGCAGTTAGTGCTGATAAATAATTAGTTGCCGACTTCCTTCGAGCATCTTTAACTTTTTGGTGGGGTGCTTAGCCCGCTGAAACACGAACTTGCTGTGGGAAAATGTGCATCTCTGTGCTTTTCTCAATCAGTGTATGCAATGTCTCACACATGTGTTCAATTTGGAGATGGAATCTTCACTGTTGCTTTGCAAATGCAGCTTAAAAACACATTTCTTCTGACACTGAGACGTCCTCACCTCGGACCTTTATGAACTTGATCAGTATTGCTCTCACCTCCGACCTTTATGAACTTTACCAGTATCGCTCTCACCTCCGACCTTTATGAACTTTATCAGTATCGCTCGCAGCTCTGGCTCATGGAGAGCAGGGCAGTCCGCCGCATTTTCACCGACTCTCAGCTTCTGAGCAGTGTTTCTACTCGACTGGAAACGAGTGAAGAACAAATTGTAGAAAAAAGCACATCTCTATTTTCCAGCTCAGTAAGATCCCTAAATGTTACACAAACTCTAAATGGTGGAGCGTGTAACATTTGAAGAGTGCTTGGGACTATTTCAGCAGATAAGTCTGTTTCTTCTTAGGCAGAACAGACTGAAATGAATGATTGAAAACTGGAGGACATTTCAAACTGCGTTGCAAAACCACACGCATGTCTCAGGCCTGCTTTGTTTTGTAGGGATGAGTTTGGTAATTCAATGATGCTTACTCATTACCTGAAAAATTCCGCTTCCCTTCTTTTTCTCTTTCTTTGAATGTAGTTTTGACTAGATATTCATTTTGGGTGGAGGGGAGGTGATGGAATATCTATGCCATATACAGGATGTGAGAGGTGCCTGGCCAGTGTTGCTCAGTGGTTGAGTGTCAACCTATGAACCAGGAGGTCACGGTTCGATTCTGGGTCAGGACACATGCCCGGGTTGCAGGCTCAGTCACCAGTGTGGGGTGTGCAGGAGGCAGCTGATGAATGATTCTCTCTCAGCATTGATGTTTCTCTCTCTCTCCCTCTCCCTTCTTCTCTCCTGACCAGGACTAGAGCTGGTCCCTGACCTCAGTGCCAGAGGGAAGAGCCTCTGTCTCCCACTCCAGCCTGCCCACGTGCTGGGCTCAGGGAGACGCTGGGCAGGGGAGGGGTGTGGAGGGAGAGGGGAGGGATGTCAGGGCGCTATGCTTTGTAGTCATAAATGTCGAAATAGAACACAAACTCAAATGTCTTTAATGTATGACTCAAAGACTAGGAATAGATATGGACAGATTTTAAAACGGAGAGAGAGGGGACATCTTTAACAATTAAAAAATGAGTGTGGGAGGGGTAGGAGAATAACGTGAAAAAGAGAGGAAAATCATATCGACACCATCTCAAAAACATGGTCATGTGTGTGCATTGGTTATTTGTCATATTACATTCTGAGACTAAAATAAAGTTAACAGTAAAATAAAAATAACTGCCCTAGCCAGTTTGGCTCAGTGGCTAGAGCGTCAGCCTGCAGACCAGAGGGTCCCGGGTTTGAGTCCTGCAGGCTCCTCTGGGGTGCATGTGGGAAGCAACCAATCGATGTGTTTCTCTCACATCGATGTTTCTCTCTGTCTTCCGCTCTCTCTTCCACTTTCCCTAAAAATGTAGGAAAAATATCCTTGGGTGAGGATTAACAAAACAACAACAAAATTACAAAAGAATAAATACAATAAAAATAACTAAACAGACAAAAGCCAGCCCTGTGCTCTGTGTCGGATACAAGACAAATAGAAGGACCCCGTGGCTAGGAACACAGAAGCAGAGAAATGCATCCTGGGAGTTGTGAGGCAGCGGGCAGGCGGGGAGCTCCCCCTCAGGGTGGGGGTCCAGGGGAATCCAGGGAGGACAGGCCACTGTCTGATGGTCAAAAGGCACCATCCACTCAGCGAGCAGCAGCAGGCTCCCAGCCAGGACACTAGCTTGGAATAAACCCCGTCAGAGAATAGGTAACATGAAATGGACACAAACACAATATGGCAGGAGAGTTAAATGCCTCGCTCAGAGGAAGGCAGTGGGTGGACAGCAAGAATACGTCAAGGGTTAGGGAAGTAGTTCAGTAACAAAGCCAGTAGCTTGTTTAAATATAACATGTGTACATATGATTTTATGATATATACAAATACATATATATATATATATATATATATATATATATATATATATGTATTTATGTTTAAATAGACATCTTAACCAAATAACATTTTGAAAAATATTCATAAATATTGAAGATAAAAGTGGTCAATGAATATAGTACATTCCCACCATAGGAGCTTACAGAGGAGAGTCTCTTTCCAGGGACTTCTCTGAGTTTGAGGGCCAGTCCAACACAATTAGAGTCACCAGGGAACTCGTTAGAATTGCAAGTTGTGCATCTATACTCCTAAAAACCTGAATCAGAAGCTCTGGGGAAAAAGCCAAGTAATCTATATTTTAATAACCCCTCCAGGTGAGTCTGACACGTGCCAGAATCTGAGAGCCACGGCCTTAAAGACATGCTTAGGACAGGATGCAGAAGAGAAGGACAGCGGGGAGGGGGGGAGGAAGGGAAAAGAGAGGGACCGTTTCACACTGAGAAGTGTTGTTTCTAAATCTAGGGGCTAGATCAGCGATTTCCTCCTTTCGAACATTGTACAGACTAAACGCACAAACCCGGCCTCGCATTGGGCACAGGGCTGCCAGTCTTAGCCCTGAATTTCCATGTCTCCCAACGCCCCCGGGGCCAGGCAGACGGGGGGAGGGGGCCATGGCTTCCCATTCATAGGGTCCCACCTATGAACAGACGTTCTGATCTTATAGTCCCCCTCTGTTCCGGGGATAAACCTGGCTTGGTCTTGGAGCACTAACAAGTCACGTGCATCCTAGTATTAAAGACCTTTTGTAAAAGGTTGAAGACTGGATGTGGGCGCATGGAACAGATGAAGCCAACATAGATTTTTATTTATTTTTTGTTAATCCTTTCCTGAGGATATTTTTTTCCCATTGATATTTAGGGAGAGTGAGAGAGGGGGAGAAAGAGAGAGAGACACATCAATGTGAGAGAAACGATTGGTTGCCTCCCACACGTGCCTGATCTGGCAATGATCAAACCTGCAATCCAGGCAGGTGCCTTTGACTGGGAATCGAACCCGTGACCCTACAGTGCTTTGGCCAACACGCTAACCACTGGTCCACACCGGCCAGGGCTTAATTAAACATTGTAATGCTTTTTGTCAATCATTTCCGAGACCTTAGCATACTTTCTAGTTTGTACTTTCTTTTACTTCATGTTAGTGCTATTTGACACTAACATCATTATCCCTAATTTCTTAATTACTATTTCTCAAATGATGCTATTGAGGTGATAATGATTAAAAAGAGGAAAAGACAATGAAACAACCAACGAGGTTTGGAGTCTGAATAGTAATCTTGAAAGAAGACAAAAGATTGCAAAATACATTCAAGATAGCAGGTGTGAAGAAGGGAGATGACATTCCCGGGAAAGGAAGGCTCGTTAGAGAATCGCCCTTGTTCGCAGGGCCACACAGGTGTGAGGAGAGGGGAACGCTATTGTTTGAGAGCGTTCCCTCCCGTGCTCAGGTGACGGCGTGGAGTCAGGTTCAGTGAGAAGCTGGGACTGAACTTGTGGGCGCTGTGGCTGTTCTATGAAGGACTGCTCTCCTGGGGACAATTAGAGAAGAGACTGTGGTGGAAATGGCAGAGCTGTCCCACCTGGGACTGACGGGCCACCAGGAGCACAGATCAGAAGGTCAGGAAGAGTCAGGAAGTAGGAGCAATATTCTCCCAAGACCCGGGGAGGAGGCTGATCATGCTCCTCGGGGTATAACTGAGACCCCAGAGGCCACTTCTGCAGGGAAACCAAAGAGGGAAATTAAAGGACACGCCAAACTGTCCAATAGGAATGAACGGAGAGGGGGAATGAAGCCTAGTGAGTAATAATTTGAGGGAAAGGTCCACTACAATTGCCTTAATTACCTTTTTGTGGCTGTTGTTGTTAATTCTCACCCGAGGGTATTTTTCCATTGATCTTTTAGAGAGAATGGAAGAGAGAGGGACAGAGAGAAATACATCGATTGGTTGCCTCCTGCATGAACCCTCACCAGGCCTGGGCCAGGGAGGAGCTTGCAACCGAGGTACGTGTCCTTGACCAGAATCCAACCCGGGACCCTTTGGTCTGCAAGCCGACGCTCTATCCGCTGAGCCAACCGGCCAGGGCCTTAATTACCTTTTAATCAAGTAATCTAAGAGGAGGCACATTGAAGGGAGTCCACAGAAAGAAGCAGGAGATGCAATTCTCATCGGAACATTCAGAAGGACTGGAATGATAAATATACAGAAAAAATCATAGTGGAACTGGCGACCCCAGGCTTAAGTCAAGCCTGGGAGAGTATTCAGGAAACAGGAAAAAGTAAACAACAAAGTAACAATTCTTGATGCTCAATTCGTACACAAAATACGTCACCAATATTTTCGCAGCAACTGTCATTCATACGAGTACTGTACAATAGTCCAGATAGTCACACACGTGATACAGAATAGTCCAGATAGTCACACATGTATACAGATAGTTATCTGAACAGAAATTTAAATTAAAAGAGTATGATTCCATTTCATACATATATACACACACGTACAATATATGCAGTACACACGTTTACCCTTGTACACACTTACACTGCACAAGCAAATGCACGTGCACCTCATATAAAGAAAGGAAATCTGCAATCTTCGTTCAATTTTAAGAATAAAAGAATAGACATAAATTCTGAAAGAAGGCGATACTGGAAGAAGGAAGTTGTCTAGATTTACATCCTAATAAAAAGACTGATGGTTAGTTATTCTAATCATGGGCCTGAGCGAGGGGAGGTCACTGCTCTCCTTCACTCCTGGGACACACACACACACAGACACCCACACAGAAACAGACACACACACACAGAAAGACACACACACACACACACACACACACACACACGCTCACAGACACCCACACAGAAACAGACACACACAGAAAGACATACACCCACACAGAAACAGACACACACACACAGAAAGACACACACAGACACACACAGAGAGACACACACACACATGCTCACACAGAGACACACACATGCTCACACAGAGACACACATGCTCACACACACAGACACCCACACAGAAACAGACACACACAGAGAAAGACACACACACACACACACACACATAATGCTCACACATGCTCACACAGAGACACACATGCTCACACACACAGACACCCACACAGAAACAGACACACACACACAGAGACACACATATGCTCACACACAGACACACACACTCACACATACATAGATAGACACACACTCACACTCTCACACACACACACACTCCCAGGGGTAAGTGTCTGGTTCTAAAAGATGTTTGGATATTTACTATCATTTCCTTCGTCTGTTTTCTCCCCAAAGTGCTGGTGCCCACAGCTTAGAAAATTGGGGGCCGAGTAGGAATGATTCCCTCCCAGTGCCCCTCTTTAGATGAAAACTGGAACCCACAGCTCCAACCCCCCTTCCCTGACCTTCCATGTGATGACAGTAGGCACAGCGTTGGGGTCACGTGGATCCAAGCCCGTTTAGGTCATAACAAAAGTGCTCTCTCTGCTTCTTCTTCCCCAGTCCCACAGCACGAGGGCCAGAGGCACTTTCTTGTTCCTTTAATAACGAGAAACTTTCATAGTCTTCTGTGTGCCATCAAATAGGCCTGCCTTCCATCGAAGCTTCTCTTCACAACTCGCCCTCCCCTCCTACTGTCCCTTTAACTCAGCCCATTATGAGCCACCACAGCTTACATGGGGTGGTTGGTGGTGGGGACTGCAATTCTCACTCTGTGGGCGCCGCCCTTCTCTGTGGCTGTTCCACCTGCACGACCCAGGGATGCATCTTGGCTTAGTTTGTGGCACACAGACTGTATTTTGTGTGTGCGTGCATGTGTGTGTATGCATGCATGCATGTGTATTTGTGTATGCATGCGTGTATGCACACACATATATGTACACTTGTCTGCACACACATATATGTGAGTGTGCATGTGTGTGCATGCACATGTGTGTGTTTGTCTATATTGTGTGTGTGTGTGTGTGTGTGGTAAATCGTCTAAAACATGTATTGAGGCTTCCAAATTGCAGTGGAAAGTTGAATTGATGCATGTTTTCTAAGCGGTCCCGGTGGCATGCTGCCCCTCTCAACGGTCACATCGCTGAGTGTGGCTGCAGCTCACAGAGGGTGATGGGAGTGAAACACGGGCGGAATGTGGCGTTTGGAGACGTCACTTCGTCTCCTCAGAAACTGGGCAGCTTTGGGGACTCTTTGCAGAGCCTGTGGGAGGAGCAGCGGCCCCGAGCCTGAGCCGAGCCCTGCCTGCACACGGGGGCCACTTCGGAACGAGGTCAGTGGTGGCACGTGGACCCTCTCTTGCTGGGACTCAAGGGCACCTCTGGGCACAGCCACGTGGCCGGCGCGCCTGCTGCAGAGCAGGCCTGACACCCGAGCCGGCCCTGGAGGGACGGCCTCACTGCGGAGCGCCAGGGCCCCTGGGCCTGGACCTCCGTCCTGGGCGGCAGCGTCTGAGGACACAGCTCCCAGAGGATGCCTGAGACTGGAGGCCGGAGGGCACGTACTGTGATGTCACAGCCGCAGAAGGAACTGTGAAGGAGCAATTCTTCAAAATGCGTAAATGCACCCGGCCAGCGCAGCTCCGTGGTTGAGCATCGACCTATGAACATGGAGGTCATGGTCCGATTCCTGGTCAGGGCGCAGGAGGAAGCTGATCCATGATTCTCTCTCATTGATGTTTCTCTCTCTCTCTCCCTCTCCCTTCCTCTCTGAATTAATAAAAATATTTTTTTAAAATGTGTAAATGCACCTTACTCTTAAGAAATAGGACAACACCCTTTATTCCTTCCAAATTAACAGGGAACTCTTTTTTAAAACATCATTTCTGCCCCAAAAAGTGGCCCGTTGGCTGTTCCTCCTTCAGGTGACCCTGCCTGGCGCCTACCTCAGAGGTGCCGGGGGTTCCTTTCCTGACACAGCTGCTGGGCAGCCTGTTCCCCGAGCCTCTCCTGCAGCGCCCTCCCCTCTCACCACGGGGCTGACAGGAGGGTCCTTCACTAACACTCCTTAGAGGCTCACCTCCAGCTGCAGCGTGGGCAGGGGCGTGGCCGGGAGGCACACTCAGCCTCTGAGAGCAGTTGTTCCTGCTCCTTTGGGACAATGAAAAGCAGCTCTTCTCCTGGTTTTCATTCTCTTTCTCTTGGCTTACAAGGGGCACAGATCGGGGAGAGCCCGGGGGACAGGCCAGGGAACAGGGACAGACAGGCTCATGTGCGGAGCTGGTCTTCTGCTTGCTAATTGCCTGCGTGCTCTGCTGCCTGGTTTGAGAGAAGGAGCTGTGGACCATGCTGGGATTCCTTTGTCACAGATTATGAACATAGTTTAAGTGTTAATTGGATTTCTGGCACGTGAGCTTGCCGCCTCCCGGCAGGACTCGGTCTGCACAAACCAGGGAGCTACTGGGTTTGAGAGGATCCAGATGGCAGGGCGGAGGCCAGGGAAGCACAGGCCGGGCCTCCCATGTTCAACCCCAACAGCATGGCACACCAGGCACATTGCCCTCAGCAAGACGGGCTCCTGCCCCTTCCCAGCGCCCAGCCGCATCTGAAGAGAAAATATAAGGACACTAGAGGTCCAACACACAAAGTTTGTGCAAGGGGCTCGGCCCTCCCAGCCCCAGCTTTGTCCGGAAGGTCGTCCGGAAGGTCATCGGTCTAATTAGCATACTATGCTTTCATTATTATAGACTAGAGGCCCGGTGCATGAAGTTCAAGCATGGGGGCAGAGTCCCTCAGCCTGGCCTGCATCCTCTCCAATCCAGGACTCCTCGGGGGATGTCCAACTGCCTCTCGCAATCCAGGACCACTGGCTTCTGACTGCTTGCCTGCCTGCCTGCCTGCCTTATTGCCCCTAACCACCTCTGCCTGCCTGCCTGATCACCCCTAGCTACTCCCTTGCTAGCCTGATCGCCCCTAACTGCCTCAGCCTAGCCCCACACCCAGGACCCAGGATTCCCTCCTCTGGCTAGTCTCAGGCACCTGGGACCCGGGTTTCCCTCCCTCTAGCTGGCTGCAGGCACCCAGGACCCGGGCCAGCTTTGCCTGTGCTGGCCGCAGCCACAGGGGAGCATGGGCAGGCGGCTTGTCCCTCTCCCAGGCTGCAGGTGCAGACGCAGCTGCTGGTGCCTGAGACCCCAGGGTGTGTGGCTTGTCCCTCTCCTGGGCTGCAGCCCCAGTTGCTGGTGACTGGGAATGTGGGGCATGGGTTTCTCCCTCTCCTGGGCACAGGTGCAGCCACTGGCACCTGGGACCGCGGGGCGGGTGGCTTGTCCCTCTCTCAGGCCACAGCTTGGCTGGTCCCCTTCCTCTCTTGTGAGCTCATTTGTGCCTGGCTGGTCCACATTCCTCTCTCCCCAGTCTTGAGTGTCTGAGCAGTTAAGGCGTGATGGCATGAGGGCATGACAACCATTTGCGTATTAGCTCTTTATTATATAGGATGCCGACCCTTCCCAGCCCAAATGCCTTAGTGCAGTGAGCAATCGCAGTGCCCACTGTTCTGACTTTGAGTTCCACTCTGACTCCAGGTTCCTGGGAGGGTGGAGGAAGGTGTGTGTCAGACACAGGTTATATGAAACGGCTGTGTTCTGCCAGGCTGGTGTGGCTCAGTGGTTGAGCATCAACCTATGAACCAGGAGGTCATGATTCGATTCCTGGCCAGAGCACATGCCCGGGTTGTGGGCTCGATCCCCAGTGTGGGACGTGCAGGAGGTAGCCGATCCATGATTCTCTCATCACTGATGTTTCTTTCTCTCTCTCTCTCCCTTCCTCTCTGAAATCAATAAAAACATATTTAATAAAATGTCATGTCTCCATGCACCTCAGACCCCCTCACTGACCTGTGCCTGCTGCAGCTTCTGCCCGGACGGGAGGAGCCCTGGGTGGGGTGGCACTCAGAGGGCACTGCCCAGGCGTTGCTCCTTCTCAGGAAGGAGGAAAGAGGAGTGTGGCTGAAGAATCCCTGGGGGGATTTTAATTTTACACGTTCCCCTCTAATCCATGTTCTCCTGTAGTACTGAAGAAGTGGGCTGCCTCTCTGTTTAATGCCCTCAGGATGAATGGAGGGCCTATCCAACAGGAAAGGAGGCAGGTCTTACTACTTTTGCTTTGCAAATGGTTAGGCGCTGGGACCCACGAGTGTGAAAATGAAGAGCATGCACGCGGGCGCCCACTGGGCCAGCTCCAGCCTCACCCCTGGCTCAGGGCTTGTCCTGGACCAGAGAGACAGGCTGATAAGGAGACAGATTCTCTGCTGTGCCACCTCCGGTGGGCAGCAGCTCACAGCAAGGTAGAGTTCTACCGAATGGTTTGACGTGGGGATGCCAAACTCAGACGAGTGTATTTTTTAAAATCTTTACTGTTGAAAGTATTAAATATGTCTAATTTTCCCCCCACCCCAGGCCCTCACCTCCCTATTGTCTGTGTCCATGGGTTATGCATAGATGCATACAAGTTCATTGGTTGATCTCTTCCCACCCCCGCCTTCCCTCTGAGGTTCGACAGTCTGTTCCATGCTTCTATTTCTCCGGATCTATATGAGAAAGATAAGGATCACATGATCTTGCTCAGAATGCATTTTATCAAGCATCTTGTGGAGGAAGAAGGTGAGCATGGTGTCTGTTGAGAATTATACTCAGTTCAGTGTTCCATGTTTTCTGAGGAAATTCAGCCCAGCAGGGACTTGGTTCCAAGGACTTTCCGTGACCAGAGTCATGTGATCTATTTCTTCCTTTCTGAATAAGGAACCCAGCCCTGAAGGCCATAAACCACTTCCCATGGCGATGGTCATAATCCAGCAAATATATACATATTATTTCAGAGAGGAAGGGAGAGAGAGATAGAAACATCAATGATGAGAGAGAACCATTGAGAGAATCATTGATCAGCTGCCCCCTGCAGGCCCACACTGGGGACCAAGCCTGTAACCTGGGCATGTGCCCTGACTGGGAATTGAACCTTGACCTCCTGGTTCCTAGGTGGATGCTAACCCATTGAGCCATGCTGGCTGGGCAAAATCCAGCAAATGTTAACTACTTCTTCCACTTGTGTCCTAACCTACCTCCATCTCACGTTTACCTTGTCTCAACACTCCTCCAATCCAAGGTGCTACAAGTGAACATGGCACATGTGTACCCATATGCACTGGTCTGTGTGAAAGTCTATATTTAGAACATAATTATGCACATTCAGAACGCACATACACGCCTATTTCACATGGACATCATGCACAAAAGCCACTAGGATGCTTAGAATATACTCTGTTTCCATTTTAAAATAGGATTCATTGATTTCATTTGATAATTGACTCAGACTTGAGGGACATTATATTAAACAGGCAGGCATTAGTAAATAGCAAAAATAATGAGGAATAGCTTATTATTTATAGACTAGGGGCCCAGTGCACAAATTTGTGCACCTTGAAAGGAACTGTGGGCCGCAAGGTTGCGGTGGGCACAGGGGCAGGTCTCGTCCCATCCTCCACACCCCTCCAGGCCCCTCCCGCCACAGCCTCTGGTTCCCTGTGTGCCAGCAGCCCAGCTCCTGCTGCCACTGCTCCCACGTGCTGATGGTGCTGGCCCATCGCACTCGCTGACAGCACAGAACAATCATGATCGGGGCCTGCACCAGCCGTGAGTGTGAGCGGTGGCTGCTGCCCTGATTGCCCCTCAGGAGCAAAGATTTTTCAGTAACCACCAGAGGCTTGCACAGATTACAGCCACGGGTGCCCCACCTTGGTTTGGTGCCCTTGCTCACCTGCTCCACCATCCTGCTGCAGCTGATGCCCACCATGCTCCATGCACGCCCCCTGGTGGTCAGTGCACATCATAGCAATGGTTGTTCAGTTGTTCTGCTGCTCAGTCTATTTGCATATTATGGTTTTATATATATATAGATTTGCTCTTGCATCCCATAACATACCGTATTTTCCGGCGTATAAGGCGACTGGGCGTATAAGATTTTCCTGGGTTAAAAAGTCGTTTTATACGCCGGAAAATACGGTATATACATGTATACATACTAGAAGCCCGGTGCACGAAATTCGTGCACGGCGGGGGGTTGTCCCGCAGCCCAGCCTGTACCCTCTCCAATCTGGGACTCCTGGAGGGATGTCCGACTGCCCATGGTGGGATCGGGCCTAAACGGGCAGTCGGACATCCCTCTCACAATCCAGGACTGCTGGCTCCCAACTGCTTGCCTGCCTGACTTCCTGATTGCCCCTAACCGCTTCTGCCTGCCAGCCTGATCACCCCCTAACCACTCTGCTGCCAGCCTGGTTGATGCTTAACTGCTCCCCTGCCAGCCTGTTTGCCCTCAACTTCCCTCCTCTGCCAGCCTGGTCACCCCTAACTGCCCTCTCCTGCAGGGTTGATCACCTCCAACTGCCCTCCCTTGCAGGCCTGGTCCCTCCCAACTGCCCTCCCTTGCAGGCCGGGTGCCTCCCAACTGCCCTCTCCTGCTGGCCATCTTGTAGTGGCCATCTTGTGTCCACATGGGGGCAGGATCTTTGACCACATGGGGGCAGCTATATTGTGTGTTGCAGTGATGATCAATCTGTATATTACTCTTTTGTTAGATAGGATAGAGGCCTGGTGCACAGGTGGGGGCCAGCTGGTTTGCCTTGAAGGGTGTCACAGATAAGGGTGGGGGTTCCCTTGGGGTGTGGGGTGGCCTGCGCGAGGGGCCTGTGGTGGTTTGCAGGCCGGCCACGCCCCCTGGCAACCCAAGGGGAGGCCCTGGTATCTGGATTTTATTTTCCTTCTACAACTGAAACTTTGTAGCCTGGGGCGGCAGCCATTTCTGGGGCGGCAGCCATTTCTGTGGCAGTTAATTCACCTTCTACAATTGAAACTTTGTAGCCTTAAGCGGGTGAGCCCGGCCAGGGTGTGCGGAAAGCTTTGCTTCCCCTGTTGCCGCCGGCAACCCTGGCCTGCTCTCTCAAGCTCCATTCTGCCGCCATTTGTTTGAATTTGTTTACCTTCTATAATTGAAACTTTGTAGCTTGAGTGGAGGCTTAGGCCTGCAACGGCTGGCAGAAAGCTTGGCTTCCTCTGTTACCTGGGAAACCTTGCTCTCTGTGGCTGTAGCCATCTTGGATTGGGGTTAATTTGCATACTCGCCCTGATTGGCTGGTGGGCGTGGCTTGGCTGGTGGGCATGGCTTATGTAGCGGAGTGATGGTTAATTTGCATATTACCATTTTATTAGAGAGGATTATATATATGGTATATATATCAGAAAAGCAGAGTTACCATATTTTCCAGTGCATTAGATGACTTTTTAACCCAGGAAAATCTTATATGCCCAGTCGTCTTATATGCCGGAAAATACGGTACATACAAAAGGATTGTATTTTCAAATTAAAATGCTTAAATCACACTCATGTATTCATATTTTTTTCTCTTACATTTTGATTTGTAAAACATCCCCAAATAAATACCAGGTTTGTGATTGTTTTAATTTTCTTGACATCCCCCTCCCCCTGGCTTTGAGAACTCACTCGTGCATCTTCTTTTGATCTTATTCTTGCTGCCAAGGCACATGGTTGCACCCCAACCTTTTCCTCTGCTGCAGGTCAGTGCAATGTGTGTTTCTAGGAGCTAGAAAACATATAATTACTTTTCCACACACTCTCACCGTTAAAAAGAAATGAACATTTAAAATATGCCAGATGGCCCAAGATGGTGTGGCTCAGTGGATAGAGTGTCAGCCTGTGGACTGACGAGTCCCCAGTTTGATTCCCAGTCAGGGCACATGCCCCGGTTGCAGGCTTCATCTCCAGTGTGGGGCGTGCAGGAGGCAGCCAATCCATGATTCTCTGTCATCATTGTTGTTTCTATCTCTCTCCCTCTCTCCTTCCATCTCTGAAATCAATAAAAAATATATTTAAAATAAATAAATAAAACATATCAGATGAGCAATCATAACCCCAAGACATACATAGATATTTATAACATAAGCTGATAGTTAAAGGCATGGACATTTGATGAGCCAAAATGAAGACATGTCCCCTACATATGAAAGGTTTAAGACCACAAATTAAAGCATGGGACCCTTGCAAAGGATTGTTCACATCTTATTCTGATCACATCTAGCATGTCACTGAGTTGCCATTTAAGTTGCTGTGTAGCCCTGGGTTCCTGACCTTTGCAGTTGCTCAGGCATGACTGTCTCAGGGACAGAGTTCCTGCTCATGGGGGAGCAGTCAAGCTCATGAGAAGTTGTACTCATCCACTGAGTCTTAACATGAATTTTAAATTGTCAGCAAATGTGAGGGTTCGGAGCCCACCTTAAACAATTTCAGAATCTGGAAATGCAGTGAGATAATATGAATACAATGAAGACATGTGGACTTCCCCAGGAAGATCCCGTGAGGATTGATTAGAGTGAGGCAGGAGGCAGGTTCTGGAAGCAGGTGGCGATATTCTTTTCAATTAAATTATTTGTTGGTTGTCACATTCTTTAAGTGTTTTGAGTTTATAGAAATGGAGTTTAGGTGGGTATGCATAAGGTAGCACAATATTGTAAAAATGCATTTATCATAAATTCTGTGCTTCTACATGTGGTTCATTTTCTTAGACTAAAGTTCACTTAAAAATATTTTGGAGCATATACATTCTACCAAAGATGTCCATGGCTAGAAATAAACAAAACTTTGCTTTACTCAAAGTAATTAAAATGCAAATACTCTGTGTGTATGTATATGTGTGTTTATATGTGCGTATGTATGTTTATATGTGTGTGCATGTGCGTGTATGTGGGCATGTGTATGGGTGTATATGTGTGTGTCCATGTGCATGTGTGTACGTGTGTGTGTGTGTGTGTGTGTGTGTGTGTGTGTGTAAATATGCCCAAACTTAGTGTAATGCTCACACTAAGGGCCAGGAGGCAGGATGGGGCTGAGGGTGCATTTCCTGGTCTCATGTCCAAGTCTGGAGTTTTCAGCACTTTACTCCTAAGCAGACTGCTTCCCATGAATTGTTTCTTTGTAGGCATGTTTTATCAGAGTGAACAGCTTACAAGATACCAGGAATTATTATAAACTAGTGCCCCGGTGCATGGATTCGTGCACATTGAAAGGAAATTAATTAGAAGGTGGCTGGGGGGGGGTGGGACTGGGCGAGACAGGTCAGACATGCCCTGGAGCCAACCTCCCATAGTCCCTCCCCAGCTGGCTGCATCTGGGGCAGTGCTAAGGCTCAAAGGGCATCTGCTGAGTGAGTGGGGTCCCTCTGGCAGGTGGGGTCCCTTGCCCTGGCCTGCGGGGATCGGGTTGAAACTGGCTCTCCTACATTCCCCAAGGGGTCCTGGATTGCAAGAGGGCAGTTCTTAGGTGATGCACCCCAGAATTGGGCTCCATCCTCTCTGGTTACGGGTGTGTCACCCGAGAACCGCCTCTGCCAAGTCACCACAGCTTAGCAGCTCCTGCATTGAGCTCCTGTCTGCCCCCTGGTGGTCATTGTGCATCATAGCTGCCAGTTGGATGGTCACTTAGCCTTTTACATATTGAGATTCGAATAATAAGCAGTATAATATTGGCAGACAAATATGCAAATAGAAGCCATGCATATAGAGATGATTAATTTATAATGAAGGTGTCACTATAGGCCAGTGGGGGAAATGTCTGTTCCTTTCTTTCTTTCTTTCTTTCTTTCTTTCTTTCTTTCTTTCTTTCTTTCTTTCTTTCTTTCTTTCTTTCTATCTATTTTTAACATATATTTTTATTGATTTCAGAGAGGAAGGGAGTGGGAGAGAGAGCTAGAAACATCAATGATGAGAGAGAATCACTGATTGGCTGCCTCTTGCACCACCCCTACTGGGGATCGAGCAACCTGGGCATGTGCCCTGACTGGGAACCGAACTGTGACCTCCTGGTTCATAGGTCAATGCTTAACCACTGAGCCACTGTGGCTAGGCTGGAAAATGTTGTCTTTTGAATAAGTGGTACTGGGCCCATGGACTCGTCACGTGGTGATGACGTCAACCTTGACCCAATGATTGGTATCACACAAAAGTAGTAAGGAGGTAGACTGTCGACTTACATGTGAAATGAAGCCTCAAGAGGTGAACCCCGGAGAATGCCCGTGACCCCGAGATGAGCAAGGATGCCTTCATATGATGAAAAGGCCTCAGAATAAAGACAAGATTCACACAGTCAGTAATTTAAATGTACAAGATGTTGCTCGTTAAAAGCCACCATGGAGAAATGAGTAAAGCCAACATCAAGTGGGAGAATTAACTTCAATGTCTGTAACTGCTTGTTTCAGGATATTTAATGAACTCAAATGCTTAAGTGAAAGACGAAGAACTTGGTAGGAAAAGCCACAACCCAAACACCCCTTTCTCGGCCTCCGAGGAGTCGGTGCCCCAGAAGCAGGTGGCTTTCACAAGCTGTGGACGAACTTGGGGTCTTTCTTAACCAACAACAAACTCACTCCGCAGGCCTCCTGGTGGCCGGGACAGGCAGCGCCCGACCAGCCCTGCCTCTGGCCTGCTCCCTGAGGGACTGTTAAATCCCGTGCAAGGAGGACTGCTTTATATGGTGTGTAATTACTTCCTGAGCTGCATTATCACAGGGGCGAGCGGGAGAATATAAATAGATCCCACGGAGGTTTTCCAGGATTTATTAACGATGGGGCTCAGGCACGCGAGAGCTGAATGTCAAGTCAAAGTCAGCCGCTCTGCGCCTGGGTGGGAGGTTCTTTGTGAAGGAGTCTGCTGTGGCACCCGGGGATGCTCACCAGCCTGCCTTGACCCACCAGGTCGCTACGTGTCAGGAGCATTCACCCACCCCAGTCATGACAGCCTACAGCACCTCCAGACACTGACACGTGTCCTGAGGGACCATCATTTCAGCCCCAGAACCCGGGTCGTCGTGTAACACGGAAATGGAGTCTGCTGACTGCCCTGCTGTGTCCTGGCAACGGGAATCCCCATGGAGAGCTGGGCAGCTTTTTATTTTTTAAAATATATTTTTATTGATTTCAGAGAGGAAGGGAGAGAGAGGAGAGAGAGAGAAACATCAATGATGAGAGAATCATTGATCACTGCCTCCTGCACGCCTCACTGGGGATCTCGAGCCTGCAACCTCGGCATGTGCCCTGACCAGAAATCGAACTGGGGACCCTTCAGTCTGCAGGCCGACGCTCTGTCCACTGAGCCACGTGGGCCAGGATGGCAGCTTTCCAATGCTCATGCCCTTCCCCTGTGAGGCAGGAGACGGAAACCCAGGGAGAAACGATAGGAAGGTGCTCACTTACCCGCAGGCATCTTCCTCGCTTTTGCACATGGGCACGCACACACACAGAGGCACCCAACGTTCCGCCACAGCACATGATGGCGCCTTCTTGTTGTTCCTCCCTCCCTCCCTGCATCCTCTTTCTCGTCAGTGTGTGTCCTTCTAATGGCGGCAATCTCAGGAACAAGAGCCAGGGAAATCAGCTTCCCTGCTGTGTAAAGACAAAGTCTAGAAAAATAACCCCATAGATACAAATCCAATGTTTTTAATCCTCAGATTCCTAAAATTCTGAAGGACTATAAAAGTGAATTTATTTTATTTAATTTTATTATTATTATTACTAAAATTATCTGAGCAGTGCCAAATAATTATCCTGGTACTTGGGACGCCTTCATCCTCGATGAACCATCTCTGAGTGTGTCCCTCCGGGCAGCGTGTGGGACAACCCGCTGGGAAAGCCTCCACATGGCGGAGCTGCATCCTTGCCTTGGACGGGATGTAAACAGAATCAGACACTCTGAAGGGCCAACAGAGGTGCCGTTCAAATACAGGAGCTTTTGTGTTTGGTGGAGGGGGAGCCTGAACAAGATGTGAGGAAACCCTTGAAGCACTCAGAGGAAGAGGAAGCGGAGGGTGTGTGCCTGCGAGCATCCTACCACCCGCCCCATTTTTAATGCTTCTCCATCCACTCACCTGGGAGGAAGCTGCATCCCATTCACCCTTCCTCTGAAAATCCCGCCTCTGCATGCCCCACCCTCCAAGTCTTAAAACATTCTCCGACCCAGTCGGTGTGGCTCAGTGCTTGAGCATCTATATATATAAAAGGCTAATGTGCTAAGTGTCCCTCCCTCCATCTGACTGGTCGCTATGATGCTCACTGACCACCAGGGGGCAGATGTTCAATGCAGGAGCTGTCCCCAGCCCACAGGCCCCGGGCCAGCCAAGGCAGGAGCAGGGGGCCCCCTGATCACCCAGCTGGTCATCCCACAGATCAGCCCTGATCACCAACCAGGCCTAGGGACCCTACCCATGCATGAATTTCATGCACCGGGCCTCTAGTTGACCCATAAACCAGGAGGTCTCAGTTGGATTCCTGGTCAAAGCACATGCCCAGGTTGCAGGATCGATCCCTATTAGGGGGTATACAGGAAGTAGCTAATCAATGATTCTCATCATTGATGTTTCTCTCTTTCCCTCCCCTCTCCTCTCTAAAATCAATAAAAGTATTAAAAAATATTCTTACTGTATCACATGAAGGACTCATAGTCCTCTGGCATTCTCTAAGCCCTTCCTACTTCTATTTCCAACATATGCTCTTAGATTTCATGATTCGGGACATTTTTATTTTCAGAAACCCAACGAAACCCTTACACTTCAGAACGTTGGGCAGTGTTGTTAAAGGCTTGACAAAATACACACTATTTCATCTTCAGAGAATCTTCTTAAAGTATTGCATCTACTAAGTCCTAACAGCTGATTCTTTTGAACATCAATTTGCTTTGTCTTGCATGACAGGGATGATTTTGCATGTTGTTTTTTTTTTTAATATATGTTTATTGATTTCAGAGAGGAAGGGAGAGGGAGAGATAGAAACATCAATGATGAGAGGGAATCATTGATCAGCTGCCTCCTGCACGCCCCACACTGGGGATCGAGCCCAAACCTGGGCATGTGCCCTGACCTGAAATCGAACCGTGACCTCCTGGCTCGTAGGTTGCCCTCACTGAGCCACACAGACTGGGCTAAACATACATATCTTTGGCACATGTCATGTAATTTGAAAAACTCCCAGGTAGTTTTCAGTGGAATTGCATGGGAAAGGGGGTGGAAATTCGCAGGGATTTCACTTCCCCCTCTCCCCGCTGGTTCCTGGTCAGTGCAGGAGCCTGTGTAGCCCCTGAGATGGTCATTCGGGGACTAGAGAAATGGCTGAGCCAGGTCCCAGGGCGCATCTATCACTTAGATGACTGCATAGTGACGCCCGGGGCTGATATAGGCTCTCTTGCGTCTTCTGTGCTTTTGCTTCAGTTTTGTCTGGGCCTGTGAGCAGCGCGCGCCCCCTCACCCCCGCCCGAAAGAGTGCCCGTTAGGAGGCCTGCTTGTACGCACAATATCGCTGGGTTAAAAATCACATGCATTGTGTTGTTTCCTTTTTTTGGAAAGGTTATGAAATGTATGAATAGCTTTATTATTAATTCATAAAAGGTAACAATGTTGAAAAGAAAGTTACGATTTTTTTGCTTCATCCATTATAATTTAAGAATTAATTTTGTCTTTAGATGTTGAGAAATGTTTCCTTTTTAATAGGATACATTTCCTTTCTTTTTTCACAACAGACATCTTTAAATAATTTTCTTTAGCAACAATATTCAAAACATACACACAAAACACCTGCTTTCAGAAGCCGAGAGCAGCAAACCCGTTTCTCATTTTGTGTTCAGTGCAGAAGGAAGTAATAAAGAAAACAGAGGAAAAAAGTCTTGATGTTTCATTATCGTATTTAATGTTGATGTCCTTTTCTGTAATGTCAAATATATGCAGATTCAAATTGTTTTCCTATCCTATAAACTCACCCAGTACTGGATGTGTTCCTGGATGGAGCCCAGTGACTGGACACTAATGACTATGTGCAGAGCTGGTTCACTTAAAGGTTTTAGTCAAATGAGCTGGACTAAGTTTGTTTAAAATGGCCTGCTCAGGATCAATGACGCTGTAATAATATCAGGCAGGTTCCTCACCTCCCATAACGTCTGCTTACCAGCTAGTCTGCTGCTTCTGCCTAGAAACATGTCCCCCGCAGGAGGAAGTCACTCTGGTGTGGGGCCCCCTGTCCTGTGCTGCACCCCGACCCCACCTGGGGCCACTCCCTGGAGGACCGAGGGGGGCGCCTGGCCCCTCCCTGTGTGCCTCTCCTTTGCACGGTTGCAGGAAGTGAACAGACTTGACTGTGACTTTCAGACGGACCTGATGCCCTGGGGGGCCAGGGTGACACCTGGCTGTTGGCTCTGAGCAGCAGACACAGCGAGTGCGCGTGTCCTTGGAGAACAAGGCGGAGGCCCCAGGCTGGGCCTGGGACTGAGCAGCAGGCAGCCCAGGAAGCAGCTGTCTGGCCAGGTGCTCCTCTTCCCTCTGCAAATGGCGTTTAAGTGCGGAGAGTACACGTGCTTAGTGTGACCTTCACTTGGTTAGCGTGAGCGTGAGCTGCTGCCACAGGGTTACACACATTTCAGTAGCTCTCCTTTAATTATCCAATGCTCGCCTGATTACGTGCAGGACATGGCTCTTGAAATGCATGAACATTTTTAAAAAATACTATTTTCCTAACCATCCAAGGGGCCAATTATATAAGCCATAGACCACTTAATGTTAGTAGATCAGGAATATCACAGCCTCACATCCATCATCTATCCATCCATCATCTATCTATGATCTATCATCTATCTATCTATCTATCTATCTATCTATCTATCTATCTATCTCTATGATCTATCATCTATCATCTATCTATCTATCTATCTATCTATCTATCTATCTATCATCTGTCTATCTATCTATCTATGATCTATCTATAATATTTATCTATCATCTATCTATCTATCTATCTATCTATCTATCTATCTATCATCTATCTACTATCTATCTATCCATCCATCTTTCTATCTGTCTACCTATCCTATATAATAAAGACCTGATATGCTAATTAGATCAGATAGCAGAATGACCTTCCGGAATGACCAGTGGGTGGGGGGTGAGGCCGTATGCATGAATTTTGTGCATCAGGCCTCTAGTCTATTTATGCATACTTGACATTCTTCAGGATTCTTAGATTGCATGCACATAAGTACCCACAGCGAGAGGAAATGCCGGTCTTGCAGGGAAGCTCTCAGTGAGCTGGGACAAGGACTCGGGTGGACTCGTGGTCTGTGTGAGAGCTAATGTTGCCACGTCCAGTTCCCGCCAAGGAAACCCAGAGTGTGAGAACTCCATGCCTCTGGACCCAGCAGTACCGCTTTTAGAAAATCTCCCTTTGGTATTTTTTATTTTGGTGAAAATAAAAGTTATTTTATCTTCCAAAGGTTTGGTAATAGCTTCAAAATTCAGAGAAAGCCAAGTGTGTGTGATCTCTTGTGCAGTAAGGCAGCGTGGAGGTTTCTATGTTCCACAGCAGCTCACATAGGATGATGAACAAAATCCTGCTAGTGAATGTGTAGAAATATGAGAATAGACACATTCCTTTAAAATTACACTATGCAAATCTCAAGTAAAGCCTCTAAATTATTGTCAAATTTTTATAGTAAGAATTGTTTTCTCTCCTAAAAGTTAAATCATACCATATAGTTAGAAAATACTACTTTATGAAACTAAAACAGCATATAAATGTTGATTTCCCATAGTTTAGAATCCTATATAATAAAGAGCTAAAATGCTAATTAGATGGGACAGCAAAATGGCCTTGGGGCTGCTGTGAGGGCTGAGTCCCTTGCATGAACTTTGTGCACCGGGCCTCTAGTAAATAAAAAAGAGATTGCATGGCACTTACTCAATCAGACGTGCAGTCTTCCTAGTCCAGTGACAGTAAGGTGATCGGCAGCTCTCAGGGTCCCCTGTCCTGTGAACGGGCTGCCACGGGAGGTCTGGCTGGGCACCTCATTCCCATGAGAGCAGGGTAGGGAGTGACTCGGTGCCTCCCAGTGTAGGGTGAGGAGCTGTGTGTACTTCTACACCTGGCCTCAGATACCCTTTCAGGTTTGCTCCATCTCAGCCCTTCCCATCTCCTATGCCCCAATAAAACAGGGGACCCCCATGAAAGAGAAGATACAGGGTGTCTCCATCCATGAACAACCATGTGGGCCAGCGTCGCCTGTCCAGGGAGACTGTTACAAGTGAGACAAACAAGTGTTTATTCTCTGTTAAGCTCCAGAATTGTTAATATGTTTGACTGCTCCAGTTGAATCATGCAAAATGCACAGATATCCATAGGACTAAAGGCATGTGGTTCAAATGTAAAATAGGCTCTATTGGGGAAACAAAGTCAAGAAACAAGGGGGACACTGATGGTCCGGGGGTTCTGGCCACCTCACAAACACCAGGTTAGGCTGGGCACAGCTGCCATGGCCCAGGGCTGCCCCCTGCTGGTCCTTGGCACTGAATTTGGAAACATCTACTTTTACCCAGCCTGCGTGGCTCAGTGGTTGAGCATTGACCTATGAACCAGGAGGTCACGGTTCAATTGCCAGTCTGGGCACATGCCCAGGTTGCAGGCTTGATCCCCTGTGTGGGACGTGCAGGAGGCAGCCAATCCATTATTCTCTCTTATCATTGATGTTTTTATATCTCTCTCTCCCTCTCCCTTCTTCTTTGAAATTGATAAAGTATGTTTAAAAGAGTTTAAAAAATAAAATAAAATAAAATAAGAATGTAGTGGCTGAGTACATATTTCTAAAATAAGCATTTAATGGTGTTTACCACAGTTGATCTCTATCCCTGAGCATAAAGAATGAACAATTTATTGATCTGTAATAGAATAAACATGTTAAATAAGTAGCAACAGATGATATGAAGATTAATAGACCTCTTTTTGTTGCTTTCACTTAATATTATGATAAGGTGACTACCATTTAATATTTTATCATTATTTTAGATTATGTTTACTAACAAATTTTAAGGTGAGAAAAAGTCAGATGCCAAGGAGATATATGATGCTATTGTGATTTTTAATATTCAATTTTGGTTGGCTTAAATGTTTTGGAGAAATAAATCCATAGATGAAGGAACAGAGGGAAATGTAAACTATAAATCTAAAAACAATAGCTTGGCAAACCAGGCCTGCATTATCCATTCAAATTATACTAAAGTGAAACTGAGTCCCTTTTTGCCTGAAATTTGTATCTAACTACAAATATATGCTTGTAATGTCTGCGTGAAGTTAATATCAAAACAATATAATCATCACAGGTTATAAAAATTAAATTTGCAAAACCACCTCTGTCCTACCTTTGCTAATCCTTAAAGCTCCCGGGAGGGGAGATTGATGTCACACAGACGGCAAACGGCTCAAGTCGCCACTGTCAGCACCGCGCTGGGAGCCATCAAACATTTCACCTCACCCACTTGCATACTAATATTTTCCACATAATTAATCTTATTATCATAAAATAAAAAATGCCAGTATTAGTATTTAACTCAAAATAAATTTTGCCTTACCTAGGTGATTAAAGTTGTCTTACATTCCAAATTTCTTAGATAATTGCCATCTTTTACTAAAATCATAATTTTTCCAAATTAAAAATGAGTCATAAATTAAATCTTAGTTTACCCAGAAGTGTGGGAAGACAGAGACACTGAAGGAGGTTGTGTGCACCATTTTTCCTCCTCCCTCCCTGCAGTCACTGCCTCTCCCTTGGGACACGCAGTCTTGTCTCGGAGGGTTTGGTAGTAGTATACACTGAAGAAGTGCTGGCTCTATATAGATCTGCTTTGAAAACCTACTTGTAACAGCATAATAAAACACCTTTCCTTTTAGAATGACTGTATTATTAAACAGGGCAGTAAACTATTTAAAATGAAGGAATATTAAAGTATTATTCCTGATTATCTATAACTAGAGACCCGTTGCACAAAGATTCATGCAATAGGCCTTCCTTTCCCTGGCTGCTGGCACCGGTTTTCCTCCGGCACCCAGGACCCAGACCTTCATTCCGGCTGCAGTGGAGAAGCAAAGCCTCTTCAGTCTTCAGTCTTTAGTCTTCAGTCTTCAGTCTGTGCTGGGGCTGGGACCTTCAGTCTTCGTTCCACGCCTGCGTATGCAAATTAACCCGCCATCTTTGTTGGGTTAATTTGCATACTCACTCCTGATTGGCTGGTGGGCATCGCAGAGGTATGGTCAATTTGCATCTTTCTCTTTTATTAGTGTAGATAATAAGAGCATAATATGCTAATTAGACTGGACAGCTGAACAACCTTCTGGACGTCATTCTTGATGTCCTTCCTGATGAAGCCGTGGCGGCGACAGTCAAGGCAGAGGTGGTTAGGGGCAATCAGGCAGGCAGGCGAGCAGTTAGGGATGATCAGGCAGGCAGGCGAGTGGTTAGGGGTGATGAGGTAGGCAGGCAGAATAGTTAGGGGCAATCAGGCAGGCAGGCAGGTGAGTGGTTAGGATCCAGTGGCCCTGGATTGTAGAGGGTGCAGTCCGGGTTGAGGCCCCCCCCCCACTAGAATTTCGTGCACTGGGCCTCTAGTTATCTTAATAATAGACTCAAAACATTTTAAACTTTAATAAGACCCTTATATTGAGCAGCTGCTAGAATCCAGATATCCTGAAAAGTGTCCGGTGATCAAACTACTAGTGTGTTTTATTAATTAGTCTGATGTGTTTAATGAATACGATTATAACACGCTTTTCTTTGCCATGCACTTGAACTCATATACTTTTACAATCTATAATAATAAAAGTGCAATATGCTAATTAGACTGGAGATCCTTCCGGACGACCTTCCGGATGAAGCTGGGGCTGTGAGGGAAGCCTGGGTCCCAGGTGCTGGAGGGAAGCTGGTGCCGGCAGCTGGGGGAAGGAAGGCCTACTCTTGCACAAATTTTGTGCATTGGGCCTCTAGTGTTTAAATAATGATCAAATGGTTGTAATATTTAAAATACAAAATTAATGAATAATTTTTAATATGTTGACATTAGGTTTCATCTGGAGGAAATAGCACTCTTTTTATATTAGTTGTTATATTTACAACCAAATATAATTATTATATCATTATTTATATGAAAGAAAGTGATTACTGGGTTCATCAGCTAAACAGTAGATTTTAATAAACATAAAGCAGGGTTTGACCTAATAATTTATGTCTGAAAATGTATTGACTCTCTCTACATGTTTTTAAAAAATGTGGTATTTCACTCAAATATTTATAAAAATCAAAGATACCACAAAAAATAAAATAAATACATTTTTTCTAAAGCAAACACTTTCAATGTATTCCATCCTGAAGAGATATAAGCTATCATTGGTACAGAATGATTGCCAACATTATTTATTCTGCATTTTAATTGAGGTTTTAAAGTATTTGAGGATTATCAAACAGGCAAAATATTAACAAATGTCATTGTTCAACTCTAGTGTCCTATGCAAGTTATGCATTGAATATGATTAAAGCTATATTATCACGCACTCTAAGACATGTGCCTTTATCTCCTAAGTGAATGAGAGCTGCAAAGAGTGAGGATAGAGTTCAGGTACACATCGAGCTGAGGCAGGTGTAGACAGAGTTCAGGTGCAACACCCTGAGTCTACAGCGAAGGAATGAAGCTCACAGAGCAGCAGAACCCCATCTTTTTATGGGGATTTCATCAGATGAAGGCTGATCATCAAGGTGTGCTGTAGGAAGACACGGCCACCACTATTTGACATTAATGAGAAACAGGAATGTGGGAATCAATACGATTATAAAATCTGCATTACTGTGCATACATTAGTCTGTATTCCTTCAACAAATATAGCAATACTTTTCCTCAAATACACAATCATACACTAGGTCACATGTTCTCAGATGAAGTCAATTTAGACTTCCATGTGTTCTCCAGGAATGTCATTAATTTAGATGATCCATGAACAGAGCACATGGACATGGCTCCTGCCACCTGCTACAGCTTGTAGGGTAGCCAATGGGGCAGGGCACTTAATTCAACTCACCTGGCAGCTTTTTGCTAAATTAGCCCCAAGTGAGGAGACTCCAGATTTTCTCTTAATTTCTTAAAAAAAATTCAACAGCCCTAGCTGGTTTGGCTCAGTGGATAGATCATCAGCCTGTGGACTGAAGGGCCCCAGGTCTCAATTCCAATCAAGGACACATGTCCTAGTTGTGGGCTCAATCCCCAGTAGGGGGCATGCAGGAGGCAGCTGATCAATGATTCTCATCATTGGTATTTCTATCTCTCTCTCCCTCTCCCTTCCTCTCTGAAATCAATACATACATACACACACACACACACACACACACACACACACAAACACACTAGAGGCCCTTTGCATGAAGAGATTAATGCAATAGGCCTTCCTTCCTTGGCTTCCAGCACCTCTTTTCCTCCGGCACCCAGGACCCAGGCCTTTGCTCTGGCCAGAGTCTGCCATCTTCATCTTTGCTGCAGACTCCGGCCGGTTCATCTTCGCTGCTTCGCTGCAGGCTCTGACCGGAATCTGCCATCTTTGTCTTTGCTGCAGACTCCGGAGTCTGCAGAATTGTCTTCGCTGTGGCACTCCGCTCCTGTAGATCCCTTCGCCCCCCGCTCTCCCTCTCATAGCAGGCATTCTGCCCCGCCTGGCCACTCCGTGCCTGGAGCAGCTGGGCGGTCACCATCTTTGGCCTTCTAATTTGCATACTCACTCTGATTGGCTGTGGGCATAGCAGAGGTATGGTCCATTTACATGTTTGTCTATTATTAGGTAAGATACATATACATACTAGAGGCTCGGTGTATAGATTCGTGCACTGGTGGGGTCCCTCAGCCTGGCCTGCACCCTCTCGCAATCTGGGACCCCTGAGGGATGTAGCAGTGCTCAAGCAGCAGGCAGCCAGGGAGGAGCCATGCTGCTCCTGCTCATCCAGGCCCTGCTGCACCTGCTGCTGCCCGGTAGCGCTGCCACGGAGGTGGGAGAGACTCCCACCACTGCAGTTGTGCTTGCCAGCCATGAGCTCCACTTCTCACTGAGCTGCGCGCCCACTGTTGTAGTACACTGACCACCAGGGGGCAGCTCCTGCATTGAGAGTCTGCCCCCTGGTGGTCAGTTTGCATCAGAGCAACCGGTCGACCAGTCATAATGGTCACTTAGGCTTTTATATATAGATATAAAAATTCAACAAATTGTCTCAACTGTTGCTTCTCTTATGAAAGTAATGATAATGATTTAACTCTGTATTATATAGCACATTTGATAATGAAATACATAAAACATTATCTTCTACGAATCAAAAGAAGTACAAATTCCACAAAGTAGTTCCTTCATTAAAGGACTTGTTATGTGACTTCATCTCCAGTATTTTCCTTTATGGCAATAATTAAGGGTCATCTTGCCTACACTGAATTATAGTAACATGACAAAGAAAACAGCCACATTTCAGAACCAGTGAAATCTACTTTTCTTTCATTTACTTTAGTTTTCAGAAAAGCACTGCCTTTCAACATTTCATGCAATGAATGAATGGAGTATAAAGAACATAGGAAAATATCTTGATGTGTGAAAAAATTTTTCATTTTATTTAGAAGCGAATATGTTTCTCTATTTAGTTTTCTGAGTGTATTCAAATTACTGCCACACCAACTGCTTTGTGTTCAACTCTGTTTTCCGATGATTTAGAATAATTTTATATTCTTTATAGATATCTATTTATGATGCTTGTTACCCTTCTTCTTTAGAAATGAGCAGTAATATGAACTCCACCAGGGAAGACTCTGTATTTCATTATTTCCTCTACACCCAGCTCTTGGGATGCAACCTGCTATCCCACGGAATGGGGTGAGGTTTTCTGAGTGAATGCAGGGGGGATACCACTGCTTGTTTCTCCTTCATGTCAAGGACTCTCCCAGGGAAAGACGTGTAGGCATTTCCCTGTCATGGGTTCTACATTCTGAAATGATTGGCAACAAGACACCTTTCATGGAGACTCTCACACAGTGCATCAGTGGGAGTGACTACGAAGGTAGAAATTAAAGCAGTGTGAAGGGATAGACAGGGATATATGCTAATTGTAGATGGTAAATCACCGAGAGATCGTTATATAAAACTGTAGCATTTCATCCTGAATGCTTTGTGTCTTCCCCTGGAAGAACGTTGAAATGATGTTTCATAGGCTACACATCTATGTCATCGGAGTCACCCTTATGCATTATTCTCTGTGAGAGAAAACATCTATTTCTTACAAATTGTCACAGTGAATTGGTGCTGCAATCTTACTAAACTGACTGATTAATAAAATGATTGATTAGAAAGCCTGTTCATTAATTAAAGATTCTATAAAAATGCAATTTATCAAGCACTCTCCTAAATGCGGGGGATGCAAGATTGCATAGCATATACTCTCATTCCCAAGAGAGTGTATGGTGATTGGTAATATTTTTCTTGAATAAATAAAGCTCCTCCACATTTTCTCAGAACTGGAAAATCAATGCGTTGGATTCAATCTTGTTCAGACAGTAAAATCTCCACCCATCAAAGCACAATGAGCTTTCATGCTGTTGAGCCCACTTTCCTCTGCGGACAACTGTAAGACCCAGGCCTAGCCAGGCACTGCCTGCCCGAGTTAGACAGAGAAACCTCCCCAAACCAAAGCCCGCACCAGATGGCTTCACTGGCGCATCTCACCAAACATTTAAGCAAGAATGATCACCAGTTCTTCTTACTCTCTTCCAAAATCTGGAAAAGGAAGAATCACTTCTAAATGTACTTTTACAAAGCCAGCATTGCTCTGATAGCCAAGCCAGAAGAGAATAATTCAAGCAAAGAAAATTACAGGCAATGTCCCTGATGATCATAGATGCAGGGATTCTCAGCATAATTCTAGCAAAGCAAATTCAACAGCTCATTAAGAGGATCATACTCCCATGAAATGGATCATGCGCCATGATCGAGTGGGAAGTATTCCCCGATTCAAGGATGATTCCACATATGCAAATCAACAGATGTAACACACCACATTAAGGTTAAAAATTGTATGTTCATCTCAGTAGGTGCAGGAAAAAAACATAGGCAAGACTAAGAAATAAAAAGCATCAAAATCAGAAAAGAAGAAGCAAAATTATCTCTGTGTGTAAATGACATAATCTTTATATATAGAAAACCCTAAAGACTCCACCAAAAAACCATAAGACTAATGAATGAATTAAAATTGCCGGACCCCAAATCAACATGCAAAAATCAGTTGTGATCTAAATGATATAAAAAAATTAAAATAAGCAATCCCATTTATGATAGCATCAAAATTAATAAAATTCTTAGAAATAAATTTAATGAAGATGACAAAAAAATCTGTCCACTGTCCACTGTTCAACAAGCAGAAGAATGAAATTAGACCCTTCTCTTACTCCACATATAAAATTCAACTCAAAGCAGATTGATTAAACACAAGTCCAGTAACTATAAAACTACTAGAAAAAAAATCTAGAGAAAAAGTGTCTTGACATTGGTCTTGGCAAGGATTTCCTTGGTCATAAACCAAAAACACAGGCCACAAAAGCAAAAAGATAAATGGGAGGCATCTAAAAAATACATAAAACTTACCTCAATAGCAAGAAAATGGGCAAAGGACCTGGGTAGACATTTTTCCAAAGACGACATACAAATGGCCAACACGTATATAAAAATGTCTTCATTGTTCACATAAAAAAAGTAACTGAGGCCAGGGTTGTGGGCTCGATCTTCAGTGGGGGGCATGCAGGAGGCAGCCAATCAGAATCATTCTTTCCTCATTGATGTTTCTATCTCTCTCTCCCTCTCCCTTCCTCTCTGAAAGCAATAAAAACATATATATATATATATATATATATATATATATATATATATATATATATATTTAAAAGTAACTGAGGTGTGGTGTTTATTAGCTGGATTGTGGCAACCCTTGGCAATCCATGCATAATGTCCATGTACATCAAAACATCAGTTGTATACCTTGTATATTTATTTGTCAACAATACCTCAATAAAGCTGGGGAAAATAAGAAACAGCTGTCAAGTCTAAGCAAGTCAAAGCTGCTAAAAGAAAAGAAACAACACTTATTAGAAAAACAAACAAACAAACAAACCAAAACAAAACCAACAGATTCTAAAACTCTCATCACTTATATTCCAATCCAAACCCAAATTAACTGAAATATGAAAATCCCCCAAATGGAGTTCATTCTCAAGAGAAAAGAACATGAACAGATTCCAACATTGAAATGACCCCGTACTTGAAATTTAAGGAGAGAATTATAAAGTGATTTTCTAACATTCATCCAGTGGGTATAAAACACAATATTTGCAATACAGGGAATAAATCTCAGCAGAGAAATTGGATGCTAAGACGGAAGTGGCCATTGTGGCACCAAGGAATTCTTTATCTTATGTAAGTAAGTCAATGAACAGTTAGCAGCCAAATGGAGATAAGAGAGGAAAGAGTAAGCGAAGTTAAAGATACTAAGACCAATAAAATGCATGGACTGAAGAATAGAGAAGACAACATAGAATAACAGATTGAACAGCAATTTGGGGACTATTAGACAATATGAAAGTAACATATCAAGGACTTAGAATCCCAGTGTGAAAAGAGAGAAAAATAGGTAGCCACAAAATGTTTTCAAAATTAATGGTCACAATTTTCTAAAATTGATGGAAGCCATAAATTTAGAGTTTCAAGATGCAAATTAAAACCACAATAAAGATTTTACTACAATTTCACTAGAATGGCTAAAGTAAAAAGGCTGCAAATATGGAGTGTTAACAGAGATATGGACAAAATGTAACTCACACACTGCCCAGGGAATATAAATGACATAGTCTGTTTGGATAACAGTATGGCACTGTTTTGTAAGATTATACATACATGGATCATACAACCCAGCAACCTCATTCTTCAGAATTCACCCAAAACAAGTTAAAACATTTGCTCTGAGAAGGACATAAAAGACAAAACATGTACCACAGTGTTGTTTTTAATAGAATTTGTAGAACTCAAATGTCCCTCAACTGGTGAATTAAAAAATAGTATCCTATCCATACTGTGCTATTGTGCTTAGAGGTTTAACAGAGTGGAATATGGATGAACATGAATAGTTATCAGAAACATTATGCTAAGTGAGTGAGACCCCCACAAAGGACACACTGGGTGACTTGATAATGTGAACTGTGGAAAAACAACAGGTTGGTTTTTTAAGTTGATGGGAGTGGTCTGTTTTTATTGTGAGGGGGTGACATTACTGTACAGGTGCCACCATTTGTCATGCTGTATAAATAAAACAGGTGAAGTTTATTTTGTATAAATTGCGCATCAATAAAGCTGAGGGAACCACCCCCAACTGCCTTGGCCTAACACAAGCACATGGAAGGCAAGGGATAGGCCTCATTTCAACCCGAATCCCCCTCTGTTGCCGGCACATAGTAGGTGATCGCTAAAGGTTGGCCGGATGATGGACATGCCCATGAGTTGCCTTATCACCTGTCTATATGAAGCCTATACACTGCTTGTACATAAACTTCTGTGAACCTTTGAAGTCAAATACATTTGAGATCTGATAAGCTTTCATCTTCCACGGAGGAACTCTGGAAGCTCTGTTCTGTGATCTGGCAAGCGCTTCTTGCCGGCCGTCGTGTTGCTTGTGCCCGGTGATTGCTCTAACGCCCTGGCTTACTGTCCTGTGAATGAAGGAGTGAGGACAACATTGTTGCAACTGCGGTGGAAACCGAGCTGAACAACAGCATCGAAACCGTTTGTTTCCTGTGCTTCTTCCTCTTCCACCCTCCCTTTCCCAGGACAAATCCTTCCCAACCAGGCAGGTCACAAACAATGACTCGAAGAAAATGCAGATCTCAGTGTAATGGAAATTCTGGTTCGGAAGAGCCTGAGGAGCCTTACCTTCACCTCTACCACCGCCCTCTCCTCCTCACCCCCACCTCCGCCTGACAACAATTTCAGGTTTAAGCGTCTGGGAAAGGGGAGGGAAGAGAAGGAGGGCTTGGGTCAATGGGTGGGAGAAGTACTGAGACCAGAGAGAGGCCAGGAGAGGGCGGGGTGCTGGGGGCGGGGGTGAGGATAAACCACCCGGTGCACGTCCCCACAGAAGAGGGGGTTTTGACCGCCTGTGTGGGGTGGTGGCCCGAAGGGAAAGAACAGAACCAGACAGCCATTTCTCCTGAGTGTGGGCTCAGGGAGAGAGGGCCTGCAGCCCAGTCACACCAGGTAATGTCCCCTGGGCAGGAGCCTCTGGAGGAGGTGCATGGAACAGCCCATCTGATGTGCAGATGCCTCAACACTGTCCTCTCGAGACTTCATCAGGAGGAGTAACATGTTCCCTGTATATCCTTATGCTTCCAGAAGGTTCTGGCTGCCCAGCGTCATTTCTGCACCTTCCCGGCCCAGCAGGGCCCTGGCCGCTGGCGCCCTCTGCCCACACCATCCTGGCTGGGAAAGGGCCCCTGGCTCCTCTGGGCTTGATTTCAGCGGCTCCTCTGGGCCACATGGCAGCCAGGGCTCTGCTGTGCCATGCATCCCGATAGGACTCCATCTGCCTCCGTTTAATATGAGCAACACCAGCTGTCCGATGCCGCCCGACAGCTGTCTGCTCGGCCGCTCCGCTTCCCGAATTCCTGGTTCCAGCAGGAGCACTCGCTCTCCTTCCCAAGGACTCTGGGTCCCGCTTCAGCCTGACGTTGCTTCCTGTCCCTGCTTCTTCTCCACTCAGATCACTTGTCCATTTTCCTGCTAACAACCCTCATATTCATCTTCTTGGCTGCTGGCCTGTCACTGTGGGATTCTCCCATCTCTCTTTCTCTTGCACTCATCAGACAATAATGTCTACACGGTTTCCAGCTGACAGTCTTCAAACATCGTCTCCACACTTATTCCCATGGCCCAGCCTTTGCTGACTGCGCACCACCCAGCAGGCGGGTCCAGGGCTCAGTCTGCACCTGTGGTGCCCCATGACCTGGAGGACTCCCTTCTCTCCCGTCTTCACTGCTCGCACAGGCTGGTTTCTATGTGCTCAGCCCTTCCCAGGCGGGAAGTCTTATCCAGGAGGGATGGGTTCTACCACAGACATATTCAGCCACACCTCTGTGCTCTCACAGGGATGCGCAGGGACTCTCCCTACTTGTGTTCCACAGCATCTTGCGCACACTGATTTCAGCACTGGGCCATTGTCCCTGAGGAGCCTTACCTTCACCTCTACCACCTCCCCCTCCCCCTCCTCCTCTCCCTCCTTTACCTCCACCACCACCTCCCCCTCCCCCTCCTCCTCTCCCTCCTTTACCTCCCCGTCCCCCTCCACCTCCCCCTTCACCTCCACCTCCACCACCACCTCCTCTATCTCCACCACCACCTCCCCCTCCCCCTCCCCCTCCACCTCCACCACCACCTCCCCCTCCCCCTCCCCCTCCACCTCCACCACCACCTCCTCTATCTCCACCACCACCTCCCCCTCCCCCTCCTCCTCTCCCTCCTTTACCTCCACCACCACCTCCCCCTCCCCCTCCCCCTCCACCTCCCCCTCCCCCTCCCCCTCCCCCTCCACCTCCACCTCCACCACCACCTCCCCCTCCACCTCCACCTCCACCTCCCCCTCCACCTCCACCTCCACCACCACCTCCCCCTCCACCACCACCTCCACCTCCCCCTCCACCTCCACCTCC
This sequence comes from Cnephaeus nilssonii, assembly GCF_951640355.1. NCBI lineage: Eukaryota > Metazoa > Chordata > Mammalia > Chiroptera > Vespertilionidae > Cnephaeus > Cnephaeus nilssonii. The sequence continues at coordinate 3,267,829 of NC_137076.1, forward strand.
ACCACCACCTCCCCCTCCCCCTCCACCTCCACCGCCACCTCCCCCTCCCCCTCCCCCTCCACCTCCACCTCCCCCTCCCCCTCCCCCTCCACCTCCACCTCCACCACCACCTCCTCTATCTCCACCACCATCTCCCCCTCCCCATCCCCTCCCCCCTCTACCTCCCCCTCCCCCTCCACCTCCTCCACCTCCACCACCACCTCCCCCTCCCCCTCCTCTTCTCCCTCCTTTACCTCCACCACCACCTCCCCCTCCACCTCCACCTCCTCCCCCTCCCCCACCACCTCCCCCTCCCCCTCCTCCTCTCCCTCCTTTACCTCCACCACCACCTCCCCCTCCACCTCCACCTCCACCTCCACCACCACCTCCCCCTCCCCCTCCTCTTCTCCCTCCTTTACCTCCACCACCACCTCCCCCTCCCCCTCCCCCTCCCCCTCCCCCTCCACCTCCACCTCCCCCTCTACCTCCACCTCCACCTCCACCACCACCTCCCCCTCCCCCTCCCCCTCCACCTCCACCACCACCTCCTCTATCTCCACCACCATCTCCCCCTCCCCCTCCCCTCCCCCCTCTACCTCCCCCTCCCCCTACACCTCCTCCACCTCCACTACCACCTCCCCCTCCCTCTTCACCTCCACCTCCACCACCTCCTCTCCCTCCACTACCACCTCCCTCCTCCCCTTACCCCTCCCCCTCCACCTCCACCTCCCCATCCACCTCCACCTCCACCTCCACCTCTACCACCACCTCCACATCCCCCTCCCCCTCCCCCTCCACCTCCACCTCTCCATCCACCTCCACCACCTCCCCATCCACCTCCACCTCCACCACCACCTCTCCATCCACCTCCACCTCCCCTCCCCCTCCCCCTTCACCTCCACCTCCACCACCACCTCCCCCTCCCCCTTCACCTCCACCACCACCTCCCCCTCCCCCTCCACCTCCTCTACCTCTACCACCACCTCCCTATCCACCTCCACCTCCACCTTCCTCTCCCCCTCCACCTCCATCTCTACCGTTACCACCTCTACCTCTATTTACCTGTACCTCTGCTTCTCCCTCTCCCTCTGTCCCTCCATCTACATCTCCCTAGCCCTAGCCCTAGCCCTACCTCTATTCCTATCTGCACACACATATCTCACGCAGATTACAATCTTAACCACTCCTCCTGTAGACTCTTTTCTGTGGGAGAGAAACAAGAAGGTGGAGTAGTGCCTGCTCCACCCCAGCTTGGAGCAGGAGCCCAGGATGGTCACAATTTTTTGCTGCCCTACGCATATCTGCAAAGGGCTGTGAAAACACTGTGTTAATACCAGTACTACAAATAAATTGTATATGGTAGGAAACCATTAGTAATAAGGATAAACTATATATGTCTCTTCTGTAGCTCCTAATTTAATATCTGCAGCACCAGTAAAAATGTGCATTTTTCTCTAATTTTGTTGAGTTTTCATCTTACCATTTGATGTAGCCATTAATTTAAGATACTATGTGTGTGTGTGTGAGAGAGAGAGAGAGAGCGAGGGAGAGAGAGAGAGAGAGAGAGAGAGAGAGAGAGAGAGAGAGAGAGCGCTCCAGCATGGTGGTGAGAACATAAGAATCATGTTTATTAGCATAGCCAGTTGTAGATTGCTGATATAAGCCTTTTCAAAATGATCATTGGTCTGACTTCATTATAAAATGTAACTATATCCTAGGCTTAGAATTTGATATTTAGGAAAATATCTTGTAGATGTTTTCATTTGAAACCTTTGCAGGAAGCTGAATGAAATTTGCATTGGCAATGATAATGACGTCTAATGTTTTTAAATATCTACTGTACTATAGGCACTATCCTCTGCCCTTCAGCTTAAAAAATATATTTTATTGACTTTTAGAGAGAGAGGAAGAGAGAGGCAGAAGGGAGAGAAATATCAATGTGAGAGCGAAACATTGACCAGCTGCCTCCTATACAACTCCTGCCAGGGATCGAGCCGGGACCTGTGCCCTGACTGGGAGTGGAAATGGCAACCCCTCAGTGGATGGGACGATGCCCAATCAACTGACCCACAGCGACCAGGCCTATGTCATCTCTTTAACTCACATCAGTATGCCCCAAGACCTTTCATTTCCACCTGTCAAACAGATGGATATGGCCAGGAGGTGTGTCTTTGTAACTGGACAGCCCTACATCCTTCGGCCTACATTTTATGTAAAGCTTGAGAATACGTTCTTGACAATTGTTGTCTTTTAACATGAAGAAGGCATCCTGAATATTTCTTGAATTAATTTTTCATGTACTCGTTGAACTAAACAAAACCCGAGTATCAGAAGGGAAGGGCAATTTAGCTTGCAGATAGAGAGCTAGCATAAGGTTGCTCCACGCGACAAGGAAAAAGACCCACACTCTGTCCCTGATGTCATTGGAGAATGCAAGTCACAAGACAAGAAAAGGAGCTTTCAGTCTGCAGGGACACTGGCCGCTGCAGGGAGCACAAGGACCTGAGAATTTGCCCACCTGGAGCAGATTCTACCGGGTGTTACAGAAGTAAGATTTAGCTGGGAATGTTTTCAAAATTGCTGAAGACTGAGTGTGGGCCAGCTGAGCATTGAAAGCTCCTGGGAGTCACAGAAATAGGGACGTTTACACCGTCTTGAAAGCTTTTCTCCCCAAACCCCAAGAGACTCACAGGAAATATGAGTGCGAACCCTGCAAAAAGCTTCCCCTGTGGAGCTGGGGAGAAGTAACAGCCACTGCTAAGGAAGGCTGGAAGCTCTTTCTTTCTGCTCAGGAAACAGGAGCTTTTGTTTATAGGAAGAGGGCAAAGGGAAGAGGTCGCCGAGGGGCACTGGTGGAGAGCTGGAAGAAGGGGAGACACTGTTGAAAACCCGTCTTTACCTAAATCTGACCCTGTCTATCCTAAGGAGCAAAAGCATCATGTGTGGGGAGGTTGGTGACAAAATGGTGACTTGTAGGTATTGGAATCGCTGTAGAAACCCACTGGAGTTGGAGAGAGAGGAGGGGGGAGAAAAGAAAGGAAGGAAGGAGAAAAGGAACAAGATAGGAAGAAGGGAAGAAGAGAGGAGAGGGAGGGAGGGAGGAAAAGATTACTCTTGGAAAAGGGTCAGATGTACCTTCTGGACCAAGGATTACTTCTAGAGAATGGGTAGGAACACTTGTGAAGGTCAAACTCTAAGATCAAGGTTCTCAGTGCCTACTGAGGACTGAGGCTTAATCAGATCACCAGAGACTGACCCTACCTCATACCTGCCATCGTGCTAACTATGTAAGTAAAAATAAAACCAGAATATAGTTGGGAAAGTCATAAGTGACAGAGTTTCTCTGGTAAGAACCACAAAGGGACAATCTAGCATTAAATGAGAAGGTGTGGAGCCCATCAGAAAGCAGCGTTCACACCCAGCTCAGTTGTGACGACATAAATTCTAAAATACACACTCAAGGCTAACCAACAGGAATGGCCACGCACCTCTACCCACAACAGTAATACTTCTATCTCAGTGTCTTCCTATTCTACACAATATGCCTAGCTTTCAACCAAAATTTCTTAAGACATATAAAAGGGTAAAAAAAAAGTCAGAAAAAGGAATAATTAGACCCAGGTTCAGATATGACACAGATATTAGAACTGTAATTTAAAATAAGTACAATAAGTGTGTAAAGGACAAAATGAAAAGCATAGGTTAGCTCATTAGTAGGTGTAAGACATCCAAGGAAACAAATAGTAAGCTCAAAAACAGGTTACTAGGATCACTCACACTGAGATGCAAAGAGAAATAAAATGGAGGGAAAACAGACACAGAATATCCAACAACTGTGTGACCACAGCAAGAGTCTAACATGCACATAACTGAAATCTCAGATAAAGGAAAGACAAAAAATAGAAAGAACATATTTGAAGAAATAATGGCTGACAGTTTTTTAAAGACAGAAAACAATTGACAGAACCATGAATTTCAGAGAACACCAAGCGAGAAAACACACACAAAACCAAACCAAAACAAAAACCTAAACCAATTTACATCATTCCAATTTACAACAGTGCAAGGCAAAGAGAAAATACTGAAGGCAGGCAGAAAAAATACATATTACCTAAAAAGGAATCAGGATAAACACCAGAGCAACCTTCGTATCAGAAACCATGGAAGCAAGAAGACAAGAGTGATCCCTTTAAAGCACAGAAAGAAAAAAATAATTTAAATCTGTCAACTGAGAATTCTATACCCAATGGAAACATTCATCAAAAAGGGTGCTTTTGAAGACCTGCTCTACTAGAAATGTTAAAAGAATTTCTTCAGTTAGAAAGAATACAGTGCAGTCAGAAAGGCAGAAGTACTCAAATAAATGAAGGGTGTCAAATATGGAATGAATGAAGGTTAACATATTTTTCACATTTTTTATTCCTCTGAAGGATAATTTACTGTTTAAACCAATAAGAGAAAAATGTACTATGTGTTTATAACACAAGTAAGAGTGAAATATATGGATTCAATGGCACAAATAAAATGGAATGGGAGGAATTGGAAATACACTGTTGTAAGTTTTATATACTGCACAGAAAGTATTATAATATTATTTGATAGAAAATGCAGATTATTTTAAAAATTTATATTATAAGCTATAGGAAAGCCACAAAAAATTATGAAAAAGAGATACACATAATAAATCATTAAGAAACATATAGCACAGTTGAAGCAAAAGTAGCAAAAATTTAAAGAGTAAGAATAATTAAATAGTAGTAGTAAAATCAAGACTTTTAGTGAGTCCTATATACTTTTTTAAAATATATTTTTATTGATTACAGAGAGAAAGGGAGAGGGAGAGAGAGATAGAAACATCAATGAGGAGAGAGTCGTTGATCAGATGCCTCCTGCACACCCCACATGGGGATCAACCCCTCAACACAGGCATGTGCTCTGACCAGGAATCCAACTGTGATCTCCTGGTTCATAGGTGAATGCTCAACTACTGAGCCACACCAGCCGGGCTATACTTTTGTTTTTAAAATATTTTCACATAAAAGTATTTTTTATATTAATGTATCTAATCAGCATTCACATTAGAGTTTTAATATTGGAATAATTTTGAAATCACTGAAATGTCTTAATTATGACTAAAATTTGGGATTCTCTATGCTCTGAGGAATGATAATCTCTTGATTAACATTCTATCTAAATACTTTTTCTTTTCTTTTTTTTACAGGCAGTGATTCAGATCACAGATTGCTTCAGTCAGACAGAATATTTTAGTTCCACATTCCATCATTTACAGGATGTGTAAACATGGACCTGCAATAGTGTCTTCTGCTCACCTTTTTTCTTATTTTACATAGAGATTGATGACAGTGATGATGGTGATGGTGATGGCAATGATGGTGATGATGATGGTGATGATAGTGATGATAGTGATGGTGATGATGATGGTGAGGACGGTGATGGTGATGATGATGATAGTGATGGTGATTATGGTGATGATGGTGACAGTGATGGCGATGATGATGGTGGTGATGGTGATGATAGTGATGGTGATGATGGTGATGGTGATGATAGTGATGGTGATGATGGTGATGGTGATGATGATGGTGATGGTGATGATGATGGTGATGGTGATGGTGATGATGAAATCTGCTCTATAGGCTTGGAAGATTGGATGACAATATCTATAAATTGCTAAGAAGATGTGGGATATAGCATTGCATAAACAAAACCTAGTTTATAGCCTTTAGGAATATTACCTAATGAGGGCAACTAACCAAGTTTTGTCTCCCTAAGATTCGTGTGTTGAGGTCCTACCCCCATTGTGGCTGTATGTGGAGACAGGACCTGGGAGGAGGTAATTAAGCTTAAGTGAGGTCATAAGTGGGTCTCTGATCTGATAGGATTAGTGTCCTTCTAAGAGACGCAAGCATGCTTGCATTCTCTCTCCCATTTACTTGCCATGGAAAAGCTGTGAGAGGACAGAGGGGGGTGACCATCTCACCAGGATCTGGCCTTGCTGGAACCTTGACTTTGGAATTTACAGCCTCCAGAACTATGAGAGTATGAATTCCTGTTGTTCAAGCCAAACTATATGGGGTATTCTGTATAGCATTCCAAGCCGACTCATACACGAAAGATAGGAATCCATTTCTAGACTGCTTCTTGATGTTTCCACACTGTCTGGGTTACATCTTAGATTTGATACCACACTTGGGATGAGCATATCATTAGAAAAAGTGTAATGCCTAAGTGAGCGACACTAAGTCCTCTATTATCAACAACATGAGCTGTCAGTAGGCTGCCTATTATTATGACCACATTTCTGGAGTTATCATGATAAATTGTTATGTCCTTACATGTGTTCATGAAGAACAACTCAATCACATGTACTACTTTATATTCTCAATTTCTAAAAATTTGTAGCAACCTATATGCACCTTGGTAAGATTTTCAAATTAATATACTGTTTCTCTTTTAAAGGCAATATTATTTCTTTAAGCATTTAAAACATTTCTTAATTGAGCTTTCATGCAAGCTTAGCAGGATAAAACTAATCAATAATAGAAATGGCAACACATTTAGAAGCTGGGGCATCCGCTTGCTTGGCTTGGCGCATAAGGAAGTGGTATTTTGTTACAGTTTAAATTCATTACCATCATATGCAATTTGAGATTGATTAGATGTTAATCTTTAACTAAAAATTGCAAGATAAATAAATATTGCTAGTAATAAATGACTTCTGGATAGTTGTAAATAAGAGTAACTAAAAATGCTAAAATTAGGCATTAATATTAAAATCTGATTCAAAATTAGTTACTTATTCAACTTGTTCAATATGTTCTTTCCATGTTCATATTAAATATGATGTGTTTGTTCATAGAAATCCTTTTGTTTACTGTTCAAAGTACCACATTTTCAAAAAATATTTCAAAATATGAGGTGGTTTTGGCTGGGACTTGTCCTCAGATTATGAGTAAGGAAACCGGGAATGTGGAAGACAAATGAGCCTGATTCACCCAGAGGTTCCCTAACCGAACGCTAACTGTCTGCATTTCCCTAACCTAAATATCTGATTACTTTTCTCTGTGATTCTCCAAGCAATAGTAATTAAGTACTTGTTTAACAATATGCTTCTTTATATGAGATTTGAGATATTAGTAGTATATTAATAAGCACAATATCAAATCTAAGTCATATTTTATTATTTTTGTATGGCCTGCCTAACAAATTAATCAACCCCCACAAAAGTAATTTCCTTTTTAATAAAGGCTAAACTTTGGGCCTTGAATTTGAAATATGCTGTCCTCATAAGCATTCCTGGCATTACCCATGCAGCATGGCAACCAGACTGAACGTATTGGACATTTTGGTGAATTGAGTCGCTTTAGGGTCTGCGTTAGTCGGGCAACGCTGAAGAACAGATTAGAGGAGACATATCCACCTGTTCATCTTATCAACGAGTCTCTACGGAGAATCTGATAGAGACCTTGCAGTTAACAAACAGTGTTCTACCCCAGTGGAAACCCCTCCACTATTAGATGCTGACAAGGTTTGAATGTTCAGGCCTTGCTGGGTTTTATGTTGTTATATGGTGACATAATAGATTTATAAGGAAGACAACAGCAATTAATGTTTAGTGGCACATCTTATTTTGGTCTCCCTGTAGCTGCCTCAGGATTCTAACAATTTCAGGGGAAAACTAAACAGTGGTATTTACTATGCTTAGTTGTCACGATCAGTAGGGGCCCATTGCGGTTCTGTTTTTCTCTTTTATCATCAACATCATCATTTTGCATCGCTATCATAGATGTTGCCATTATCACCCTCATCTTCACAGATTTTTCGTTCACCGAGGGGGTGGGGGGATTAGGACGCAGACAACTCTGGGGACCATTACTCTACCTGCCACCATATTGATCACAGTTTCCCACACACTGCCCCATGGCCTCACTTTCACTTCCTGCTGCTCCATGCCTCCCACAAGCAGCTGAGCCATGGCGAGCTCCCTGTGGTTCCTGAAAACGTGGACTTCATTCCAGGGGCGGGGACTTGAGGCCATTTCTTCCTTTTTTCCTTGAACAAGGAGACTTCTCAAAGGCGCAGGCATCACATTCTCCTTTGCTTCGTTCCATCTGCTGAAATGTGCTGCTTTCCAAAAGCCCTCTCTCGCCGCCAACCTACCTCATCTAATCCCTCTGTCACCATCACCCCTGTACCCTGCCTTACTCCCCCCATAAAATATGTGGGTTTGTTTCTGTTATTATTGTCTTGGTCTCCCGTGAGAATCTGAGCACACCAGGGCAGAGATTTAGTGTTTCGATTCACCCAGTGCTCTGTGTGTCTGAGAACGTGAAGGCAGGTAACACGTCCTATAAATGGATGGGTGGACAAATGCACGCTCTCGTGCTCAGATCTACGGTGGGCACTTCACATTGGATGTTTCCTTTAACACTCACCACATCACAATGGAGTTGGTCACCACGTATGTTTCATAGCCAGGACAAGCACGGTTCATAGAAGTGACGTTATCCGAGTGAGACTCCACCAGAGCAAAGGGGAGCACACGTTTACTGGCACATTCCCTGTTGTTCCCCAGCGAAGTCTCTCTCTCTCTCTCTCTCTCTCTCTCTCTCTCTCTCTCTCCCTCCCTCCCTCCCTCCCTCCCTCTCTTCTTTCTTTAATTCTTTCTTTCTTTCTTTCTTTCTTTCTTTCTTTCTTTCTTTCTTTCTTTCTTTCTTTTTCTTTCTTTCTATATATTTGTATTGATTTCAGAGAGGGAGAGGGAGATAGAAACATCAATGATTAGAGAGAATCATTGATCAGCTGCCTCCTGCAGGCCCCACACTGGAGATTGAACCTGCAACCCGGGCATGTGCCTTGACCAGAATCAAACCCAGTACTCTTCAGTCCACAGGCTGACGCTCTATCCACTGAGCCTAATGAGCCAGGGCTAATGTTTTATTTTATTTTATTTTATTTTTAAAGATATTTTATTAACCCAGCCAAGTTTCCACCACTCAACCCCCCACACTCCCTGCAGGGGCGGAAGAGGCTGGCCTAGGCCTTCGGAGCGATTGCTATCTTGCTGGGCATGTGAGATGTATTTGAGGGATACACATCAGGGCACGAAACACGAGGATGAAAGAAATAATAGAGTGCCTTCTACACAGGATGTGTCCATAAAGATTCCTTGAACTCTTGAAGAAAGTGGATTTCCTTACATCTCAGAGATGTGCAAAGGCCCTGGATGTTGGAGGCAGTGGCAGAGCGGCAGGAAGGAGGCGGGTGTGAAGAGGGTGGGAGGCAAAGCTCAGGCACTTTCCCACTGCTCTCACTCTCGGGTTCCCTGGTGATGTGCAGGCAGGGGAATCTGCCGGTGGGTGGGGAGTACCTTGAGACAGAGCAGAGACCGTGGTGAAGACCCACCAGGGTATCCTTTAGTACAGACGTCCTCCGCTCTGGCTGCAAGTTAGAGTCTCCTGGGAAGCTCAGCAAGTAGTCCCCGTGGGAAACTCCCCCAATAAATGCTGAATTGGCGTGAGAACCTGTAACAGCCCTCAGTGGTGGTCATGTGCAGCCAGGATGGATGGCCCTGCCATGGTCCACATGGGCGAGGATGCTGACTGAGGGCTGCCTCCCACATAGAGAGGCTCAGACCAGCAAATCCACGGCTGCCTCACACTGTGCCTTGTTGGAGATAGAATATTTAAGAAGCATTGCACTGTCCTCAATCTAATTTCTGTATGTAATAAACACAAATAATACACTCCTTCTTAAAAATATATTTTTATTGATTTCAGAGAGGAAGGGAGAGGGGCAGAGAGATAGAAACATCCATGATGAGAGAGAATCATGGATCTGCTGCCTCCTTCAGGCCCTCTACTGGGGATGGAGCCTGTAACCTGGGCATGTGCCTGACTGGGAATCCAACCATGACTCCTGGTTCATAGGTCAATGCTCAACTGCTGAGCAACACCAGCTGGGCAATACATTTCTTTAAATATCCAATAATTGTGTTGCATATATGTATACATATATAGATGTACCCATTGCTAAAGAATATACATGAATGAACTTTACGTAACTAAGATGATTGTTTATGCCCTCAAAATAAGGTGCGACTTAATTAAAATGTTCGTCTGCATGAAATCCTCAGAAGCAGTAGCTCCGCTGGTTTCCCTGGGTGGCAGCTTTTCCATGTGTTTCCCGTAGAAGCAGCGATGCCATTGGAAGCCGCAGCTGGGATACTGGTGCAGCCACCTGAGCCCCGAGAGCGGCTACCTGAGGAGCCTCGGGTCGTTTTGCTGTGACACCTATTTTCCCTGAGAGACGCTTCTTCCAACAGCCCTGTAAGGGATGTGACACCAGCTCTTTCCACTGCTGCTTTCTAAAATGACAGCCACAGCCTGCAAAGCAGGCACACGCAGTGACAGGACACAGCCTGCCTATATTTTTAAACTATTATGTTTTAACTAGAGGCCCAGTGCACTAAAATTCATACACTCGGGGGTCCCTCAGCCCAGCCTGTGCCCTCTCGTAGTTCAGGACCCCTCGGGGGATGTCCACCTGCCAGCTTAGGCCTGATCCCTGGGGGAATGGGCCTAAATGGGCAGTCAGACATCCCTCTGGCAGCCTGGGAGCCCTCAGGGGATGTCTGACTGTGGCTTAGGCCTGCTCCCCTCGAGAGGTCCCAGATTGGAGAGGGTGCAGGCTGGGCTGAGGGACACAGCCCTCCCCCCCATGCACGAATTTTGTGCACCGGACCTCTAGTTCTATATAATAAAAGCCTAATATACTAAGTGTCCGGTCAACCAGTTGTCTGTTCAACCAATCAAAGCGTAATATGCTAATGATATGCTAAGGCTGCTCAACTGCTTGCTATGATGCGCACTGACCACCACAGGGCAGACACTCTGACAGGTAGGTTAGCTTGATGCTGGGGTCCAGCTGATCAGGACTGAGAGAGATGGGCTGGGAATGCCCTGGAGCCCTCCCTTGGTCTCTCCTTGGCTGGCCAACCTCCTGTGTCCCTCCCCAGCCCTGATCATGCACCAGTGGGGTCCCTAGGCCTGGACTGTGCCCTCTCGGAATCTGGGCTGAGGGACCCCTTCCCTCTGAATGCACAAATTTTGTGCACCGGACCTCTAGTTCAGTATAAGTTCTTGTGCTTCATCCTGGCCAGTGTGTTCAGTGGATAGAGCTTCAGCCTGCAGACCAAATGGTCCCAGGTTTGATTCTGGTCAAGGGTATGTACCTGGGTGGGGGCGGAGCCAGTGGGAGAGGGATATCTGGCCTATTCAGGGTCTGTGCAGGAGGCAACCAATCAATGTGTTTCTCTCACATCGATGTTTCTCTCTGTCTTTCTCTCTCTCTCAAAATCAGTGGAGCCATATCCTCGAGTGAGGATGAAAACAAACAATAAAATAAAGATAAACCCCTGTGTTCCTGCAGCCTGATAGGAATGAACAAATGCCCCTGCCCTGCGGGTTTGCTCATCTGTTATTTTCGGTGCCTCTCCACCTGCTGTTCCTGTAGAGAGAGTCCCCTTGGTGCTCTTGGCGGGCCCCTCAGAGGAGCATCTCGGGCAGAGAGTGAGCTGGTCTGTGGGAAAGGGACCATGTGGGACCAACCCAAACCCACAAAGAACTTCCTCCAAAGTGGAGATGAGGTGAGGCAGGGCCACGGCCTGAGGAATTCAGGGCTTGGAGAGGCTGGTGCCCCGGGACCTTTGCAGTTCCACGCGCTGTCAACGCTGGCCTCTCAGCAGCAGATGCTGACACACAGCATCCCGGCGAGGCAGCAGGAATGCGAACACCCTGGAAACCATCAGCTCAAAGCGCAATGCGATGGCCATGGCCGTGACCCAAAACTGTGCAGCCCAGAGAAGAGGCGGAGCTGTGGTCTGGGTCTGTGACTGACAGGGCAGGCCTGGTTGCCATGGCAAAAGGCAGCAGATGGACATTCCCAGGTAAGAGCAGGTGCAGGAGCCCGCAGTGCCTGGAGCAGCTGCTCAGCACCTGTCACCTGTCCAGGGACTGTGCTCACTTCACACCTGGGAGCGGAGCGGGTGGGGGCGGAGCCGGTGGGAGAGGGATATCTGGCCTCATTCCCTCACACCTTTCCCTCCCTCGGCCTTTGTAAGGAAGAAGCAAACTGTCTGCGGCAGCATGTCAGGCTCGCTGTTTAATTTAATTCTCTTCCACTCAGCGGGGGCCGCTCTAGGTACCTGAGTCACTGTGCATTCTTCTGAAAAGAAAAAATTCCAACATTGTCTTTTCTTTGTTAATCCCCACCCAAGGATATTTCCCCACCCAATGATTTTTAGAGAGTGGAGCAGACAGAGGGAGGGGGAGAGACAGAGAGAGACACAACGATTGGTTGTCTCCCACACAAGCCCCACCTCAGGCAGGATCATCGAACCTGCAACTGAGGTACATGCCCTTGACGGGAATCGAACCTGAGACCCTTCAGTCCGTGGACCAAATCTCTAACCACTGAGCCAACCGGCCAGGGCCAACATTGTCTTTCTTGTTTGGATTTCATTTCCCAGCAGGAAAGTTGAGTGGTTGTTCATTCTCGAGTCCAATTGGTCCTGAGGCGAGCGTACAAAGTTAATAAAGTTACTTAATGGGTTAATGGGAACTGGGTTAGATTTACTTGAGACTTTCCAACTGTTCCCTTCTTCTTTCCTCGTCTATTCTTCCTTCCACGTGATGCTATTCTTCTCTTACTAGCGGCTCCTTTATCCATGCCTGCTCTCCCAACCGTGAGGGGAAGGGGTCCCAGAAGGCGGGCTGGACCTGCATGTGGGGGGAGGGGCCCGGGGAGGGACGGTCAGGCAGGCCTCCTGGTACAGATCCCACAAAGTGCTGCCTGGAGTTCCCAGCGCTTCAGAGGAAGGTCGGTGTTCACATGAGAAAGTTCTAGAACTAGAAAGGATAGAACCCGTATCAAGGCATGGAGGATGCTGCAAGCTTTCTTTAATAAGATACTTTCATGAAAAGCCTAGTGCAGCTAGCCTGAACACACCTGTGCCAAGCATGAGCAATTCAGCTGTGTTTCTTTGGCCCAGTTCCCCAATCTTAGGTATGGAACGTAAAAATATAAAAATAAAGACCATTACTGCAATTTAAATAATTATAGGGGTTTTAGGAGAAAATGCATTCTTTTCAAATTATTTCCTTGGCAACAGAATTAATCAAAATATTAAAGGCTAAATTTAACATTTTCTTGTAAGGGGCACAAATGCAATTATTTCCCTAAAATTACTATTGATTGCATACACTCTTTTTATAAAAGATGGTTTCTGACACGTCCTGCTCATTATCTGAGGGCCCATTATTCTCATTTGAATGGAAATGAACATTTCTTAGTATGGCATATATAGAATGATACATGATGTATCATTAAAATCTCAAAATGTACATTCCAGAAATATCAAAAATAACAACATGAGTGTGTTTAAAAAGAATTTTTCAAATATGTTATTTAATTCAAATCTTGCCCCCCAACATTTTCAAGTAATTTTTATCCCCGGGCATTTAAAATGTCCTTATGCGGGAAATGCGACAGGGATTGCTAACTGCCTATTGAAAATCTGTGCTCTCCTTATTCGTTAGTAACAGAAAAGACTATATTGATAGAGGCAGGAATGTATACTAGTATTCAGCTACTTCTTTTTATTTTTTAAATGTATTTTTATTGATTTCAGAGAGGAAGGAAGAGGGAGAGAGAGATAGAAACATCAATCATGAGAGAGAATCATGGATTGGCTGCCTCCTGCACACTCCACAGTGGGGATGGAGCCCACAACCTGGGCCTGTGCCCCTGAGTGGAATCGAACCTGGGACCCTTCAGTCTGCAGGCCGACCCTCTATCCACTGAACAAAACCAGCCAGGGCTATGTATTTGGCTATTAAAAAAATCGCCTTTATTTCTTTGCTTCCCTTTGCAAATGTAAGCAGTGAAACATCTTAACAGCCGCCTGGTCATGGAGGGAGAGCGGGTGGCCCCTCCCTGTCCCTCCTCCTGCTCTCAGGAGTGAGGCTGCGATGGATCAGCGGCTGCTCCTCCGGATGGAGGGCGTGCAGCAGAAGGTAAGAGGAGAAGGTCAGAGGTACTGACGCTGGAACCAGACAGCTGGCAGGACCCGCAGCTGCTGGGGTCCCGCTGAGACACACCCAGCCCCGGGCCACCCGCACCACCTTCCTGGCATTGGAGGCAACGTGGTTTCAGGCCCGGCTCCCTGGGGCCAGCACCCCTGCTCAGGATGCCCGCAGACCCTGCCCCTGCCGATCCAGGTGAGCTTTCCCGTCAGTGCGCCCAGGGCAGGCCCGGGGCCTCCCAGCTCACGCTGGGCTGCTGCCCCTCCCTCCCTGTGTCACCCAAAGGTCTCCTGGGGGCTCCAGGCAGGTTTCGGAGCTACCTAGGGGCAGGACTTCAGGGACGGAGTTAGTCTTTGCAGTGAGTGATTTGAACTTGAAATGAAAACATGCATTCATGAGTAAACGTTTAGCATGCAGACAAATAGTCACACTAGGATTTACCCTGTTTTTCAAATCTTTAAAGGATGATTTCTCTGGTAAGCCAGCTATTTTATCTTTAAACATTTTAGTATTCTTTACTATCCACCTTGTGTTTCCCCCTAAAATTTTCATGTTTCTCTCTAGTGTCATAGTTTTATAAGGAAAAGTATTATATTTTGACAACTTTAAATATTCTCTTTTAGGTTTGAAGTTACATATTTATGGGACAAACCTTGGTGTTTAGATGCCACGGACACAGAAAAGCAGAAGAACTGAAAACCAGATGAGAAATCCCACGCCTCTGAGGACAGACCGTTCTCCGGGGACATCCTGCTAAACTTCCTATTTTTTGTTGCCTTTGAGTTTATCATATCTTAAAGCTTGAAAGATACTTTTAAATTTTTTAATTTTAATATACATTTCATGCAGGTTTCTCACATTAAAACACATATGCATGGCGATAGTCAGTTTAAATGTAGTATTCAAGTATATTGGGTTGGGTGAAACGGTTTTCCCTTTAAGCCAGGCTTACTCATATCTCAGGCTCATGACCAACAAGGTCTTGGTTTACACACATTCGGCATCCAGAAACCTGGAACTGCAGCACAGGCCTGCGTGGCTGACGGAGGGTTCCCCTGATGCGTGTGGGGTTCTCTGTCTCCTTACAAGCCGCAGCCCCGGCCTTGGTCCAGCTGTCTGGGAGTACAGGCATGCATCCTTCTGCACCCAACACCTGGTGGCCGGCAGTAGTTAACCTGAGCTCTCTCCTCTCTTTCAATTGCTCCCTAAAGCACGTTTCCGAATCGCTGTCATCTGTTACTGTTATTTCCGGAATCTGTAATGATTCAAATGTTGATTGCAAGGATGCAAGCAGGTCTTACAGAAAGAATACAGAGGGTCTAGCAACAAAACAATGCCAACAGTGATACTTGCTTTCAAATCAGTCCCAGAAATAGCAGTGAAGAAATAAGTACATCGAAAAGAACATTAGTTGTTTAATCTAGGTGATAACACTGCTATTTTTACTCTACTAGGAAACTAGTTTATTCTTTACTTAAAGAATTAGATGTCCTGGGAGAGGATGAGAAATTCTAGGTGTCACAGGCCGTTAGAGAGCAAGTTTCTCAGTCCCCGTGGCCGCAAGGATGGGGCTTGGTAATGCCTCTTTACGCAGCGTTGGCTGTGCCTTTACAGTGATCACGCTCACTGAAATGGGTGACACTTTATCACAGGAAATGAAACCACGTGACAGCAAAAAGAGGCTGCAAAGAGGTTTGGCATTTTCCCTTGGCATGGGGACTATTATTCGACGATTTACTAGTAGCTATATATTTTTTTTTAAGAGCCAAGGAATTGCATATCCGTGTGCGGGAATGAACTACACTGAGATTTCTGCAGCCACCTCTGACGTCACAGCCCGGCTCCCTGCCCAGGGCCACACGTGACCTGGGACGTCTGCGTCCCTCCAGCTTGTAAGCCGCACCTGCAAGGCCCTTTCCCGGCACTCAGAAGCCAAACTTAGAAACGCCGATGCGTTTATGATAAAGGCGCTGGAAGCTGGGTGCTGGTGCCGCCTTCTGGCATGAGCCATCGCATAAGGAGTTCCAGATGCTCACACTGTGTCCTCTGGTTACATGGGTTCAGTGAGATGGTTTCATGTCTGTTCCGTATGAAAACGTCACTTTAAGGTGAAATTACTTGCCCTGAGTCCACAGGGAGGAAGGAAGGGTGCCTTGACCTCTGTCTAGCAGGCAGGCAGCACTGAACTCTGGGAAAATATTTGGCCATTCGCAGAGAGAAGCAACACGGGCAGGACCCGCAGTGGCATTGAAAGGAACCCTTATGTTTCTTGTAACAGCTCCATTAACTGGAGGCTGCCAATGAATTTAAATGTTATTTTTTTCAGAGCAAATGAATACAGGACTCATCTCCAACTGTGCTTGAATTCATCGAATTTCCCCCCTTCCTTCAATTCTTACAGAGGCCTGCGTGGCCCCCTTCAGGGATGCCGTTTCAGAGTTGGGGCGTCTGGTGCACACGCCCTCCTGCTATGCTGTCCGTATTCCCCGGGAAAACAGACACCAGGTTTCTGGGGGAAAGGCGGGGTAAGGAAGGTCCCCTGTTTTCCAGGCACCAGGAGCATTGAATCCCCCTTGTGAGTGGAATTTGATAACAAAAAGCGTGCACCCGTGGGCCGCGCTGAACTGATCAGTGCGCAGGTTAAAGGGTGAACGTGACCCTTCGCGGGACACCACCGGACGGCACCCAGGCAGTGATCTGCTCCTGATGATGCTCGGCAGGACTGTCTCAGCACCAGCTTTACACATTGCAAGTAGCCGTCACTTCTCCTGTACGCCGAGGGGCAGCGTCTGCCCCTGCCTGACGTATGCCTTTGGAAATGTTTCCAGTTACTGTCTCTCCCGGAGAAGTCCCCCATTTCTTCAAGGTAAGATTCTGTTGAGCAGTTACACAACCTCTTCAGCGTGTGCCGCAGGCAACAGGAACTTATCACCTCCCCGTCCCTTTGGTTAGCTGTGGGAAAGAATGCAGGGAGAGGCTCGGTCTCTCATAAGAAAACTTCTAGGAGAGAAAAACCGAGTTTTGAGCAGCAAATAGAGTTTATCGAAATATTTGTTGATTTTTCTTATTCCTCTGAGGAGATATTTCAAGAGTGATGACAAGCTTTCTCTCTCTCTCTCTCTCTCTCTCTCTCTCTCTCTCTCTCTCTCTCCCTTTCTCCCTCCCTTCCTCTCTCCTCCCTCTTTTCCTTCTTTCCTCTCCTTCTCTTCATTCCCTTCCTTTCTTCTCTCTCCCTCTTTTTAAAAATATCAGCAAGTCATTGTGAATACTTTATTTAACAACTACAGGCCCAGTGCATGAAATTCATGCACTGAGGGTAGTGGGGGGTCCCCTCAGCCCGGCCTGTACCCTCTCTCAGTCTGGGACCCCTCACTCCTTACCGCCCACCTGCTTGCTGATCCTTAGCACTGCCTTGGAGGCGGGAGCTCTCCCACCACCGCCTCTGCACTCACCAGCTGTGAGCCTGGCTTCTGGCTGAGCAGCGCTCCCCCTGTGGGAGCGCACTGACCACCAGAGGGCAGCTCCTGCGTTGAGTATCTTCCCCCTGGTGGTCATTCTGGTCCATCTGTCATAACGGTCACTTAGGCTTTTATTACATAGATATGTTGTGAACATGAATGAAGGAATGAGTATTAGGCAGTTCACTGAGGGAAGGTTCTGGAACTAGCTCCTGGGTGATCTTGAGACATCATTGAGCTCCTCCAAGACTTCCTTTGCTCTTGTGTGAAATGAGGGTTTGGAACTGGTCACCCTCTCGGCCTCGTCAGCTCTGACACTAGAGCGTGGGCCCCGCCAGCCAGAGGCGTGCGGATGAAACAGGACGCTTTCCTGGGCCAATCTGTTTTGTTCTGGCAGCGGAGGGAGACCAGGTCAATCCCTAAATAGGATGGACACTTCTGTGCATGGCAAGCTTCTCCTTCTCTCAAGGTCATCCTGGTACAGCTTAGGTGTCAGGCTCAGAGTGCAGGCACTGCGCTCGCAAGATGGTCCTCACCCGAGATTTCCTGTGGGAGCCTGGCCTAAGGGTTCCTCGGGAACCGGAGGAGGGGGGACGGGCGGAACCTCCTGGTTAAGGAAGAAGCCCCGGGCCCGGGCCCGGGCAGAGAGGCAGTGGGGGTGGGTCCATGGTTGGCGGGAGGCTCCTCAATTGGAGGACCTGCAGCAGGTGAGTGTGCATGTGTGTCTCCATGCCTGTGCACGTGTGTCCATGCTTGTGCATATATGTGTGCACGTGTGTGTTCATTCATGTGCATGCATGTGCCTGTACATTTGTGTGCATGTGTGTTGACATGTTTACTAATGAGAATTCAGGAAAATAAAACGTGCCCTGCCCAGAGCTGTGCTGAGGACTGGAGCTGCCTGCCACTCAGGGCTCCTGCCGCTCCGGGCAGAGGGACATGATGGCCACCATAGTATTCGGCTACAGAAAAGGTGTGTCCATATCCTCTTCTAATGCATTTACAAAGTGTTTTCATTGATTCAGAGAGGGAGGAAGGGAGAGGGATAGAGAGACAGAAACATCGATGGGCTGCCTCCTGCACACCCCCCACTGGGGATCAAGCCTGCAACCTGGGCATGTGCCCTGACCAGGAATCAAACAGTGACCTCCTGGTTCATAGATCGATGCTCAACCACTGAGCCACACTGGCTGGGGGTCGGTCCATATCTTAAGTCTTATGTACTGAGCGAGGTCTCTAGTCTCATTGCACTTCTACCCAAAGAAGGTTTTCCTAAGCGCTGTGATGGCCTGAGTTGTAGCTCCCCTTCCAAATCCATATTCTGAGCCTTAGCCCCTGTGACAGCGGATTCAGAGCCGCCTTTAGGGAAGTGCTTAAAGGGAAGTGAGCTCCTAAGGGCGGGACCCCCATCCCAAAGACCGCGTCCCTGTGGGAAGAGGAAGAGCCGCCAGAGCGCTCTGCGCCTGTGCGTGTTGGGGAGGCTGCAGCTGGGCAGTGAGAAGGTGGCCGTGTGCAAGTCAGGAAGAGAGTCCTCCTACCCCCAGTACCAGCTCCGCCTGCCCCCCAGCCTCGGACCTGCAGCCTCGGGAGCTGTGAGACAGTGGAGGTCTGCGCTCTAGCCCGGTCTGTTTCTCCATTGCATGGCAGCCTGAGCTGATGAAGAGATGGCGTTGACGAATGCGCGGCCCCGCAGCCAGAATCCCAGCCACACGGGTAACAGCACAGGCCTCTTCGGAAAGCAGGCCACAAGGAGCAGACCCACAGGTCAAACGCGTGTTGCTTAAGGCTCAACTGTACATTCACATACTAAAGTATTATCTTTATTTACCTAGGGATCATAACCAGAATATCAAATCCCCCCAAAATAGAGCTTATAAAACAAATTGGGAAAATGTATAAAAATATGTACAACTTTTAGAGAGAAAAGTTTTAAATTAAATACAATATTCTTGGAGAAGTAGAATTGAATGTGCGCATATTAAATATATGCATAGCATACAATTGCTTTCAATGTTTTGTATTGTCTGTGACTCAGCACGATGCCTTTTATCTTGTAGATATTAACAAGAGCGTTTCATATAAGCAAAACCCATCTGTGGATGTAAAGTATGGAGCTTTTAACATGGAATACCATAACAGCAACTTCAGTGTAAGAGCAAATGCCGCCATAAATGGTTTTAGAGCAAACTCTTGGAAAATGTGCTGTGTACTCTAGATCACTTTAGAATAAGTTATAAGTGTTTTGAAATACCATCTCCGTGTTATTGCAAATAGGACAAGCAATGTTCTCAGCCCTCATCGGCTCGATGCCTCTTTTATGACTTCACTAAGAATGTGTTAATTAACCAGAATGTACGTCGCAGACAAAGATGACTGCGCTCTCATCTGGAGATCACCCCACGTGCCCTGGGATTTAAACAAACAACTAAGATTACCTGTTGTTTATGTGGAATACAGGGAACTAGCTAACGTTTGTCTGGATGCTGCCATGTTAACTGAGAGAGAGAGAGAGAGAGAGAGAGAGAGAGAGAGAGATTTGTGGATTTCTTGTTCCTCTTACTTATGCATTCGTTGGTTGATTCTTTATGTGTACTGACCAGGGATTGGGGATCGAACCCGCGACCTTGCGTATCCAATGTATGTATGTTAAATGATGCATAGCAGACAATTGGGCCGATGCTCTAAACAACTGAGCTACCCAGCCATGGCCTAGGTCAGTGACCTTTTGAGCTTGGTGTGTCAAACTTCGCCAACAAACTGAGCATAACTCGGGTAGTGTGTCACTTTGAGGAAAAAACTAACTCCAAGACTCTAGTCGCAAATGTTTCATCCTCAGGAGCAGCAAATGTTTCATCCTCGGCATGCGGCCGCGTGTCATCAGAAATGGCTACGCGTGTCAGTGCTGACACACATGTCATAGGTTCGCCATCACTGGCATAGGTACTGCAATTTTAACACAGGTAATTAATGGATAGTTTTTGGTGAGTTACTGAATAGGTGTACATACTCAGTATACCCAAAGAGAGGAAGTCTGTAGTTGATGCGTAGCCCTTACGTAATAGTGAGTAGGACATTACAAAGACTCTAACCCTAAGGACGTCGACCGCACATCTGTCCCATGTATAAGCCACAAGGCTGGCTTCTTGGAAGGAGACTGAGTTAGCGAGACCTGCAGCACCAGCTGCACACAGCCGGCTCAGCCCGGAGAAACCAGTAACTAATTCAGCAGGCCAAAATGTTCCGGAAAAGATAAATAGGAATTGTTTTGACAGCGGGGAAACTGTACTTTCTATCTCTTTTGATAGTGCCATTTTATGAAATTTTTCTCTAAATTCTCTCCAAACTATTTTCAAATGGAAACAACGTTTCTCATGTTAACCCGACAATGCCTGCATCGACCCGCGCTGCCTGCCCTGGGCCTGTCTGTCTCCCGCACTCACTCCTTCCCAGAGCTCACAGGAGGCCTCAGAGAACACATCCCACCACGCCCCGAGCGTCTGTCTGCACCAGAGGCTTGTCCATGAACTTCCGACTGTAAATCCCGTTCTCCCCTCGGCTGCCCCACAAGCAACTCACGCTTAAAATGTCCAATGCTCATTGCTTTCCTGTTTTTTGTTGTAAAAACACAAGAAAGCCCAGATTCCAGCTCATCCTTTACCACTACAACTTCCGCTTCATAAAGCTCTGCACAGCCAGTGCGTATCGTCTGCTGCCTTTCCCACCGCACTTGGGAGGGTGTGGGCTGTGTCCAGGTACTGGGCATTATTACTGCAATAATGCTGGGGACAGCCCTGTACATGTGTCCTGTGTGTGTGTGTGTGTGTGCATGCGCGCGTGCATGTGTGTGGGGGGCATCCCTGGGCAGTATATATAGGACTCCAAATAAAATGCAAGTACAGCCCGCATGGCGTGGCTCAGGGTTGAGCGTCGACCTATGAACCAGGAGGTCACAGTTCAATTCCTGGTCAGGGCATATGCCTGGGTTGCGGGCTCCATCCCCAGTAAGGTGTGTGCAGGAGGCAGCCGATCCATGATTTTCTCTCATCATTGATGTTTCTCTCTCTCTCTCTCTCTCTCTCTCTCTCTCTCTCTCTCTCTCTCCTCTCCCTTCTTCTCTGAAATAAAAAATACATATTTTTAAAAATGCAAGTACCACCATTATTTTTATTAAAAACATGCCTCAATAGCCTCCCAGCTTTTGCTCTATTCTGTTGACTTCGAAGTCCATCACCAGCAAATCTCTTAGGTCCTCAGCCTCTGCTCGGAATCGTCCCTCCACGCTCTCTTTCTAACAGACGCCTTAGCGCCTCTGAGCACCCTGCCTTACCAGTGCCCTTCCAGGGAGCGACTGCTGTTTTTCTCCCAGACCCTCAGCCACCGGCACTGGGGCTGGTCAGCACCTTCCTTATTCCTCATCCGTTTCAAGCCTTTAAACCCTGTGTCTTGATGAACATGCCGTCAGGTCATATAACCCCGAACTGCTCATGAGGAGCCTAGTCAGGCGACCCGTCAGCATCGTCTAATTTCTTTCTGAGTGTAGCCCCTGGCTCTCTGTGATTTCCTCCAGCAGTAACCACACTGTGATGTCTGGAGAATTCGATAAGGATCTGGCTCAGACCTTCAAATCCGGGGTCAGCGGACCCTCGAACTCACCTCAGCTCCCGCTGCCGGGGTCAGCGTCTGATGGGGTTGTTTCAGGAAGGGAGCGTCCTGGTTTCAGCGCGTCTTCCCAATCAGCCCCTCTCGGGGCCTCCTCCCAGCTCCCTCTGGCTCCTTCACGCCCCCAGGTGCTCAGCTCTGAGCCCTCCTTGGCACAGTGCCCTGCCTCTGGGACGCTGCCAGGCTCGCGGCTTTCAGGAGCATCTCTGTTTTGATCAGAATCCCATATTTATGTCATTACATCTTCAACTCCGACATCGTTCTAAACCCTGCAACCCTGCCTCCTCCTGAGCAGCCACAGACATCTCTGGCTTCGCAGGTTCAAGGCCGACTCTCGAAATTCACCCCAAACAAGCTCTGCCTGCCTCCTTCTTCTTCATAATGTCCAACGCCTGCTCTTACCCGGTGGCTGAGGCAGAAAGGGGTTCACTTTGATTTTTCTCTTTCACATCCGCAGCTATTTCAGGACAAAGTGCTCCTGACCCGTGGTCACGGCAGATGGAGAAGCTGACCATGCCTCACATCAGCTCTGGCTGCTCCCACCAGGGCGAGAGCAGCTGCCTGTCCACCAGCGGCCCCAGGGACCGCCCCTGCCCCAGGAAGACCCTCCTGCATTCCGATATAGAGAGGTTTGTGACTTATTTCAGGAAAGATACATTTTCTGCGTAAAATTCTTAAATGACTTTCACTCAGCCTAAAATCGCTGAAACTAACTGCACAGGGGCACTCCTTTAGCCTGTCCCATCCTCTCCATCAGGCTAGTTTGCACATCAACCTTAATGCTCCTTCATAAGAAAAGATGTCCCTGTCACCCCTCATAGAGGATGTAACATTGTAAACCCTTTGTTATATATACTTCACTTCACTTTAATAATATTTTTTAAATATATTTTTATTCATTTCAGAGAGAGAGAGATAGAAAAATCAATGAGGAGAGAGAATCATGGATCGGCTGCTTCCTGCACACCCCACACTGGGGATTGAGCCCAAAACCCAGGCCTGTGCCCTGACCAGGTATTGAACTGTGACCTCCTAGTTCACAGGTTGATGCTCAACACTGAGCTATGCTGGTTGGGCACTTTAATAATATTTTTATAATTATAATTAAATAATTGCTTTATTCTTTATTTGCCTTTTTGCAATAAATATAAGTTTCATGAAAAGCAGGACTGACCATGTTATTTTTCCTAAATGTCAATTGATAATTTGTCAAGCTAACCCAATAACTATTGGAATGTTTAAAAATGATATCCAATAATTATATGTTGAATGAATTAATTTTATAGAAGGAGATCAATGCCTTATTTATAAATGCTACTTAAGTTTCTGACATATAATCAATGATTATTTTTTCTTTGCTGATGAATATTACAAGGCATCTCAGTAATATTGATTATCAAGGGTAATATCATTCATCAATTTATCACTTAAATTTGAATTTGACAAGACTTGCAATAAATTATGCATTTGTGTACATTGGTGTACATTTCTTAAATGATCTATGTGAGTGGCAAGTTTTAACTTGTTAAATGATTGTTTAATCTAACATGAGTCTTAAAGTCGTCTCTTCCAGCTTTGCTTGTAAAGTATCAATGGTGGAATCTATCCAGATATTGAAGCTGAGTGGCAGAGGGAAACCATTTTTCTTTCAGAATTTACTCCCATCATGTGCATTCGGTCAATGTCACAAATAATGCCTTGCTTTACATTTATGTTTACTCTGATGTTATTATAAAGCTCATAATTTCTGACATATGGCACATTATATTTTAGAAGGAATTATACACTATTAATTCATACCACTGTCATTCAAAATAAGCTATTTTCTTAGATTATACATGAAAAAAATTCCCCAAGGATTCTGAATATATATGCAATATAGTCTCTAAAGTTAAAATAAAAAAGATTTAACTAATCTATCTTGTGAAAAGGCTCTATAATATATGCTCTTACTGTCTCAAGAAAGAAAGAAAATATACACCAAGGCCACACTGCTTACTGCAATCGACATGTTCATGGTCTACTGCAGAGCGCAGCCCGTGTCTGTATGGGGCACCTGCTCTTACCACCCAGGAGACTAGGCAGGAAGGCTTCGCATCAATCTCCCAAGAGCAGCCGTGCCTCTCCAGCCTGAACCCGCTATAAAACACGTCTTTGCTATGAAATCCCTGCGCTAAGCAGAGCTGAAAGTGCAGCTCAGATTCGTGTGAGAGGGCAAATTGCTCTATTTGGACTTGACTGAGTTTTAAAAGATTCACTTAGGCTAGACAATTGGGCGAAAGCTTGCTGTGCCTGCATTCTGCACTTAGTAATCTCCTTGATATTTATGGTGAAGGAAACACGTCCTGGCCATTTCAGCCCAAGCTTCATCAGAGGTCAGCATCAGAGGAGAACTTATAAGTATTAATTTAGAATAAGTGTTGTTCTGGAATAAATAAAATTAAAAGATAACATTCAGCCTGGCCAGTGTGGCTCAGTGGTTGAGCATCAACCTATGAACCAGGAGGTCACGGTTCCATTCCCAGTCAGGGCACATGCCTGGGTTGTGGGCTCCATCCCCAGTGGGGGGTGTGCAGGAGGCAGCCAATCAATGATTCTCTCTCATGATGTTTCTATCTCTCTCTCCATCTCCCCTCTTCCTCTCTGAAATCAATAAAAATATATTTTACAAAAAGATAACTTTTAAAAAATTAAGTCTGAAATATATATTATCCCTAAATAGATAAAATATCTAAAATTTAATAAAACATATCATATTATTTTAAGAAAGTTTTACATTATTTTCTTACATCACTGTATGAGTTATAATATATAATATTTTTAAACATTTAAATTGATTTTTTTACAGAGTCAGGGAGAGAGAGAAACATGGATGTGAGAGAGAAACATTGATGGGTCACCTCCTGTATGTCCCTGACCAGGGGCCAGACCCACAACCGTTTTGGTGTATGGAACAATGCTTCAACCAACAGAGCTACCCGGCCAGGGTAATATATAATTTTATTTCTCTTTTTATAAAAATGGTGCCAAACATAGAACACCATAAGAGAAATAATGTTTTTTGTAATCTGCATTAAGGAAACAAATCAACACCTTTTGCTGTTGGGAAATCCTGTTAGATAATTTGACTTAGTGGTGGCCTTCGTGCATTGACCAAAGAAAATGTTATAAAATAGATATAAAAATATAAAATAAAATACCTATCAGCCAGTAGTATCCAGACTTGCCTAAAATACATCCATTTGACTTTATGAATTACAGTTTACATACCTTTACTATCCTTTGATTTTTAAGCTGCCATACTAACTTACAGTGTGAAGAAAAGATTAGAATTTATGTGTCTATTTTTGAACTAAGTCTCCAAACAGGAATGGAAAGTTTTAACAAACTTAAAATACACAAAGAGATGAGCCACTGAAGCATTCCTATGGCCTACAGACTGCGTGTCCTTGGGATCCCGGACAATGTCAGACAACAGTTTTGCTGACTCACAGGTTCCTGGAGCGGCCCCCGGAAATGCCGCGTCCAGTTCGGGGCCATAACCCAGGAACGCTCAGGTGGGTCTCAGGTCACACCAGATCGATGTGGCAGAGATGTGCCAGCCCACGTCTCCTGCTGCTCAATATTTCACGTGTGCAGCCTAATTGTAATCGTACATCATAAACACAACACGTGCTGGTGGAAGCTCCACCCACACTCCTCTGAACCCTGTCTGGCCTCCCGGCATGGCCTCAGAGGTGCCCAGGGGCTGCCAGGCTGGGCTGGGGCCCCCAACCTCTTTCCAGAGACAGGGCCAAGGACCCGCCCCCCTTCCAGTCACACTAGGGCAAGTTCTTTGCAACACGGGGTTCCTTCCTGACTACTTGATGCTGAAATAACGGGAACTCTCTTGCGTCCCATCCCTGAACTCTGCTTTCCCTCTTCTGTTGCCTTTTCATCACTCGGGACATCAGATGCTATTGTGTTCATTGGAAGTCTCCCGGCTACTTGTTAGTCCCCGAGAGAGCTCCCATTTGACTCACTACTCTATCTCCATGCGCCTCTTGTGCAGAAGTGTTTGAGTAAAATGTATATGTCGCACACACATTTGTCTTTGTACTTTTGTTCTCCACGCTGCCCATGTTTTATTGTAAACAATTTATTTAAAATTATAAGCGCCTTATCTTAAACTTTATAGTAATACATTAGATCATTTTACTGGTACTGGCTTCTGTGAGAGCTCTGACAAAGAGCTCTAATTTTCCCAAAATTGTTTCAGCATCGTGTTTTCACGAACTCTTCCTTCCACGCTTACCTGAAAAGCAGCCATCGCTGTGCCCCGAATAAATGCACAGAATAGCTAGCTCATAAAACGGACACCGCTATTTAATCCTGCGTAAATACTCGGATGCCTCTCAGGAAGTCTCCTTTCCCCGGATGCATTTGCTTTATTCTGTGCATTGCAGAACCTGCTCCCCAAAGAGGCCCACAGTGCCGCTGAGGTGGCGGGCACTGGGTCCCGCACAGGTGCGCCCACGGAGGAGGGCCTCAGCAATGCCGCCCTCCGGCTTCTGCAGCCGGAACCGCGTCCTTCCATTTCCAGTCTGTGGGACTTTGGTAGCATTCTACGCAGAGATACGAAGTATTTATTTCTGAATTATTTTCATGCAAGTCATTGTTCATATTGCTGTTGGAAGACAGATTTATTCCTCTGCCTTTAGCGCTGTTCTTGCTCGAATAGAACTCATTATTGAGTTTTTGCACAGATGGGTTGTTTATTGCTAGAGCTACTCAGTCTGGATTTTATTTGTTTTTGCTTCTTGTTTCTATTGACATATGATTTACATACAATATCCCAATAGTTTCTGTGTACACCACCCTGATTCGATATTTACATACATTATGACATCACTCGCATACGTCTAGTTAGCATCTGTCACCGTGCAGAGTCCCTGCAGCCACCGACTCTACCACTGCAAGATCATGTCTATCAATGCGCTACGTGTTTTTCTTTATTTTTAAACTGAAATATGTGGGTTAAATGCACAGGCAATCAGATGCTCATTATGTCTTTTTTAAAATATATTTTTATTGATTTCAGAGAGGAAGGAATAGGGAGAGAGAGATAGAAACATCAAGGATGGGAGGGAATCATTGATCGGCTGCCTCCTGCATGCCACCAACTGGGGATTGAGCCCGAAACCTGGACATGTGCCCTTGACCTCAATCGAACTCGGGACCCTTCAGTCCGCAGGCTGATGCTCTATCCAATGAGTGAAACCAGCTAGGGCAAGTCATTCTTTTTCAAGCTCTCACCTTAGCCCTGTTCTGATAAAATGACTTTTTAAAAAAATATACTTTTATTGATTTCAGAGAGGAAGGGAGAGGGAGAGAGAGATAGAAACATCAATGATTAGAGAGAATTATGGATCAGCTGCCTCCTGCATGCCCCACACTGGGGATTGAGCCCACAACCCAGGCATGTGCCTGACTAGGAATTAAACCATGACCTCCCGGTTTATATTGATGCTCAACCACTGAGCAACACCAGCCGGGCCTGATAAGCATTTGTGTTGTTCACTGACTTTAAAAAATAGCTCTTCCTATCTCCCATCATATCAGAGCAATAGATAACACAGTAACACTCCCACTTTATTTCCAAATGCCTTAAATGCCCTCTGTGGAATGCTGTTCAATAATGCATCTTATTGTATAAAATATTCATATCTCCTTTTGAAAAATATTTTGCTTCATCTTCTCCCCTCATGATGGTTAGTTTTATGTCAGAGAGTTTTCAATGGGAGCTAGCCTAGGAAGGCTCTCTCGGACCCAGCCCTGGCTTCCGGGTTCAGATGCCTGGTCGGGCCTCTCCCACTGAATGAAGGAGCCATTTTAGATGCTAGTGAAATTAATGTCTAACCTTATGGGAAGTTTTGAGAACAGGTGCACACCATTTTATTCAGTGATGTTGGGAAAGCTAGCTGCTATGCAAAGGTTTTTTTCATTTTATAATTCAATCACTATTGTGTGACTACAGAACCTCATTGGTCTTCAGGTAAGTATAAGGCTGTTTCCATTCCATTCGGCCACCTGGGTAACTGGCTCAGAGGATCCGCATGCTGATTGGTCACTGCCTGGAAGTCACGAGGGGCTTGGTCCCTGGTGGCCTTATTTCACACCCTCACAGGTCCTGCCCTCACTTTAGGAGACTTTGGTAGACTTGACTAAACCATTAAGAAGTCTGAGCCCAGCCGGCGTGGCTCAGTGGTTGAGCCTTGGTTGACCTATATGAACCAGGACATCATGGTTCGATTCCCAGTCAGGGCACATGCCTGGGTTGCTGGCTGGATCCCCAGTGGGGAACATGCAGGAGGCAGCCCATCAATGATTCTTTCATCATTGATGTTTCTATCCCTCTCTCCCTCTCCCTTCCTCTCTGAAATCATTGATGGGCTGCCTCCTGCATGTTCCCCATTGGGGATCCAGCCAGCAACCCAGGCATGTGTTGCTATATATATATATATATATATATATATATATATATATATATATATGGCATAATATGCTAATTAGACCAGATATCCTTCTGGACTACCTCCCAGACGAAGCTGGGGCTGCAAGGGAAGCCTGGGTCCCAGGTGATGGAGGGAAGCCGGTGCCAGCAGACCAGTGAAGGAAGGCCTACTCTTGCACGAATTTCGTGCATTGGGCCTCTAGTACTATATATAAAGAACTCTGATATACTCAGAATTAGACTCAGCTCAGGACTCCCTAATCTCCACTAAAATATCCATTTCTATGGTCACGCTGAAACTGGGATCAGTGAAAACTGCCCACGTGACAAAGTGCTAACACAAGAATCTCATCTGTAACCACAGCACCTTTCCTTACCAGGGGTCTCCTGACCTCAACACAGCTTTCAGTCCATGAGGCTGGGAATCTGTCACCCACATCACCTCTTCATGTCCCCTCATCCCTCGTCATGTCCACCTCCCTGTGGGTACCCTCGGTTCATCTCCATCCTTCCTGCACTCTCTTCTTCTTGCCCCGCCTGCCAGGCGAGACCTCGTTCTCCAATGAACCTCAGATGCAGTCTGATGCCCACTTGTCCTCTAAGTATCGCTAAAGGAAACCAGATGCCCATGCTGCCTGAGGCCCACCTCTCAGACATCCCCAAACCCAGCTCCGTGGCTCGCCCCATGGATCTTACCATCGAGGGCTGCACAATTAAATCTCTTATCAAACCTCTAACTTCCCCATGCGTCCAAATCCCTATTCCACACTTAGTGACCAGCTGATCTGTTTTGTTACAAAAAGAAAAATGGACCACAATGCTCTTTTTCTTTTAACTGAAAGTACATACACGCAGGCCTTTGCCACTGTTCTCTCTCCTCTTGTAACAATCAAGATCCCTTCCTATCAAAATTCTTTTTTTTCTCTCAACAGACCATCATTTGATATTCTGTTTCTGATTCACACCTTGCATTTCTGCCATCAACTTCATCATTCAATCATTCCTATAATCATACAGATATGATTTAGGTCCTTCCCCTGAAACACACACACACACACACACACACACACACACACACTCAGAACAGGTTAGCGAAGGGCATTTCTTGCACTACAACTCCGTAAAGCTCCTGGTCCCTGCTCACCTTCACTTCAAAATCTGATGAAATTGTGACTCAGTTTTGTATCTTTCATTCCCTTTTCTACTTGCTGCCACATGCTCGCCTCTCCAACCAAACCCGAGACCTGCGTGGTCAATTCACCGATGGATACACGTGGCAAAATGCTGCCCATTCTTTCTGTCTTTGCTCTGCACCAGCTCTCACCATCTGACTCGTAACAGTGTCCCTGACACACACCTTTTCCACTCTCTGTGACAGTCTGCTTCCTCCTGCCTTCCCACCGCCGTGGCCCAGACTCCTGCAGGCTTGTTCTTTCTCAGCACCTTGTAGGCGGGAGAGATTCATGTGTCAGTCCAGAATAAACCAGATCTAAAACAGTGATAGAACAAAACAACACGACACATTTCAAAAATAAAAAATGAGACTAAAACAGTAATAAAACAATAGAACAAACTGTGAAAATGAAACATGAGACGAAAACTAAAATAACAGTAATAGATATTATCAAGCACCTGTTGTACTGTGTGTGGCTGTTGTATGCAGGGCGGTGGTGAGTCAGTGTGTGGCTGTTGTATGCAGGGCAGTGGTGAGTCACTGTGTGTGGCTGTTGTATGTAGGGCAGTGGTGAGTCACTGTGTGTGGCTGTTGTATGCAGGGCGGAGGTGAGTCAGTGTGTGGCTGTTGTATGCAGGGCGGTGGTGAGTCAGTGTGTGGCTGTTGTATGAAGGGCGGTGGTGAGTCACTGTGTATGGCTGTTGTATGCAGGGCGGTGGTGAGTCAGTGTGTGTGGCTGTTGTATGC
Organism: Cnephaeus nilssonii; assembly: GCF_951640355.1. Classification (NCBI taxonomy): domain Eukaryota; kingdom Metazoa; phylum Chordata; class Mammalia; order Chiroptera; family Vespertilionidae; genus Cnephaeus; species Cnephaeus nilssonii. The sequence continues at coordinate 3,298,441 of NC_137076.1, forward strand.
AGGGGGGAGGTGAGTCACTGTGTGTGGCTGTTGTATGCAGGGTGGTGGTGCGTCAGTGTGTGGCTGTTGTATGCAGGGCGGTGGTGAGTCAGTGTGTGGCTGTTGTATGCAGGGCGGTGGTGAGTCACTGTGAGTGGCTGTTGTATGCAGGGCGGTGGTGAGTCACTGTGTGTGGCTGTTGTATGCAGGGCGGTGGTGAGTCACTGTGTGTGGCTGTTGTATGCAGGGCGGTGGTGAGTCAGTGTGTGTGGCTGTTGTATGCAGGGCGGTGGTGAGTCACTGTGTGTGGCTGTTGTATGCAGGGCGGAGGTGAGTCAGTGTGTGTGGCTGTTGTATGCAGAGCAGAAGTGAGTCACTGTGTGTGGCTGTTGTATGCAGGGTGGTGGTGAGTCACTGTGTGTGGCTGTTGTATTCAGGGCGGTGGTGAGTCACTGTGTGTGGCTGTTGTATGCAGGGCGGTGGTGAGTCACTGTGTGTGGCTGTTGTATGCAGGGCGGTGGTGAGTCAGTGTGTGGCTGTTGTATGCAGGGCGGAGGTGAGTCACTGTGTGTGGCTGTTGTATGCAGGGTGGTGGTGGTGGTGAGTCACTGTGTGTGGCTGTTGTATGCAGGGTGGAGGTGAGTCACTGTGTGTGGCTGTTGTATGCAGGGTGGAGGTGAGTCACTGTGTGTGGCTGTTGTATGCAGGGCGGAGGTGAGTCACTGTGTGTGGCTGTTGTATGCAGGGTGGTGGTGGTGGTGAGTCACTGTGTGTGGCTGTTGTATGCAGGGCAGTGGTGAGTCACTGTGTGTGGCTGTTGTATGTAGGGCAGTGGTGAGTCACTGTGTGTGGCTGTTGTATGCAGGGCGGAGGTGAGTCAGTGTGTGGCTGTTGTATGCAGGGCGGTGGTGAGTCAGTGTGTGGCTGTTGTATGAAGGGCGGTGGTGAGTCACTGTGTATGGCTGTTGTATGCAGGGCGGTGGTGAGTCAGTGTGTGTGGCTGTTGTATGCAGGGCGGAGGTGAGTCACTGTGTGTGGCTGTTGTATGCAGGGTGGTGGTGCGTCAGTGTGTGGCTGTTGTATGCAGGGCGGTGGTGAGTCACTGTGAGTGGCTGTTGTATGCAGGGCGGTGGTGAGTCACTGTGTGTGGCTGTTGTATGCAGGGCGGTGGTGAGTCACTGTGTGTGGCTGTTGTATGCAGGGCGGTGGTGAGTCAGTGTGTGTGGCTGTTGTATGCAGGGCGGTGGTGAGTCACTGTGTGTGGCTGTTGTATGCAGGGCGGAGGTGAGTCAGTGTGTGTGGCTGTTGTATGCAGAGCAGAAGTGAGTCACTGTGTGTGGCTGTTGTATGCAGGGTGGTGGTGAGTCACTGTGTGTGGCTGTTGTATTCAGGGCGGTGGTGAGTCACTGTGTGTGGCTGTTGTATGCAGGGCGGTGGTGAGTCACTGTGTGTGGCTGTTGTATGCAGGGCGGTGGTGAGTCAGTGTGTGGCTGTTGTATGCAGGGCGGAGGTGAGTCACTGTGTGTGGCTGTTGTATGCAGGGTGGTGGTGGTGGTGAGTCACTGTGTGTGGCTGTTGTATGCAGGGTGGAGGTGAGTCACTGTGTGTGGCTGTTGTATGCAGGGTGGAGGTGAGTCACTGTGTGTGGCTGTTGTATGCAGGGCGGAGGTGAGTCACTGTGTGTGGCTGTTGTATGCAGGGTGGAGGTGAGTCACTGTGTGTGGCTGTCTTCCTTGACCTTCACAACAGCTCTGTCACATGATACTTCTGTCCCCTAAATTTGGTGCTGATAAAACTAGGGTCTGAGGGGGACTCACTCCACTCAGTCCAGGGCCTCTTTTCTTCTTGCCTGTGACTTTTCCTGTGATCTCAACCACTCACATCGCTGGGAGTGGCCTCTCCCAATCATCACTCTTAAAACCTAACAATGCGCCTGGCCAGTTTGGCTCAGTGGATAAAGCTTCGGCCTGCAGACCAAAGGGTCCCAGGTTTAATTCCGGTCAAGGGCACATGCTGGGGCTGTAGGCTCAGTCCAACGTGCAGGAGGCAGCCAATCAAGAATTCTCTCTCATCACTGATGTTTCTATCTCTCTCTTCCTCTCCCTTCCTCTCTGCAGTCAATAAAAATATATTAAAAACACACACACAAACCTAACAATGCAACATCCACCTGTAATCACAGGTACACTTATGCGCAGACCCCCTGCCCATGTGCTCTGATAACTAGAAAAGGACTTAGATTCTGTTATCCAAACGGCACTAACGCGGAACTTTGCCCGTAAGCTGAGCACATTAGGGGAGCACGTTTTGCGTTCCTTAGGCTCACTCTTGGTGTATCTGCGCTGTGGGCTTTGGGGTCGCGGAGGCTGCGTCAGAGCTGGGACTCACCGAGGCACTTGGCGTTGGCATAAACACCATGCCTTACCAAGCAAGGTCCTTCTCTTGCTGCCGTAGATGAAAACCAACAGGCCCAGAGCCCGTCATCATTGTTGAGGCCGGCTTTACAACCACGTCAGTGCGCTGTGCTTTTCCATGGAAGACCACGTCCTAGTCCTCGCTACGCCCTGAGGAGGAGGAACTGCCAGAAGCAAAACCCGTGCTGTCACTCATCTTGTCCGGCTCCGGGCTCCAGATCCCCGGGAACTCGGCCGCTGGTCACAGAACCGAGCCCCCTCTGGGGTGTTGCTTTCCAGGGACTCGGTATCCGCCGTCCACCCGGTCAAAACATTGAATGGAAAGTTCCGGAAATAATTTACAAGATTTAAGCTGGATGTGCTTCTGAGTAGCCTGGTGAACTCTCTCCCCTGTTCGTTCCTTTCTGCCCAGGACGTGGGCCATCCTTCATCCAAGGTCTCCATCCTGAGGCCAAGGGCCCCCCGGCTCTCTCTCGCCACTGAGGGTGGACCCTCCCGTCATCACCAGAAGGAAGGCGTGCAGGCGATAACAGGCTCTGAAGCGAGCCGATCGCATGGCGCCGGCCAGCGTGTTCTCTTCGTGGCTCTACGCTATTATTTGCTGTTCCTCTCTGGCTTGCCTCCTGGGTGCTTTAAGCTTCACCACACCATTCTAGCACACATGCTCTTTGGTTTATCTCTTCTCGCCCCCCAGCCCCACACCGAGGGATGTTGGCCTGCTCCATGCCTCCCTGCTTCCAGTCCTATTTTGTTGGTCAATTCATTCTGTGCATTAGATTCCACAAATAAGTGAGATCTGGGGATATTTGTCTTCCTCAGATTGGCTTATTTCACTCAGCATAGTATTTTCCAGATCCATCCATTCAAGCTGTCCCAAAAAAGTATATCTGTAATACTATCAGCAATAAAAATATATTTAAAAAATAAACTTTATCATGTATGTGTATGTACAGGAAAACATGGTATATATAGGGTTTGGTACTCTATATGTTAATTTTTTGAACTTAAAGTTTGATGTAAATACAATCACTTTGTGATTACAAACCACATTATGATAGCTGTAGCATCTAAAGAAATACTGAAACTTCCCCAAATATTTGCTTGGAAGATAAAAGGTGACGGCATCATAAGGCCTTGCTGGGATAATGTGGGGCAATAACAGCCACAGGAGCCTCAGCCACAGAGCTGGGCCTCCCATTCACTAACGCCGGTGCCTTCGGAAACGCACAGATAAACCCGCATGAGGCTAAATCACAGAAGAAAAGTGACTGAATAAGTGACGTGGACAGCTCCCCACTGTCTCATGTTAAAGGTGATTTTCCTTGTGACACAATCAGTTCTTTTACATCACACTGACCGATCGCCTTTATGCAATCAAATGTCATTGAAGACTCCCCTTTTCACAAATCCTTGCAGAAGAGTCAAGTTTTGGGGGGAATCAGATGAGTAATCACCATTCGCCTGACATCAGTGATAAGTCAATTCATCGTTTGTATTAATACTAATGATCTTTGAGGTGATTATTATTTCACATCTCTTGACCAATGAGTTGGAAAACATGGATTTAGTGTGGGGTGATTAGCTGTCCTCTGAGTCGCTCTTGCAGCCTCTCTGGAGGGAAGCTCAGTCAGTGTGAGTCCTCAGCAAACCCAGAGTTCCTGCTGGCATTCATTTCTGCACAGCCCTGGCCGGTGTTTCTCAGGGGACAGAGCCTCGGCCTATGGACTGAAGGGTCCCGGGTTCAATTCCGGTCAAGGGCACATGCCCAGGTTGTGGGCTCCATCCCCAGATTGTGGGGCATACTGGAGGCAGCCGATCCGTGATTCTCTCCCATCATTGATCTCTCTCTCTCTCTCTCTATATATATATATATCTCTCTCTCTCTCTCCCTCCCTCTCCCTTCCTCTCTGAAGTAATATATATTGACATACATTTCTGCACCAAGGTGCTGGGCCAAACCCGGGTTGGACACAGAAATCTGGCACCATCAACAATGTTGTATTTTAATATGGGATTCACACTTCTTGTAGCATAACTTTAATAATTCAAAATTCATGTAATGTCCTCTGATGCATGCATTTTATAAAGTTACAGGATACATTCATTAAAGAAAAGGAGAGAGTGGGAGCGTGGTCAGAAGTATGACTTCCACTTCTAGACTAGTCCTAGTCCCTCCCACTTCCACTGCCTTCACCTTCAGGGCCATGCTTTACTAACCCTGCAATGTGTGTGTGTGTGTGTGTGTGTGTGTGTGTGTGTGTGTGTGTGCTTGTGCGTGTTTATGTGCATGTGTGTGTGTATGTGCATGTGCGTTTTAAACAACATTTAAGGGATTTCCAAGCTCTCATTTTATATTTCTGAGAGAAACCTGATATATGAAAATTAGTAAAAGATAAAACTAAAACAATAAATCATCAAGCCGTAGAAATATTATCTTTTGTATTTTAAAATGTGCCCCAGACCAAATATGTTTAATCTGATTCATATGAGAGGAGACGTTGCCTGAGGAAGCTTTGTCAGGCTTTGGTACCTAAATCATCACAGCTAATGCCTGTTACCATGGCACCCAGACCTCCCACAGGCTTGCCGAGTACAGTCTTTCCGTTACAATAATCATTGACTTTATTTTGTAAAAAATTGTTCCATTAGTCATCTGTTTAAATAAGTACTTAGTCTATCACATGTGATTCTGCTTGATATGCTATTTATATACTGTTTTATTTACTTATTTTTGTTTTATTTAACAACCATTCTTTTGTTACATCTTTTTATATAATTCAGTTTTAAGTATTTCTTGAATCATTACTGGTATCAAACAAATGCCGGGCTTCTTCCCTATCCTGAAGCTGAATTTTTTTTGGTTACTCCACATCCGAGGATATTTTTCCATTGATTTTTAGAGCGAACAGTGGGAAGGGAGAGACAGAGAGAGAGAAACATTGATGTTCTCTCACATCGACTAGTTGCCCCCGGCACACACCCCTACCCAGGCCAAGGACTGAGCCTGCAACCCAGGTGCATGCCCTTGCCTGGAATTGAACCTGGGACCCTTCAGTCGGCAGGCCGATGCTCTATCCCCTGAGCCAAACTGGCTAGAGTGAAGCTGAATTTTTAAATGCTCCCTTTTAAGATACGCATATTCTTTCCAGTTCATTTTCATAGCTGGTTGTATCATTCACTTTGACTTTTTGTTCTCTTTTTTTGTTGACTCCATTGTTTTGCTGAACTAGAGAAACTCTCCAGCCCCTGTCGCTTTACAATAAGATGCCTAGAAGCACAGCTTGCTTTCAACTCGACTATAATTTTCTTGGAGAGGATGAGCCCCACCCCAGAGGCCTTCCTAAGACCATCTCCAACCTGCGGCCGAGGCCTCCACCAGATACAGGCACTGTTTCTTCCTCCTAGAATGCGAATCTCTTATGTTCCCAGTTCATCTGATGCTGCAAATCTCTCCATTTAAAACATCTGCTTTCTCTTAAGATAAGGAAGTATGCAGCCGCCCCTGCACCCCGGGGTGCGGGCGCGCCTTTCTCTCCAGGCGGGGCCACCACAGACAGCAGCTTTGATGGTTTCAGGCTTCCTCAGCTCATAAGTCTCCTCCAGGAACAAGGTCTCAGCACCTCACCGGAAGTGATGGCTGTACAAATAAAAGGAATAAGTGAAAGCAGTAGGAACTTGTTGTTGTTGTTGTTAATCCTCACCCGAGGATATTTTCCCTTGATTTTTAGAGAGAGTGGAAGGGAGAGGAAGAGACAGAGAGAGAAACATCGATGTGAGAGAAACACATAAATTGGTTGCCTCCTGCACAAGCCCCAACCAGGGTCCGGGCTGAGGAGGAGCCTGTAACCGAGGTATGCGCCCTTGACTGGAATCGAACCCGGGACCTTATGGTCTGCAGGCCGACGCTTATCCACTGTGCCAAACCGGCCAGGGCAATAGGAACGTTTTCTGTGTTCATTTCTCCAGGGTTGCGGGCATGGTTTTCATGGGGTCCCCTCCTGCTGTCGCGGTCAGGATGTGGAAGCCCTCTCTTTATTTATTTTTTTTATTAATCTTTATTGTTGAAAGTGTTACATATGTCCCCTCCCCCCTCCCATTGACCCCTCCAGCCCACCCCCCACCTCAGGCCCTCACCACCCTATTGTCTGTGTCCATGGGTCATGCATAGATGCCACAAGGTCTTTGGTTGATGTCTTCCCACCCCCCTCTCCCTCCCCCCTTCCCTCCGAGATTCCGCACTTTGTTCCCTGCCTCCATGTCTCTGCATCCACTCCGTTCATCAGTTTACTCTGTTCATTAGAGCCCACACATGAGTGAGCCATGTGGCACCTGTCTTTCTCTGGCTGGCTGGTTTCACTCAGCCTGATGCTCTCCAGGTCCCTCCATGCTGTCTCCAAGGGTGAGAGACCCTCCGTTTTGTGGGACTTTCCTTGACAAAATGTTCAGTAGAGCTTATCCTGGCACTTCAAGTTCAGCTTAAAAATAAATGCCAGACGCCTTACTTCCACACTGAGCTAACGTGTCCGCATCTATAGAAGCAGCGTGTGAATAAAAGTGACAACGGTGTTGAAATACCCTAAACATCTCCAGAGGCTCTGAGGAACACCTCACGCTGGGGTGGAAGGACGCAGCGTTCTCACCCTCCTGTGGAGCAGCTAGAGGGTCCCCTCTCACCCAGCATCGGCCACCTCGGCCAGGACACCAGCCAGCCCCTCCCTCTAGCTCCCGGCCCCTGGGGTCAACCTGGCAAGGTCAAGGTCAGGAAAAGTGTGCCCATGGGAATGAAAATGGTGCCAAGGTAACCCACCACCTAAAAATCCCACCACCTGCTGCTCACCTGCAGGGCGGGGACGGGGGAGGGAGACAGCTGGGCTGCCCCTGAACTTTCCTTTCCTCTGCCCCCCACCCCCCGGATCTCTGTGTAGAGAGGCATCCGGGTTGATGCTGCGGGGACGCAGGGCATTCACAGTCCTCCCCTTGGGTCCCTCCAGGCACCCCCCCTCCTACTCTCTCCTGCTGCCAACAGTGAACACCTCAGGGCTAGCCCCTGGCAACGCCTCCCTCTCCATCTTCCCAGAGAGCTTTCCAGGGGCAGCCCCGAGGGGTCCAGGACAGAGATAGTCAGGGTGTTCATCACCCATCACCCCTGCTGGGCTGCTGGTCACATGTGTTTCTGGCCTCAGAAATCAGACATGAAAGCCAGCAGCGCTGATTCCCTGCTGGCCCCGGGGTGATGGAGACCCCACCACCGCCCGGGGCTCCCTCCCTGCTGGCCCCAGGGTGATGGAGACCCCACCGCCGCCCGGGGTTCCCTCCCTGCTGGCCCCGGGGTGATGGAGACCCCACAGCCGCCCGGGGCTCCCTCCCTGCTGGCCCCGGGGTGATGGAGACCCCACCACTGCCCGGGGCTCCCTCCCTGCTGGCCCCGAGGTGATGGAGACCCCACCGCCGACCGGGGTTCTCTCCCTGCTGGGGTCCCTCCACCTGGCTTTGCCTCTGTGGACAGTGGGTCATCCTCTCCCATCATGATACATGCTGGGGTCCCCATCTGTGTCACTTGGGGACTCCGACTTTGGGGGCATTCTGCTGAGGTGGCTGAAGATCTTTCCCCAGCTGTGTCCACAGCAGCCATGGCTTCTCTGTGAGGCTGCTGCCCTGGGGAAGGTGAATGAAAGTGGATTAAATAAAAATAAGGGAGAAGGCCCGGCAGGTGTGGCTCAGTGTTTGAGCGTCGACCTATGAACCAGGAGGTCAGGGTTCAACTCCCGGTCAGGGCACATGCCCAGGTTTCGGGCTTGATCCCCAGGGTGGGGCATGCTGGAGGCAGCCAATCCATTATTCTCTCTCATCATGGATGTTTCTCTCTCTCTCTCCCTTCCCTTCCTCTCTGAAATCAATAAAAATATTTAAAAAACAAATAAGAGAGAAGGACTGATCTAAAGTAATGAAAGTGATTTCCTCCGTCATGCTGGTGCCTGGATGAGAGTAATACGCCCGTGAAGGCCCATGTCCACCCCTGGGAGGTGTCTGGTTCGTGAACACGAATGGAAACTGCCAGGAGGAGAGACCTGAGCACACAGGTGAGCAGAGGGCGCGGGCAGAGGGCGGGGTGAGTGGCCGCGCACACAGCGCGGGGGCGTCTGCAGGCGGAATGCACGGCAGAGAGCAGGTGGGGAGAGAGGCCAGGCGCCGGTGCCAAGGGCTGCAGATGGTGAGATGCCTCGTCCTGGAGGGGCTGCAGGCTCGCTCTCCATCAGCGGGAGCCATGAGCTGGATGAGATCGCGGTCATATTCGGTCCCAGGCCATGCTCTCCTGGGGGAGGCAGAGGACAAGTCACAGGGCGGGCTCTCCCAAGAAGGGCCTGGTCCCAGGCGGAAGGATGGAGGAGCCCGTGGCTGCGAAGGGCTTCTCTGGCCCCGGCCAGGCGATGGGGAGGCAGCGACTCCTCACTGTGCCCAGGGACCGGAGGGCCGGAGAGCCGCGGGGCCGCGTCCTCAGAGGCAGCGGTGGGGACAGCGCACGGACTGGAGCCAACAGGTGGATGTGCATCGTGTGGCCGTGGCTGCGACGGGGATGACACAATGGCCCGGGCCTCGCATGCTCCCTACCACCTGCTCCGGGAGGTCCCTGAGCCTCCCTCAGCCCCGGGCAGAGGGCAATGCGGCGCATTAACTCAGCGGAACTTCCTCCGACATCGATGGAGAGGTGATTCAAAGCCACAGCCAACCTCAGTTACAGAGAAAGATGAGCAACGATGCATGTCAGAGTAAGGACTGAAAATTAGCCCGCCCACGTGGCTCAGCCAGGAGGTCATGGTTCAAATCCAGGTCAGGGCCCATCCTGGGTTGTGGGCTCCATCCCCTGTGTGGGGTGTGCAGGAGGCAGCCAATCCATGATTCTCTCTCATCATTGATGTTTCTCTCTTCCTCCCTCTCCCTTTCTCTCTGAAATCAGTAAAAATATATATTTTAAAAAGACTGAAAATTATAGCATGTGTGTTTGAGAGAGAATGTACAGTAAATAAATACAACTATGTGGAAAATAAAAATATTTGGTTATATAGTCAGGATTAGCAGCTAATAAATGGAACGTTCATATGGGCCAGTGAGGTAGTAAGGTTAGCATTTCATAAATAATTTAAATCTGATTTATAACACACAAACCATCTCTGCGCGTCCTCATGGCACAGAGCGTCTTCCTCACGCCTGCAGGGGTGGGTGATGGTTCCCATCATCGCTGCGAGTTCAAGTTCACCATCTGCCATGTCTGAGGTGTTATAAATCATTCTATTTTGCAAACATGGTTCGTGTCACCAGATGCTTATTTTCATGAAAATCAATTTCACATCATTCCTGGGATGATTAAATTATGTGTACAATACCGTGCAAACACATACAAAGAACGCTAAACTCAGAAATAGTCATGTCTGATGATTTGCAAGCCTGTCCCTAAGGGATAAATGAAATGAACGACAGAGGAGTTGAAGGACAGAATATTAAACAGTCTTTTTAAAGCTCGTTGGTCCATTTGCCATGCAGGCAACCTGGCCGAGCCGCTCCCTCCTCAGACCCGGATCAGCCCAGTGCCTTTAATTGCAACCCCATCCGGCACCGGCCCGTCGGGATGGCAGGTCAAACCGCAGCCTGAGGAGCAACAGGGCCCAGCAACGGCGAGTGATTAATTTCTGCCTTGATCTCTGGAATCCACCCAAACCGTCACCGCCCAGAAGAGCCGGCCACGCTCCACTCAGAGGACAGCGTCCAGCGGGGCTGTTGAGCCCCTCGCTGGGAGACGTGAGATGGGCTGAGTGAATACCAAGTTATCCGGCCACCGCGGTAATGTGTCATGCGTATTGCACATTGTGTACAGTATATTTCCGCTGGTGAAGACGGTTATTAAAAACAAGCAATCAGCCCGGCTGCTTTGGCTCAGTGGCCTGCGGACTGAAGGGTCCCGGGTTCAGTTCTGGTCAAGGGCACATGCTTGGGTTGTGGGCTTGATCCCCAGTGGGGGGCATGCAGGAGGTAGCCAATCCATGATTCTCTCTCATCATTTATGTTTCTATCGCTCTCTTTGTCTCTGAAATCCATAAAATATATTTTAAAAACACACAAAAACAAATGAACAAAGCTAGTCCTTGGTAAAACATACTTGGAGCAGAGAAATAATCTTGATTTCAACGTGGAATCAAAGTGCAACATGGCCATGAGCAAAACCTGGGGGTGGGCGTCCCATGGGGCTGTGGTATGAAGGTTCCCAGCTCCCTGCTCTGGTGGCTGAGCCCTCGAGGCCCCCGATCCTTGAGATGTCACGTGGCTCCGAGAGGCCCCGTGGTTCCTGCCTCGGTCACAGACACAGGAAGCGGCAGCAGCGGGCGCTGGGGAGATGCTACTGGCCAGAGGGGGGCCTGCAGAAGGAGCCCTGCTTGGGAACGACATGCCCACTTTGCTGTGTTAAGTCACAGCTCCACCTACACTCACCTCATGGGGAGGGAGCCACACGGACAGCAGGAAGCAGCACCCGGGAGCTCCCTGGAGTTCGTTTGCCACCCGTGTCTCTGTGGTGAAGCACGTGGACCTAATGTAAAAAACATACATATGTTTAAGGGATTTCAACTTATTTTTAAAAATATGTTTTTATCCATTTCAGAGAGGAAGAGAGAGAGAGAAACATCAATCATGAGAATCATTGATAGGTTGCCTCTGTCGCGCCCCCTACTGGGTATCCAGCCTGTAACCTGGGCATGTGCCCTGACCAGGAATTGAACCCAGGACCCTTCAGTCTGCAGGCCGACTCTCTACCCACTGAGCCACACCAGCCAGGGCAATGGAATTCAACTCATTAAATCCGACTCTCCACGGAGCACAGAAAGCAATGGGAGTTAGAAGAGGAGGAATGGCCCCAGCGATAGCAACGAAGCAGCTCAGAGAGAGGCCTGGACTGAGCCCAGCCCCCGAGTGACTAAGCCAGGTCTGTCCCCTCCCTGATATTTTTGTCTTTGCTGCTGCTGTCACATGATGACAAGTTATCAGCCTCAGTGGACAGAGTAAACCAGCATCAGACCTCAGAGGTGAATGGAGGGGCCCGCAGATGCGCTCACTGTGGAGGCCTCGGCCGCAAACAAGTGCAGGGTGTGGACAGTGCAAGGAGCAGCCACGGCCCTCACGACCGCGCAGGCGTCTGTGGGATGGTCTCAGGGCTCAGTGTCCCTCCAGCCCCACCCCCTCTAGCATTGAAGACAAAGAGCCTCATGAGTCTCTCTCCCTTTTTTTAAATAAATATTTTTATTTATTTCAGAGAGGAAGGGAGAGGGAGAGAGAGAGATAAACATCAATGATGAGAGAGAGTCATTGATTGGCTGCCTCCTGCACGCCCCACACTGGGGATCGAGCCCGCAGCCCGGGCATGTGCCCTGATGGGGAATAGGACCGTGACCTCCTGGTTCATAGGTCTACGCTCAACCACTGAGCCACGCCAGTCAGGCATGAGTCTCTACAGAGAACAGAAAAACAGCCACAACATGACGGTGACCCAGTGAACATCCGGCTGAGTGTAACAAGGGAGGGAACCCACGGAGGGCCAGGGCTTCTAGTAGGGACGTGTGATTACATGAACCAATCCTACACCTGCCAGTGGGAACACTAACAGGGATGAATCACAGAGAATGCGGATTTACCCCAAATACATGTCTGATGCCCAAATGAACTAAAACAAAGTCAGTAAAAAAGGGGTTGCCCTGAGACACCTGGTCCTATACCAGGAGGGTTGGGAATCGCTTTGCCATGACTCAATTTTGTAACCATAAGCGTGTATAAAATGTAAAAGTTAAAGAAGGAAAGAGAAAATTATAACAACATTAGAAAACTCAAACTTCAAAGAACATTTGCCAAAGATGAAAGAAATTTTTCTCCCTAATTCTTAAGTAAACAGCAGAATTGCGAAGAACTCCCATGAGCTAACTTCAGAGAAACTCTTTTTTTAAAAATCAAATACTAATTTTAAGAGATAATGAATATTTCGCTGTAGGGTAAAAAGTAATTACATATTACTACTTGCATGGGGGATTTGTGTATGATTTATCCACATTAGAATTCCTACTCTGCTAGGTGCAGACTTAGCTCATGTAAACACACACACACACACACACACACACACACACAAGCACAGGTAAATTTCATCACACTTTTTTTTTATGATGTTACCTCATGGGTATTGTCTAAAATCATGATGTATTTTATTTAAAAAACATAATTTAAATTTTCATATCATTTTATGCTGCGGAAATCCAGTGACTAACTGATGTTAACATTTTTATAATTTAATGTACATAATTATATTGAACACAGATCACTCTTTTTTTACCTTTACACCTGATTTTGATTGTTGCCTCCTAGCTGGGTGTTGAGAACAACAAAACTGGAGCCCTTCCTCCTTGAACCCTGTTGTCTTCAGTGTAGAAAGGGACAAATGAAAGCCTCCGCAGCCTTACTGGGGCATGCTGCACACGCAGCCTGCTGAGCGGTTGTGACGTTACAGTGTGCTGGACAATTTGCATATTCCTCTATTATTAGTATAGATGACTAGCATTCAGATAAGAGCTGTCAGCTTACATAGGTAATTAATAGCCATTTAGATTGAATGTTAATGAACAAAATCTTAGTTAAATATTTTTGAAAATTGGCTTTATCTATATTTGACAGAGAAGAAAACAAGATGGTAAACATTAAGCAACTTATCTAAGTCAGAATGGGGAAGTGACAAAAGTTAGCCTTTACTGCAGGGTTTCTTTTGTTATTATAATATATTTTTATTAATTTCAGAAAGAAAGGGAGAGGGAGAGATAGAAACATCAATGATGAGAGAGAATCATCGATTGGCTGCCTCCTGTACACCCCTTTCTGGGGATCAGGCCCACAACCCAGGCATGTGCCCTTGACCAGAATTGAACCTGGGACCCTACAGTCCACAGGCTGATGCTCTATCCACTGAGCAAAAACAGCTAGTTCAGTGGTCTTGCTCTGAGGAAAACTTATTTCATTCTAATTCCTAGTCAGCAGTTTCTACAGGTCAGTTTTGGATGTTTATGGAGAAGTGAGTACATAAGTTGTGTGTTAACAAGACACATTACAGTTTAGAGACTATGGAAGCATCTCGGCCTTGGTGCCTTCCATGCATCACCTAATTGTTGTCCTGTGTCTACAATTGCTTGACTGAAAATTGTATTTATTGAAGTATATTTCAATGAGTGGTGATATTATTAAGCAGATATCTTCTGGGTTTTTGTTCTATAAAATAAAATTATATTTGAAGGACACATTTTGTTTTTGCCAACTTTCTCCTTAAAACTCTCAAACTCTTAGAATCCAAATTTGTAGAATAGTAAAAAAAAACAAACATTAAATTTTATAAAACTGGTCTGTCAATTGCTACATTACTTTTCCAGGCATATATTTAATCTTTTGTTTCTCTCAGTGTATTTCAGGATTGTAGTATGATTCCATTGGTAGACCCTACACTTAGAGAGAATAGCAATCTACACTAATAAAAGAGAAATATGCAAATTGACCATACCTTCACGATGCCCACCAGCCAATCAGGAGTGAGTATGCAAATTAACCCAACAAAGATGTTGGGTTAATTTGCATATGCAGGTGTGGAGCAGCCGGGTGGGGCAGGATGCCTGTTATGAGGGGGAGGATAGGGGGCAGAGGGAGCTACAGGAATGGTGCTCTGGCTGGGAGCAAAGACTACAGGCTCCCAGGCAGCCGGGAACGAGGACTTGCAGGCTCCCGGGCAGCCAGGAGCGAAGCCAGGGGAAGGAAGGCCTATTCTTGGATGAATCTTTGTGCAACAGGCCTCTAGTTTTTAAATAAAAATGGCATTTTATTATGCCCTCCACATGGATGTTTGGATCTTATTTGGACTCATGTTGTCATTTTATTTATTTAAGTCACCTCAAAACATCTATTGTTAGTAGCTTCATTATAGATGACGTTGGATTTTATCTCAATTCAATAACTTGCAAACTGTGAAAAGAGACCAAGTACAAAATTAAAATCTTCAGGACAGCTATGTAAACAGAGGACATAAGTACCATCACCAAAGCAGGAAAGTGGAGGTATGGAATGGAGACTCCTCCAAGTTCATGTGCAAATGTCATGCTGGGACATCAGACCCTCATGCCAAGAATCTGTGGTCTTGCTGCAGGTCACGCCTATCTCTTGGGGGGATTCATTGGCACCAAGTGCATTTTGTGGGGTATTTTAAGAAAGTTAAATGATACATTTTGCATTGTATGGTAACTTAGGTTAGAAGTCACTTTTGAAACACCTTTTAAGCCAGCAGAAAAAAAAATCTAACTTTTTCAATCATAAAACACCTAAATATATATTCTGTCATTTTAAGATTTTAGGTTATTTTCCATGCTTTATCCATCTTAAAGTAGTTCTGGGCTCACCTGTGTTAAAAATAACTTCTCCGTTGTTTTCCACATGGGATTCTGTGTGAGTAGGATCATACTCATTCCATGGAACCTAGAGAACCTGCTAAAGCACCACTTGATGGGTTCTGTCCCATATTCCTGCCCAAATGCCAAGTCCATTTGTATCCTATCTCCCAACAAGAGTTATGTATATACTAGAGGTCTGGTGCATGAATTCATGCACGGGTGGGGTCCCTCGGCCTGGATAGCAATTGAGGCATATAGGGAGGCCATTCATCCAGAGGGAGAGACCCCGGGAGGTTGGCCGACTGGCCCCTCGATCAGGCCCTATCAGGGGGGCTGGCCTGCAGGAGGGAGGGACCATGGGAGGTTGGCTGAGTGGGTGGGGCAAGGGGCCACGGGAGGTTGGCCGGCTGGGGGGAGGGACCATGGGAGGTTGACTGTGGAAGCGCACTGACCACCAGGGGGCAGCTCCTGCATTGAGCATCTGCCCCCTGATGGTCAGTGTGTGTCATAGCGACTGGTCGACCGGTTTTTCTGATCGTTCTGGTCATTTGGTCATAATGGTCCCTTAGCCTTTTATATATATATAGATATAACTCTTTATATCTATATATATATGTATATATATTATATAGTATACACACACACACACACATATATATATATATATATTTCTTTTTAAATATAAAAATAACGCTCAGAGAAGAATATAGGCCTGAAGGCACAATATTTAGGTCAGAAAGCGGAGTGGCTGAGTAGTCTGAGGAGAGAGCCTCTTCCGGTCATGATGCAATGGCCTGCAGGCTTTCCCAGAATGGATAAGAAGAAACAGCATGTTTTAGGAAGGTGACTGAAAAAGTCTACTTCAAATGAACTTTAATCGACCACAGAACAGATAGCCAGGGTTGGTTTTTCAAATAGAAATAAGGATTCTCATTTCATAGTCAAAGTTTAATATTCTGGTGAGGATAAGGAGAAGACAATTCTAGTTTGTTGTATATAATTCTAGTTCAGTGAACTGTATAACATGATTTACTCATTCTTTTATTTTTTAATAGTAAGGACTGAAATATTCTAAATTAACTTTTCTGCCATCTCTGTAAGACTTTTTTCCTGTGTTGTGGTGGGAGAAGATAGTGTATCTGTCCATGGTGCTGATTTTTATCTAGCCCTTCTGCGGTAGGGTCTTTCGACATAAAGATCTTTAAAAAGTAAAAATGAACCAAATAATTGTACTCTTTTTTTTTGACAGGAGACTCATTCTGAAGAAAATAGATGGCACAACCTGATTTATATGGAGAAATGTCCTGGTCTACCATCCCCCTCCCTGTGGAAAGGGGAGGACGTAATAAGATGGGCCAGTGATGCTGGAGACTGAGCTAAGATTTAGGTATAGGGAAGGAAGGACTGATGAAAGAAAGAGAAAGACCAGGGCAGAGAAACTTCCACCTGCCCATTCACCCCTGAATCCGATACTCCCAATATGTTCAAAACCGCCCATCGCAGAGCCTGCCCTCTTTCTGGCAATGAGATCTTTCCTCCTGTGGTGGGCAGGCTCCAGCTAAGGGTGCTGGCAGTGCTGTGCATTACAGAATCCATCGTACAAACTGGTGCCTCTCTTGTTCCTCCTTCCCATGCTCTTTCTCAGAATATTAAATCAGCTCCTCAGATATGCGAAGGTACAGGTTTGTACTCAGATTTAATGCCCACTGAATATATTTAAGCGAGAAGATTCTAAACACTGGTGAAAAATCAGCTGCCCCTCATTAAACATTGACTAAGTTTAAAACACTGTTCTGAGTGCTGTGTGTGTGTGTGTGTGTGTGTGTGTGTGTGTGTTTCATTCAATGTTTAAAATTTCTCTGGAAGGTATTCCTTTGCCAATTTGACTAAATAGGAAAGTTGCTCAGAGCTCTCCAAGTTTACACAGCTGGAGTGGAGATTGAATTGAGGTTTCTCTAACTCCAAAGCTGTTTCTGCTAACACACACTCTCACACACACACATACACACACTCACACTCACACACACACCAAATCAGATACCAGGTTCCAGGACTGCGTCTCCACCACTGGACCATATGGCGTTATTTTTAAGACCAAGTATATATTTTAAGCAGCACACATTATAAAGCATAGTGCTGGATTGCATAATACTAACAAAAGAAGAACCATCAAAATCCCAGAACCTGATCAGCAAGTAAAAAAGCCCCTTTGTCTTGCTCTGTCCTTTTATCCTGAGGTTAAATCACTATTTTGAAACCATTGCCACTGCAATTTCCCTGCTTCTTGAGCCTCTTCCTCCTCAGCTTCTGGACCGCACTGTCTGCTGGATTTTCTCCTATTTCCTGGGACCTTCCTTCCATTTACCTCTTTGTTACTTAACTTTATCCCATTATTCTCGGAGTTTCATCCTTGGCCTGACATCTCTACCACTTGACCTGACATCTCTACCACTCGATAACCAACTTCTGGTTAACAACACCTGTTTTCCTGGCCTTCCCTAATGGCCCTTGTGTCTGTAGCAACTATAACACAACTGTCTTTCATAGTCCTTCCAAATTATCTCATTCAATGCTCATTCCTGCAATAGGTTTTTATAGAGATACTGTCGTGTGACAGGCAGAGGTGGGGGCTCTGGGGAAATAAAGCCACGCACCTTCTCTCAGAAAGCCTGGTGTCCCAGGGATAGTTTTACTTCATTATGCCCCAAATCAGCCCCTTGCCATGTCCTCGGAAATACGTGTTTCTCCAGTGCTCTCCATCTCAGTGACCAACCCACACTTCCCTTGTGCTGTTAGGTTAGACTCTTGCAGTTAGCGTCATCTCAATTGATTGGCATGTCCTCTCCTGTCAATCAATGCTATAGGCCCTGCCACTCACTGTATCACAAACCCCTTCCACGCCCCCAGCCAGCGTGCACTCACCACTTCTCCTGTGGACTCAGCAGGAGAAACTCAGAACTCCTGTCGGACCCCAGGTGGCTCCTGTGTGATCTCGTCCCCACAGTGATTCTGGGATGACCTTTCTAAAGTGCAAACGCGATCCTGATGTGGCCCAGCTCCAAAGCTGGGCGTGCCTTCCCAAAACTCTCCGGATAAAGTTCAAATGGCTTAGCGCACAAAGCTTCATCTCGTTTTCTCTCTCATTAGTTTGCTACTTACAAACAACGTTATGTGCAACCTCACACACTATAGACAGGCTGCAGGTGCCAGCCCTCACGTCTGCGTGCTGGGTCACTCGATCTTTCTCAGATCACCCTGAGGGACTGACCTGGGACAGGCAGAGTTGGTGGCCTTGGGGACACAGAGCCATCACCTTCTATCAAGAAGTCTGGGGGTCCTGTTCATATTCCGACTTCACTGTGCACATGTGGCTGCTGGTGAGTTAGGGGAGCCTCTGCCAGGCTTCCTTTGCAGCCAGGGCACCTGCGGCATCACGTTTGCTCTGCGGCGGAATTGGTCTCCTTGATTATTTTACAGTCTGAATCAGGAGTGTGCTGATTACTTCTGGGCCGTAGGAATGGCATCTTGACTTGTATTTCTGAACCCTGTCACACTTCGTGGACCATGGAAGTCACCACACCATCTGAATGGGGGATGGAAGGGCTGCCCACATTGCTGGCCACGGTCTGGAGCAGACAAGGGCTTCGTGGCAGAGCAGAATAGACTGAGCCTCAAGTACATGTCCTGTTTGGGTTGGTGCTAAAAAGAGTAATTTTGATTAAAGCGACATCCTGTAAAAAGGAACAGACACAAGGAAAATGTGCAGAGTAAAGATTCTAACCGACGCCCTGCACAAGGATGCTCCTCCAGCTGGTCCTTTTCTTCTCTCTCTCTCTCTCTCTCTCTCTCTCTCTCTCTCTCTCTCTTGCTTTTCTTCTTTTCCCCTCCTCTCTTCTGCTCTCCCGCCCCCTCCATTCCCCTTCTTCCCCTTCTCTCTTCCCCTCTTCTCTTTTTTTCTCTTTCTCTCTCTCTTTCTTACCTTCAGTTCTTTCTTTCTATTAGTTCCATCTTTCCTTCCTTCCTTTTCATTTTTTTCAGACACAATAAAGTAAAACCTGACAGTACGATGTTCTCAGCATTGATGGAGCCTCCTTCCTCGTGACGTGTTCCCTTTCTATCAGCCCATGGGACGCAAATGTAAACCTTCACACAGGCAGTAAAATGTGGGGCGTGCTGTTTATCCTGCCCGGTCCTGACTCAGTCCCTATGGGCTCCCATTCTGCGTCCTCTTGTCTGGGATGTGGACCGTGACGTGAGCTTGCCTTCAGAGTTCTGGTTTGCGTCTTGCAGTGCCCGTGCTTTGAGGTGGCTTTCTGTGTCCCCTTGGCATCCTCCCTCCGATGGCATGGCATGTCCTTCTTCCGTTCCCTCCCCCACAGCACAGCTTTGAGGCTCAGTCTACGGAACAAGACTGCCGTGGCTGGAATACCGATCCCGCTCCTTATGTGCTGTGTGACACCGTGCAAGTTACTTACCATTTCTGGGCCTCAGGAATAAAATGGAAGTAATAGCACAACCTCAGAGGTAGTCATGAGATGTAAAATAATTAATATGCACAAAGCATTAAGGATAAAGCAGAACACAGTAAGTACTGATATACTTCATATTACATGATTACTCCAGTTATCACCTACCAGTGGCACAATATATACCTTTTAAAAAATGCAAATATTATTTAAATACTTCAAATTATACATATGTCTGGGTGGTTCTATGGTTGTCTTCCATGTATATGAGCTATAAACATCTAGTATTTTTTCTCAAGTAGTCTTTATACTTTATTTTTCATTAGTTGATTGGCAATGTAATTGCACTTTCTGTCCATCATCATGAGTGACAGGATGTCAAGTGGAGGCATTTTAACAGCAATAAAAACAGTCAATTATGTACCTGGATCATGAAAGAAACCCTAATCAACGGTGCTAGAAGGCTCACCTGCATTCTACTGACATTCATGGCACTCAGCATCCTGCTGTGATGCAGAATATCTATCTATCTCTATCTCTACCTATCTCTATCTCTACCTATCTCTATCTCTATCTCGATCACTATTCTATCTCTATAATATATCTACTAGTATACTATATCTATACATCTACTAGTATATCTATATTTATATCTATACCTATATCTATACTATATCTATATAAATATCTATTAATATAGATAAATCTATAGATATAGATATTATATATAGATATTGATATAATCTATAGATGTAATCTATAGATATTGACATAGATATAGTATAGATATACTAGAGATATTGATATAGATATAGTATAAATATACTATAGATATTGCTATAAATATAGTATAGATATAGATGTGTACAGATAGATAGATACATATATATTTTTATATACATATAGATCTTTAAAACTTAATTATTACGGGCACTGCAAGGGAATTGAATTTATGATTTTGAAGAGTGAATAGTTCCATCTGACTTGCTCTTGAGAACCTGGCTTAGGCTTCCTGTAAGAGCTCAGCAATGCTGGGTGCCTCCTGAGGCATATTTCACTGTCTCTAGTTGAAGTAACTTATTTGTTAAGCAAGAAGAGCCACTGGTAAGAGCTATACACCTTGTCATGCCACTAATCGCATTCCATGTAAATGTTCATTGTGTTCGTTGTTACAACTTGCAAAGAATATTTTGATCTGGCCCTAACTGGTTTGGCTCAGTGGATAGAGCATCGGCCTGTGGACTGAAGGGTCACAGGTTCGATTCCGGTCAAGGGCATGTACCTTGGTTGTGGGCACATCCCCAGTAGGGGGTGTGCAAGAGGCAGCTGATCAATGTTTCTCTCTCATCGTTGTTTCTAACTCTCTATCCCTCTCCTTTCCTCTCTGTAAAAAAATCAATAAAATATATTTAAAAAAACAATATTTTGATCTGGGAAATAAACACATAGACACAACATCTACAAAACTGGGCAAAAGTACAATCGCAGGTTATTTTAAATGACACACCTAAAATTAAGAATACCAAAAAATTAAAGTTAGGTTAGAACATAGATCCAGGGAAGAGAATAACTAAAGGCAAGCTTGAATAGATACAGTATTTAGTAGAATTGATCAAGGATTTTTTGGTTTTAAAATTTAATTTGGAATTGTTTTTAAATATAAGTTATATAAGTTACTTCAACTAGAGACAGTGAAATATGCCTCAGGAGGCACCCAGCATTGCTGAGCTCTTACAGGAAGCCTACCACTGGCAACAACGTGGGTGGGTCTGGAAGACACTCTGCTAAGTGAAAGAAGCAGTCACAGAGGACAAATAGAGCATGATTCCACACGCCTGGGACTTTATAGCACAGATCATGTGAGGCTCTGTTTCCAAGTAACTATCTTTGTCACGTGTAACCCCTGGCTTCCTGTGAATCACTTCACAGTAAATTATTCTTTCCAACATTGCTTTGCATACTTCTTATTTCTTTTGGCTTCTGCTTGGTATATCTTTGAGGAGGGATTGGTTTGATTTATCATGATAAATACTTTGGAAGATTGCATCTTCCCAAGATGGCCCCAATATCACCTCCCATTTGACATGACTTTCTAGACTCTCCCCCCTCCCTTCATGTGGTTTGCCCAATCCTCCTCCCCTTGAGTCTGAATGGGTTTTTAAATCACTTGAAACTGTCAGAATGTGTCAGAAATGATGCTAGACAACCTCTAAGGGTAGGTCATGAAGGATGAGGAAGCCTCCCCCTGTTGAGTTGTAAATACTGAGGTGCTCATGTTTTGAAAGTTTCAGAGATCATGCAACTATTCCAAGTACCAGGATGTCACCATGCTGCTAGGAAGACCAAGCTAGCATCCCTGTGGAAGATGGAGGAATCGACTACCCTCCGGCTCAATCCACCTCAGCCACTGTGTAGACATATACGCCCAAAACAGCCACCCAGGTGAACATAGCCTGAATCACAATCCACAAAAACCAGGAGGGATGATAAAATACTTGTTTTATTAAATTGCACTTGAGTGGTTGTTTGCAAATACAGAGAGAGAAAGAAGGAAAATATATAATTATGAGAGGCCCAATGCACAAAAACTCCTGCACTGGGGGTTTGGGGGTGTCTCTCAGCCCAGCCTGCACCCTCTCACTGTCTGGGAGTCCTCAGGGGATGTTCTAAGCCACAGTCTGGCCTCCCTCTGCAGGAGGCGACCAGGCTGGCTGATCAGGGGACTGCATCTCCCCCTTCACCCTGCCGCTACACTGCCATCGCCAGGCCAATCAGGGGACAGTGCCTCCCCCATCACCCTGCCGATATTGCCACCTGACCTCCCTCTGTGGGACTTGACCAGACAGGGGATCAGGGGATTGTGTTGGCCCCCCCATCACCTCTTCACCGCCACTGGTCGCCCACCCCCCTGCCCTCGCCGTTTCCTCCCTCTGCCCACCACTGGCACATACTTTGGCTGTCCTGGCACTGCCTGCTTGCTGGCCCTGCGCCCCGCTGACTGGTCATTCCACCGTTTGGTTGATTTGCATATTATGCTTTTATTATATAGGATTTTGTAATTATTTTATAAAGATGATTCATTGACAAGGAGAAAATGTGGGGGTTCCTATGGCTGTGTATTAGGGAGGAACATGAAGTTGATGAGTGTAATTTTGGTTATGCTGAGTTAGAAGTGTGAATAACCCAGTCATTCAGAAATGTCCTATGGACATAGAACAAATATTTGAGATAGAAAATTGGGGTTCAAAATAAACAAGATTTTTGAAAACCAGCTAGCTGCTCTAAATGAATCTAAATCTCTTGACCTCTGTGATTTAGGTCATAGGATACTACAAGTCTGTGCGGTTGAGCCTGACCCCCTTTGGACAGAGAGGGCACAGTCATTCATCTGCAAGTAGCTCAGTTAATGCAGTAGCCAAGCTGTGACTCCACAAGGGTGGCCCACTCAGGTGATGAGCCATCTGTCCCAGGAATGGTCGTCCATCAGTGTGAAAAGATCTCCAACCCTCCTCCCCGGAGAGCGCCTGTGTGGTGCTCACAGCACCCGCCACTGTGGGGAGGACCTGCCCCTTTGCTCAAGGGGCTGGTCTGTTCTGTCACACTCACAGCGCAGCCCATAGATGGAAGGATCTACAGGGCAAGGGTTTGACTTGTCACAGCTGCCAGGAGCTTTAAGAAGTACTTAGCCACTATGTTGAAGAAGAAACATGGACTGAGAAAGAAATAGCAAAAGATTTTAAAATATATTTTTATTGATTTCAGAGAGGAAGGGAGAGGGAGAGATAGAAACATCAATGATGAGAGAATCATCGATCGGCTGCCTCCTGCACGCCCCCTACTGGGGATCGAGCCTGAAACCTGGGAATAAGCCCTTGACCAGAATCAAACTCAGGACCTTCTAGTCTGCAGGCCAATGCTCTATCCACTGAGCCAAACCAGCTGGGACAGAAATAGTCATATTTTAAATATAAAACACAAAAGATTTTGAAAAGTAAGCATTGATTCCATCGGGATAAAGTCAAACTGCAATGATTTAAAGCCATGTGCCCCGGGTCACACAATACTGGAAGCAGAGGGACTGAGTAGGGAACACATTCCTTAGCCGAAGAGTTCCTGAAAAGTACAGGGCATTTAACTCATTGTCATCCTAATATGGTTCAACTGTGTAAAGAAGATTGCAAATAATTCTGCCAGCGTTCTGCAAATATGTCCACAAGAATAGTGTCTGATTCATTGAAATATTATACTTTTGCCCGGACGATGTTGCTCAGTGGTTGAGCATCAACCTATGAACCAGAAGGTCACGGTTCAATTTTGGGTCAGGGCACATGCAGGCTCAATCCCCAGTAGGGGGTATGCAGGAGGCAGCCGATCCATGATTCGCTCTCGTCATTGATGTTTCTATCTCTCTCCCCCTCTCCCTTCCTCTGTGAAATCAATAAAAACATGTTTTAAAAAGTAAATATTATACTTTCATTGGTCAGATGACACCTAAGTTTTCCTTTGATCTTTTTGAATTGGTCTGACATTTATTTAGTGGGAGCAGAACAAGCACAGGGCTGTGACCAGTGACATGTCTGGGTCGCAGGCCCTCATCTTAGCGTCCACTCTCCCGACTCCCTCGAGTTTCCTCTGGTGCACAAAGGCCTGCTGTGCTAGGTTGCCCACTGCACACTTTGTTTGCACCAGAGCGCACATCTACACAATATGTGCACCTCTCCTGCCTTTAAAATATATTTTAGAAATATGGCCGTCTCAACACACAAAGGTCTTCATTGCCAGTGTTTTGCCTGCCGCATAACGTTCCATCGGATAGGTGAACCACATTTTATCCAGCACCCGGAAGGCGACCGTCCTAGTTGTTCTGAATTACTTGGAATTGTAAATGGCACCTCAGTGAAAATAGCGTGTGTCACATGAGGTCACATAGTCACGGGGATAGTCTTAGATATGTAGCTACTGGGTCACAGCGTGTGGGGGAGCATTTGTCATTGTAACATACACTATCATGCTGCCTTCTTAGTATGTCATACTTTCAATATATTTTGGGGGCAACATACATATCTTTGCATATTTTTTTCTATTAGGTTATCGCTCTTTTCTAATCATCCTCCAGAAGCTTCTAGCAGGTGAGGGAGAGTAATCCCTCACAACTCATGGCATGACAAATCTTGTTTGAAAAAATGTGATTGTAGCTGCTTCCAAAGCTAGGGTTCCATCAAGAATATCCAACCCTCTCTGCAAGCTCCTGGGACACCAATGCCAATAACTAGTGACGACTGTTGCTAACATTAAAAACGCTGACGAGCAGTGGGCACGAACTGAAATACACATTTAGGATAAGCACCGATTTAATATAATTGTAAAGTGATTTTTAAATGATGAGCTGTAAGAGAATTCCATTTTTTAAAACATTCAGAGGGTGGGAAAGAGATATTAGTGTGGTGAAGGGTGGAGGTGTCAATGAGGGGGAAAGGGGGAAGCTGTAATACTTTCAACAATAAAGATGCGTTTTTAAAAGATCTCTTCTCGTTACTGTAAGCTTGGGTTATTGTATTCAGTGAAGGTTTAAGACTAAAATGTTGAGAAACTAATATTTGGCATATTTGTTGATTGCATTGTTGGGACCCACCATCACTGTTGTCTGTTAGCACATTGCGGACCAGTAGTTTTATCGCCAGCTTTGCTCAGTGGCCAGATAAGTTTCTATTGAACGAGTACAAAAAACGTTTTACATAAATGTTAAAGGCACAGGCACGCTTTAAAATTAAATACCCATTGCATTTTGAAGTTATTTATTACATGTTCTTACAAGCTAATATCTTTTTAAAGTATGATACTTTGTAAAACACTGTAATATGAAGTGAGAATTCTCGTGATCCGTCTGCATGCCTTTAACATTGATTTCCTTCAAAACCAAATAGGAGAAATGCCACCTTCCTGAGGTCTCCCTGGTGGACCTCCCACTGGGAGGAGGAAGGAGGGGGAGAGGTGGGGGTCTCCATGGGGGACCTCGCACTGGGAGGAGGGAAGAGTGGGGAGAGGTAGATTGTCTCCATTGGAGACCTTGCACTGGGAGGAGGGAGAAGAGGGGAGGTGTGGGGGTCTCGATGGGAGACCTCTGTCCTGGGAGGAGGGAGGAGGGGGGAGGAGGGGGGAGGAGGGGGTGTCCACAGGGGACCTCTGTCCTGGAAGTGGGGAGGAGGGGGGAGGAGGGGAGAGGAGGGGGTGTCCACAGGGGACCCCTGTCCTGGGAGGGGGGAGGAGGGGGAGAAGGGGGGCTGTGATTCTGGGGAAGGTCAGACAATGGTTTGGAGCCCCTACACATCACATCACTGTTGGAGACCAATGGTTATAGGACAACACCTGCTATGTCATGTTATGTACATAACTAATGTAAAACCTATGCATGCCTATACCATGTACTGATCGGCTCCACTGCATCTTCACCTGCACATTTCTTAAACAGTCCATGATAATTTACGGTAATGTTTAGTGCTTCCTATTAACAATTGTTTTCCCTGGCAGGAGATGATGTGTGATTTTCTGGCGAAGGCTGTCTAACTGACGGGCACGTCCACGTATTTTTCCAAAACTGATTTCCAAGGCCGGTTACCTGACTGATGGGAGCCGCCTGCCTGCGCCTGCCCGGGCTGTCTCTGTCGGCTTCACAGGCCTGGCAGCGTGTCCGGCTGGTGTGATGGACACATTTGCCGCCGTTACATAGCTGTGCGCCTGCCGGCCGTCAGCACCCATCCGGTTCCTGTCCTCTTAATCAGCTCTGGAAATTGCCTGCCAGGGCTTTCTCCTTTCTCTCCTAACTTGACAATGTTCCAGGCACATCCACTCGACTTCTGCAGCCTTTCACCAATACCAGTCCACTCCATTTTGTTTCTTTTGATGTTCATGACCTTGGAGGCTTTTCTGTAGCATGTTCTCCATCTCATTATGCTTCATTATCTGGAAGGAAGTTTGAAGCATGCAAGATTAATTCTTAAACAGGGATGCTGCTTCCGTTGAGTCCTTGTCAAGGGTTCCAGTAGAGAATCTTGACTGGGTTTCAGAGGTGTTTGTGCTGACCACACCTTACATATTACAAGTTATATGTATAATTCATGTGAAACACATGCATGCGTGTATCATGTACTGATCACCTCCACTTCATCGTCACCAGCACATTCCTTAACAGTTTCATTTTATGTTGATTTGTAATGATTCCTAGTTCAAAAAACGTCCTGGATATAACGGTAAATAACGCACTAGACCACCTGTCCGGTGTATTGGTGACATTGGCGGGTGATGTACAGCTCGCCTTGTCCTCTTCTCTCGCTGTTCCGATCGCTCCTTGTCCTGGCTGCCAGCATGTCTGCTGTAAGCGTGCTTGTGGAGCGTTCTGTGTGCATCCTGCCTGGATTTGGCTGAGTGTGTTGGGTGCAGATGAACATTTTTCATCACTTTGGAAGTTTTCAGACATGACTTCTTGGAATATTTTCTCTCCTCTCCTGACACTCGTGTTAAGAGTACCTTGCCAAGCCTAGCGGTTCCCAGCACTTCCCTGCATCTGTGTTCATTTCATTCTCTCTTCCCTTGAAAGTGCACCATCTCTGCTGGTCTCTCAGCAAGCCAGCGACTTTCCTGCCATTGAAAATCTACTGTTGAGCTAATCTGGTGAAGTTTCCATTTCAGTTATTTATTTTATTTTAATTTAAAGTTTCTATCGCTGTGTCAATGTTCTCTATTTGATGCAAGATTTTTAAAAATATATGTTTTTATTGATTTCAGTGAGAGGAAGAAAGAGGGAGAGGGAGAGAGAGAAACATCAATGATGAGAGAGAATCATGGATTGGCTGCCTCCTGCATGGCCCACACTGGGGATCAAGCCTGCAACTCAGGCATGTGCCCTTGACTGGGAATTGAACCGTGAACTCTTGGTTCATGGGTCGACCCTCAACCACTGAGCCACACCGGCTGGGCTTGATGCAACATTTTGATCACACCTTCCTTTACTCATAAAGGCTACTCCAAAGTCTCTGTCTTTCAAGCCCACATCCAGTGGCTCTTGCTGGCAGCTTCTGGGGCCTGCTCTTCTCCCGTGGATGCTCAGATTGTTTTGTTTCTTTGCATGTCATAATTTTGTTGAAATCTGGACATTTTGTTGAAATCTGGCAGCTCTGGCTAACAACCCCTCCTCAAGTGTCTTATTATGATTATACTAGAGGCCCAGTGCATGAAATTCATGCACGCGTAGGGTCCCTTGGCCTGGTCAGCGATCAGGGCCGATCTGTGAACTGACCAGATGGGCGATTGGGTCCCCCACTCACACCCGCCTAGGCCTGGCACCGTCCACTCACCTGCTCCACCATCCAGCCACGGTCCCACTCCCATCGGGGCCCATCAGGGCCAGCAGGGTCTCCACTGCCTCCTGCTGCCAGCACCAAGTCGCCAATGCTCACCATTTTCTGCGCCTCCCCCTGGTGGTCAGCGCATTTCTAACTCCCGGTCGGTGGAACTCCCGCCTGTGGGGACAATTTTAATATTAGCCTTCTATTAAATAGGGTATTGGCCATGTGAATGGCTGGTTGCTTTAGCTCTGTTACCTTACCCTTCTCTCCTGTGGTGTGAAACTGGACATGGCTCCTTAGCAGGTGCCTTGGGTGTGGACAGTCATCTTGAGAAAAGACTCTCTAACTGGCCCTTCTTCTTCTTTTTTTAAAATATATTTTTATTGATTTCAGAGAGGAAGGGGGCGGGAGAGAGAGACAGAAACATCAATGATGAGAGAGAATCATGGATCAGCTGCCTCCTGCATGCCCCCTACTGGGGATCGAGCCCGAAACCCGGGCAGGTGCCCTTGACTGGAATCGGACCTGGGACCCTTCAGTCCACAGGCCAACGCTCTATCCACTGCGCCAAACTAGCCAGGACTGACTGGCCCTTCTTGACCACACCAGCTCTAAAGCTTCACTCACCAGGATCCTACCTCCCTACTCACCCTGATTCCTGACTTTTCTCCATTTAACCACCACCTAGGAGCCCGGTGGGAGCCAGGTCTTTTCGTACTCACTCACCTGTGTGTCCCGGCCTGGCCACTGTCTGAAGTAAACCCTCACTCTCTTTGCTGCAAACTCCTGTCCCGTCTTACTGGGCTTTGATGCACGCAGGTGAGTCCAACCACACTGGGCAGACCGCCCAGCCTCCAGCCTGAGCCGGGGAGCCCAGGTTCTTGGCACGTGGATTGGAGTAGAGCTTTCGTCAGACGCATCTCAGGGAAAGGAAGGAGTGGGCTGTGTTTCACATGCCACAGACTTTCTGTCCTTTAAAAATTTTAGTACATTTTCTTAAATAATGTTTCTTCATTTGTTGTATGCCCTTAAGACTGTTTCCAAAGCCCGGGAACCGAACAGTGAATTCCTGGTTCATAGGTCGATGCTCAAGTAACGAGCCACGCCGCTGGCATGGCAGAGTTTTTTAACAAGACTCCCCTGAGAGCCGGTCCCTGACTCTCCTCCTCTCGTCCTACCGGAACTTCGGAGATTTATTTTCTTTCTTATGAGGGCAAATACTGGGCAAAGTTAGGAAATTTGTGTTTCTGTACAATTGAGGGGGCCAAAGGGACCAGTCCCGATGTGAGCATAATTATGATGTTTGATTATGGAACTAATGCCACTCTGTATTTTACCCCCTGGTTTTCCACCGTGAACATTCTCCGCTTCATGCCTATTTCTTGCATCCAACTCCAAAGCTGGTGTAGCTGTAGCTTCTCGTTTTATTTTATAGCCGTCGCCTCGGGTAGAATAGCCCGGTGGGTTTTCCACGTGACTGGGCATTCGCAGACATTCACACTGCACGTTCAGACAGCGAGGGGAGCCAGGTGAGGGTGCGAAAGGACACAGACCGAGGGAGACCCGGGTGCGAAAAGGCGCTTCGATCTGCCGCCTATGGAAGAGTGGTCGGCAAATGGCATGGGGCCTATGAAGGCAGCACAGGAAGAGAAAAAAAAAGGCACCCAAAGTGTCAGAGCAGAGGTCCAGAGAGAAGATTCTGGTCCCAACTCTGCAATCATCTCTCTGAGTGGATTTGGCCCAATCAGTTCAGAGCACCTGGCTTGCATTGTCTCATCTTTACATCACACGGTTGAGCTAGTCATGTCCCAAGGTGCTCCCCTTCTCTGAGTTGTAACAGGTGACGTCGGCTGCAATTGTCACACGCGTCTTTTTATAACTGGGGAGGTTGACCTAATCATGAGTCATCTCCCATATCTTCTAGAGAGAGAAATTATTCTAACTTCTGTCACTCAAAGGAAGCCAGAGACACCGCTTAGACGGATTTTACATGGTCTTGCATTGACCTTCCAGGGCCACGTCTGTAGGTCAGTCACAGAGGAATTGAGAAGAAATGGTACTGTTGGATGAACTGTCTTCACACAACACATAGCCCTACTCCATACTTACGTATGACCCCAGACCCAGGTTAGAATATACTCTTTCTCTCTTCCCTTACTTCTGAGTACGTGTTCTCAATGGGATGGACAGCTGTGTTTTCAACCACAAACCCAAGAAAGCACTGGGCCGGGGGTCCGAGAAAAGGCGCATCAGGCAGTAGTACTGCTGTGTGAGCTGACAGCAGGACACCGTGCAAACAGAAAATGAGACACACATAATTGGCAAGTTTAACAAATATTAATAACTTCACAAATAAATATGTTTGGATAACTAGAAATGATTCCATTGGTAAGATGTTTAGAATTTCCTGTGAGAGGAGATTTTGACGGATTCATAAATATTTGTACAGCATTCTGTCTATGCATCTAGTTGACTGTAGAAAAGTGTATGATATATACATGTGTAATATAGACTTAAACACACATTAATAACACACAGACGTGAGTCTCTGTAACACATGAATGTGCCTACCCATCTTTCACACTTTAATTTGACTCTGGCTCCTGTGACACCTCCAGGGTGAAGTTTGTATTCATGTCTAGCCCCTGCTTTTCCATTTTGGGGGCGCCTGGAGCCTCCGGGGTGTGTGACAGTGGCACAGAAACATCCTTGGAAATATTGGCTTGTGGTCTGTGGGGACGAGCGGACTCTCATTGAACAGGTGACTTCTGAGAAATGGGGCCTCGTTTCCCAGGTTCCTTTTATTGCAAGTGAACTTGGCCGAAAGGAGACAATAGAAGCTCGTCTGCCCTGATGGGAATGGAAGCGACAAATCCAGCCTGTTGGTTTCTGAGAACAGAAGCGAACAGGATAAAGGACAGGGGTCCTTACTCCATCCTGGAGGTAATGCCACCGCACAGTGTCCCTGTGGCACTGCGGGGCTCAAGAGGCAGTGCATTTGCTTTTAAACTCAGTCATCACTGCCTCCTGGGTGGTTATGAAGTGACTTCTGATGTAAGGACTAGAGATTCAAGTCCGTTCATTTAATTCCACAAATAAAGCATTATTTTATTCCCCAATGTTTGTTTTTCTTATCCAGTTTTAGTCAGCTCTCTCAAAAGATATTTTGTCCTTGTTTCTTTTGCAAGTTCTCTGTTAGGACTGAAAAAGTGGCTTTTGTACAACCAGTGTGGCTCAGTGGTTGATCATCAACCTATGAACCAGGAGGTCATGGTTCAACTCCAGGTCAGGGCACATGTCCAGACACTTAGCATATTAGGCTTTTATTATGTAGGATTAGAGTAAAAAAATACATAGTGCAGCCTAGCCGGTATGACTCAGTGGTTGAGCATTGACCAGGAGGTCACGGTTCAATTACTGGTCAGGGCATATGCCTGGGTTGCAGGCTCCATCCCCAGTGTGGGGCAAGCTGATCAATGATTCTTTCTCATCATTGATGTTTCTGTCTCCCCTCTTCCTCTCTGAAATCAATAAAAACATATTTTAAAACTACATAGTTGAGCAAAATCTTCAATTCCATTTTTCTAAAATCTACTCACTAATTGTAATGGAAAGGCATTCGCAAAGTAAACCAGGCCAATGAGCTTTCTTTCCTGGGTGTTTCTTAGGGGAGGCAGTCAGGCACAGCCCCCTCTCGTTCTGGTAAACAGTTATGAATGTAACCCCAATGCAGCAATGTTTATGATAAAACATCAACATGCTGACAGAGAATGTCAGTGTCAGACACGCCGCTACAGGCCCTCATCTCCCGTGTGAAAGCGGGAGGAGACAAACGCAGCAGAAATAGCCCGGTTTCTTGTTCCTGGCTGACCTGGAACACTCTCGATTCCGGAAGTTTTATTCTAATTCTCTGAGCTACTATAGGACAGTGATAACACATTTCTTCTCCTAGTACGCTGAATTGACTTTCTGCCCAACACAATTTAGAGGGATCTGCTTACCTAAACATCAATATCCTTTAAGGGTGAAACTTACAGGTCAGGCCCCACACGCTCTGTGCAAGTGCTTACCCATCTTCCCTCCATGGCGCCAGTGTGGGCAGTGAGCCTGGCTTATCTGGGGCAGGAAGGAAGGATCGCAGTGTCTACAGCAAATTTACAAGTAATAATGGAGTCAGCCCCACACTGCCTGCTATATTTTTTAAAATATATATACTTTTATTGCCCTAACCAGTTTGGCTCAGTGGATAGAGAGTTGGCCTGCGGACTAAAGGGTGCCAGGTTCAATTCCAGTCAAGGGCATGTACCTTGGTTGCAGGCACATACCCAGTAGGGAGTGTGCAGGAGACAGCTGATCGATGTTTCTCTCTCATAGATGTTTCTCTCTATCCCTCTCCCTTCCTCTCTGTTAAAAATCAATAAAATATATTAAAAAATACAACAAAACATTAAAAAAATAAAATATACTTTTATTGATTTCAGAGAGAAAGGGAGAGGGAGAGAGAGATGTAGAAACATCATAATGAGAGGGAATCATTGATTGGCTGCCTCCTGCATGCCCTCTACTGGGGATCGAGCCCGCAACCTGGGCATGTGTCCTGACCAGAATCGAACCTGACTTTCTGGTTCATAGGTCAACGCTCAACCACTGAGTCATGCCTGCTGTATTTTTAAAAATCATTTTGTTTTTGTCAGTGATTAAACATTTCTCCCCCAAAAAGAAAACACTTCTTTGTTGGCCCATATTGTAGAAAGCTGTGGTAAATGCATTATTAAGCATTGAGTTAGTGCATTTACGTTACCTGAACCTTAGTAAAGTGAACCCTGGTATAGGTCCTGCTCCACACGGATGTTCATTGTGGAGCGCCCGGTAGCACCAGGGCTCGGCCACAGGACCCCACAGAGAGTTAGTCCACAAAGGCGAGAAGGTTTGAGCTCGTGGGGTGGCCCACCCCCCAGCCCCGTGTACCCAGGCGCCTGTTGTCCGGCATGACCAAGGGCGCCGTGGCTGTGACTGCAGAGAAATGGACCCGCACGTCCTGGATGCTCTGCTTGTGCCCACGCTTAGGAAATGTTTTTCATTTTGTATTTATGTGCTCTTTTTCAAAAACCACATTAATGCAGTAACAACACCAACCCTTTACCCTGTCTTTATCTCTCAAGCTGTAAGCTTTCTTTCATGTTATACATTTACTAGAGGCCCGATGCATGAAATCATGCAAGGGGCTCGGCCCCTGCCCGCCAAGGCTTTGTAGTCCAGAAGGAGGTACGGTCTAATTAGCATATTATGCCTTTATTATTATAGATATTTCATAATTTCCATGTTCATTTTATTCTTGCTTGCATGATTATTTATATTAAAAAAATAAAACTGTCTGGGCCCTGGCTGGTGGCTTAGTTGGTTGGAATGTCACCCCCTACACAGAAAGGTTTTAGGTTTGATTCCTGGTCCAGTTCAGAGTTGGATCCCTGGTGCAGGGTGTGTGGGACTCAATGGATTATGTTTCTCTCTCACATCATTGTTTCTCTCTCTCTCTCCTCCCTCCCCACTCCTCTCTAGCTCTCTCTGTCTCTCCTTCCCCCTCTCTCCAAAAAGCAATAAGTACATACGGTAGGGTGAGGATTGAAATAAAGGAAAACAAAACAGACAGGTGCCCTGCCTTCCTTCCTCCTCTGCCACTGTGATTGTTTGTCTGTGTTCCGCTTGTTAGAGGAGCAGCTGGTTAAAATGACCTGCTAGCAAACTGCCATTCAAGCCTGTTCTTCCTTCCCTGAGAAAGGCTTTAAAAATATGTCTTATAATCTATTTCCTTTAACATATATATTATACACTTACAAGCTTTAAAAATGAGCAGGTTACCCATAGAAAGCATGTTTTATTATTATTTTGAATGTATCCTACTGAGTCAGTAAAATTCTAATATTCCAACATTTTATATCTAAGGACTATTTTCAACAATGCACGAGTCCTCGCTTTTGCTCCCAAACCCTTTATTCCCATTCACTGAAGCTGCTTCTACAAAAGCTTCTCAAACAGGAAACATGGCCACCAGCACCTGTCTTGTTTTGAGAGGCAAGATCTTATCACTGACAGCTAATCAATAAGAACAAATGAAAAGTAATAACCTCAGCCTGGAGGAGTGAGGGTTTTATTCCTTGCCCGAAGCCAGCGCTCACCAATATGCTAAAATCAATCCATCTCGCCTCCCACTGCGCCTCCGTCCCAATCGTTAAATCTTTACAGGCACTATAGGCAGTGCGCCCTGCTGCTGGTGCTGGGGTACCAGACAGAGTCCGCTGCCTCGCCCTCAGGCCTCACGCCCAGGACAGATCAGGGCAGACTGGCACCAGCTGGCAGGAGAACACGGGCCCCTCAGGGCCCCGAGCCAGAGCCGGGCACCAGCACCACACATAGGACTCCCCCGCTGGCTGGACAGATTGCCAGCCACCTCCTCGCCCTCACCCTCTGTGATGAAAGCCATTCTGAGCTTCCGAGGGCGGGGCGGGCAGTGGGAGCACTAAATGCAAAGCTGGATGGTGATCAAAGGCGCTGCAAAGAATGGCCAAGGGCTGGAGGGGCTGCAGGGCCCCCGCAATCCATCACCAACCAGACAGGAAGCAGATGGTGCGCCCTGGCGGCAAACTGTTTACTTCAAATGGGGGAAGTAAACATCTTATGCGCTTCAAGGTGATGCTGGGAAGGCTTCCTGTATATGGAAGGGGCATAATTTGATTCTCCAAAAACTAAATGTTAAGCAATCATTATTCCCAGCATGCACCTTCATCCTTCGTGGTCACCAGGGTGCCCTGAACTGGCCCCGTGGCACACTCCCTCCCACACTTGTCCTCATCCTCCAACACAGTTAATTGGAATATCAAAGCCCTCACAGAGGGGAGGGCAGGCGGCGTAAATTAGGACACTGGCAAAGTTAATAAGAAAGGGGTTCTCAGAGGAGCTCCAGAACAACCATACCCACTTTACTCACTAAGTCCTTCTTCCATACAATGACAGGACAGACGCTCACGCTCTTACATTCACCTGGTCAGACTCCAATGACTCAGGGGCAAAGAATTATGTTATCTGATGTGATGTCTCCTGGGAACGTGAAATAATTCGTTTAGCATATAGGATGCTTTCCCATGAGGGCTGCAGCAAAATTTCTTTCTCTGCAGAATGGGTAAAAAAGTCGGTTTTCCAAAGTTCCATTCAAATATTTACTAGTACTATTTATTCTAATTACTGGTTACATTATTTGGCTTCCATTTTATTTTCCTCTGGCATTTTTCTCCACCTTTGAAGAGAAAGAAAGGGAAAAATAACCTTATTTCAAGCAAAGTGATTCTGTGCACACCTCCGTGCAGAGCCCACAAGGACAGCGTCAGGGCCCAGCTCCACGCCTTGCTCATCATGCTACTTCCACGCCGCCCGCTGCACACCCCACTCCTGAACTGAGCTGTCTGACTTCTAGGGTGTCTCCATAGTCATACATGGATCCAGAGAATCACAGAGTGTTGGGCCTTCATAAGCCCAGAGACCATCAGTGTGTATGCCTTCATGATACCACTCGGGGACTTGAGGCCCAGAAAGGGTCTTGGGCAGGGTCTTAAGAATTTATTTGTTTGTTTTGTTTGTTTTTTAGAGAGAGAATGGAAAGGGAGGGGGGAAGACAGAGAGAGAAACATCCGTGTGAGAGACACACATCCATTAGCCATTAGTTGCAAACCCTGACAGGGGCCAGGGATGGAGCCTACAACAGAGGCACGCGACCTTGACAGAATCGACCCAGGACCCTTCAGTCCGAGGGCTGACGCTCTAACCACTGAACAACCAGTCACGGCATAAGAATTTATTTGTAACGTTACCTGTGATCAAACAGACCTAAGTTTATTATCTAGATGGTGCTAGATTAATTTGTCTTCTATTTTCATTCCTCAATATATCATCCATCCATCCATCCATCCATCCATCCATCCATCCATCCTTCTACCCATCGTCTGTGTGGAAGACTACTTGCTCACATGCACTCATTTCTTACCCTCTGACATGACTTGACCTAACCTTTGTCAGGCTTTTTCCTCCTCAGAGGCTGCTGACCCTAAGTTCATGCCTCGGTTCAAGTGCATAAGGCCCTCCTTGCAGGCTCATCCCAAGAACAGGGTGGATTCCCATTGGACCATGCCCAGCATGCCATCTGCTCCTTCCATTACTTAGCCCGATCCACCACGCACTTCCTGCTAGCCCTGCTCTGATTCCCTGATCTCTGTTTAATTCTGAGACATTCCTGGATCTTGTATTCAGATCCTATATAGTCGTTTTTGAGTAAAATCTCTCTTACGTCCAAATGTGCTGTGTATTTGACAGTAATAGTTGTAGGAAGTTGCAGTCTCCAAAGGACACACACAATGAGTGTCTACCCAGCAGATGGAGTGTCTCTCCATCCCTTCCCATGAACCCCTCTCAGTTTAATGAAGCTGCTGTCCTCGGGCTCAGTCTGTCCTCAGCCCACATCCCCTACAATGAGAAACGGCCACCTACGCTCCGCCTAATCCACACCTGGCATCCCTGAGACAAGGTGTGCAATGTACCCGGATTGCGCTCTGCCATCCATCCCCAGTCCTTAGGCTGGGGCTCCCTGGCAATCACAAAGGGTCAAAGTTTTTGTTGTTGTTGTTGTTGTTTTTTCATTTCTTCTTTTTATTCCTGCACTAGAGGCCCAATGCACGAAATTCAGGCAAGAGGCTCAGCCCTCGCAGCCCTGGCTTCATCCGGAAGGCCGTCAGGACTGTCTTTCTGCTGTTCAGTCTAATTAGCATGTTAGCTCTTTATTATATAGGATAAGTCATAGTCCTTTTACATCTAGTGTTTTCTTTCAAAATAAAGGTTTGTTTTCCATGTGTCTGGGATATCCAAATGATAAATTCCCATCTTTATAGATAAATATACAATCCAGATGTGGACTCTCACTCCAAAAGGCTGACCATTTAAGTCAAAGTGATTTTTATGCAAACCACTAAGCATGCGCTAAAGTAGTCTATGGAAGAACATTCAAATAGTTTCTGAAAACTCTCAGACGTTTTAGCAGGAATGTATTCCTCTCCACAGACAGTTTCTATAGTGAACTGTATATTTTCATAATTTCCTGATACGCTTATGTCGCAGTGGCTCTGTGGCGATTTCACCAATTTGGGTATAGATATTCCCCCCCACAATGTGGCTCGTAGCTGATCTCCTCAGTGTGGCTACTCCACCAGATGAAAATGAATCTGTGAAGTGAAGAGTGTTTCCTTCAATAACTTTGCGGATCTTAACACTGAAATGTCAGCGAGTTGAGACTCACTTCCCAACCAAAAACACACAGTAGCAGAGTGATGGCCCTGACCACGTGCACCATTCCGCTGACACCCGTCGCAAAGCCCAACACCGACCCGCTGTGAGGGCCCTGCAAGACAGCAGCTGCAACCACACAATCAGTCCTGCCTCTGCATGGCTTTACTCACCCCCTGGGGTCCCAGCCAGTCTTCCCAGGGGCTTCCTCAGGCCCCAAGAGGAGCCATCCATCCCAACATCTCTTGAAAATAAAGGGAAGTTTCCTTCCATTCAGAAAAGTGCAGAGACAAACATGCTTATGACTAAAGTGAGCAGCTAACCTCTGTGTGAGCTTCGGTGCTCGGTGCAGCTCCACAGTTCTCTGTACAGCGTCGAGTTCCTGCAATTCCTGGCATTCCCTGTGCAGAGCTGAGTCTGCTCATGTCTCATGTGGAAATGACCTCCAGGCTGACCTTCAGGTTCCAAACTGGATGAGCTCAGCTCACTGTATCCCAGCTCCAGCACCTGCCCAGGTGGCTTACACATGTGGCCTAATACCTATTCAGTTACCAGAAGGCAGAAGGAGCATGTGCTCTGGCACCAGCAGAACACACCCCAACATTATTTAGAATAAATTTGATATTAAATACTTATTAAAAGAGGTCACTTTAGGACATAAATTTTCCAGAGTATTTTATTAGTCTTACATAAGTATTAAACTGTTTAGTTATCCTATCTAATAAAGAGGGAATATGCTAATTAACCATCACTCTGTCACAAAGATGGCTGCACCCACAGCTGAGGCCAAGTTCCCATAAGGAGCCTTAATGAGCAATCAGCAGGGACCTGAGGCTACGCCCTTCCCCACCCTGTGGGGCTTGACAGGGGACCTCAGGCCGCACCCCCTGCCCTGGGGTCAGGCTGGGGGATCTCAGGCCATGCCCCCCGCCCGGTGGGGCTTGACAGGGGGACCTCAAGGTGCACTTCCCAACCTGGTGCTGGGCTAGGGGACCTCAGGCTGCTCCCCCCGCCCCAGCACCAGGCAGGGGGACCTCAGACCGCACCCCCCAACAGATGGGGCTTGACAGGCGACCTCAGGCCGTGCCTCCCACCATAGCACCAGGCCAGGGGACCTGAGGCTGCGCCCCCCTGCCTGGCTGGGCTTGACAGGATACCTCAGGCCGTGCCCCCCACCCAGTGGGGTTTGATGGGGGACCTCAAGGTGCACCCCCAGTGCTGGGTCAGGGAACTCAGGCCACACCCCCGCCCAGCGGGGCTTGATGGGGGACCTGAGGCTGCACCCCCACCCCCATCTGGCGGGGCTTAAGGGGGGACCTCAGGCCATGCCCCCCACTCAGCGGGGCTTGACAGGGGATCTCAGGCTGTGTTCCCCACCTGTCAGGGCTTGATGGAGGACCTCAAGGCATGCCCCCGCCCCAGTCTGGGCTGGGCAATCTCAGGCCATGCCCCCCGTCCTGGCGCTGGCAGGTCTTGACAAAGGCGGGACTGGCCGGGTCTGGATCTAGCCCAATGGTGGGGGTGGCTGGCTGGGTTTGGGTCTCATGTGATTTTGAGGTGCATGTGGGTGGGTGGGGACTTGACTCTGGGTCCCATGGTGAGCCCCAGACTCTGACAGGAGGAAGGTTTTCATATACATTTTACTAATTTTCTTTCATTTCTGACACTTCTATTATAGAGAAAGGGCAAATAGCAATATTAAATTATTTCCTCTAATTAATCCCCTTTTAATGTGCACGAATTTCGTGCACTGGGCCACTAGTTAAATTATAACTGGCTGCAGGGATTGCCACATGTCTAAATGAGATTGATTTTCTCTTTGTGGTACCTAAATGCTTAATCATACATGTGTTAACTTATGAGTAGCATTTCACTGTGTCCTCTATCACGTGATTATAGTAGGAGTGGCTGGTAATATAAGTACATCAGTCTTGGCATTGAATTTACAATAGGCACTCTACCCAGTGTGACCTAAGTTAACCCACTGGGTTTGTGGCCATTCTGTGCACTAGTTCTTCATAACTTAGCAGCTCCACTACTGAGCACACAACCCTGTGGGAGGCAGGGCAAAAGTGAGCCCCTAACACGATACAGACTCTCCAATAATAAAACTGCTAACATTTCACAAATATTTATACAAATAATGCATAATAATCAGAGGAGTTAAAGTTAGATCATTGTTAAAGATTAAAAAATATTGGGGATGAAGTAAAAAAGGTAATTTGGGGATGATTCTATTTTAATCATAGGACTCACAGGTAAACCCTTACAGTAGGTTAGACAAAACATGAATAAAAGGAAAACAACACAGTAAAGCCACGTGGAATTCCCTGTGCAGAGCTGAAAACTCCTTATAATCTGAAGGGCTATTTTAAGACAGTGTCATTGATCAGAGTTTAATTTAATAGCACAGTGGTCGGCAAACTCATTAGTCAACAGAGCCAAATATCAACAGTATGATTTAAATTTCTTTTGAGAGCCAAATTTTTTTAAAAACTTCTTCTAACGCCACTTCTTCAAAGAGACTCGCCCAGGCTGTGGTATTTTGTGGAAGAGCCACACTCAAGGGGCCAAAGAGCCGCATGTGGCTCGCGAGCTGCGGTTTGCAGACCACTGTAATAGCACAATAAAAGAGGAATACCATAGAATAACACTTATTTTGCCATATAGAGTAGATAGTCTTTCCCACGTCATTGACTTTGAGATCCCAATTCTTTGGAGATGTTTTAACGGAGGTCCTCAAAAGTGATGATACATCTCATGTTCTATCTGGGGAGCATCCAAAATGAGACATCACATCACTCCTCCTCAAGTAAAAATCGAATGTGATGGCATAGGGAACAGGGGTATTGACTAGACTTCACTTACATTTGCTTTGTTAAGTTTATTATTTTTTGCAAGGAGGTGATAAATTTATTATGGATTCTATATATCCAAATCTCATCTTTTACTTGTCATAACTAACTGAATTTTTAAAGAGGTTATCATAATTAAGGGTACAGTCTATAATAATGATTTTCCTTCTGCACACAGTTGACAGACAGCCATATGAGGTACTTTTACTAAATGAGATTGATTTGGCCCTAACTTGTTTGGCTCAGTGGATAGAGCATTGGCTTGGGGACTGAATGGTCCTGGGTTCGATTATGATTAAGGGCACTTGCCAAGGTTGCAGGCTTGATCCCCAGTAGGGGGCATGCAGGAGGCAGTCGATCAATGATTCTCTCTCATCATTGATGTTTCTATCTCTCTCTCCCTCTCCCTTCCTCTCTGAAATCAGTAAAAATATATTTTAAAAAAGATGCTTAAATGAGTTTGATTAGTAACCACCAAGGTAAGGAAAACGACTTTAGCTGCGTCGCCTCATGGACTAGAGCTGGTGAGAGCGATGGCTGAGTGGACGGGAAGCAGAGCTGGCGCAGTAACCTTACGGGCGCCGATGACAGGAGGCAGGAGTGCCCTGGCCATGGGGAGAAGGCGAGAGTCTGAAGCGAATCTCGCACACGGTCTCAGTCGGCACATCCCACCAGTAAAAGCATTTGGGGAAAGTGGCCAAAAATAAGAAAGATATTGTGGTCATAAATCCTGGGGCACTGAGACAAAGCGCATGAAAACGCAAAACCTACCATGAGTAATTGGTAAATTAGACAGCCAGCAATAAAAGAGAGAGGTTTTTCAGTAAAAGTAAAATCTATGAGCCATCAGAGGCATAAAAATATGAAATTTGCAAAATCAGTAATTTCTCTATATCTTTTCCCATTAACCATATATTTCTGCTTTCATTTCTTCTTCTTTCTCTCCCTCTCACCAGACAGCCTGGAAAATGTGCATATTTAAGATCTTCACTTTCTGCTTCCCTAGGCCCTTCCCAGGCCCCGGGAGCTCACCGTGGCCACCTCCTCCTGGCATGTCCTCCTTCAGGGCCCACAGCAATGCTGCCCATGCCAGGATTCATGCTTCCGGAGGCAGCTTCGGCCCAGACGTGGCCATTGAGTTTCCGGCCGGCTTTTCAGGTTGGTGTGAATACAAGAAATCTAACCGAATGGAGCATCAGGAACCGTCTCCCCAGCACTTTATCCGCCTACATGTCATCGCTCACCCTCTCTCAGGTGCTCTCAGGGTCAACGAGACACTCTCTCACCTCCTGTCCCCACGTTCCGTCCGTCACCAGGTCTGGCTCCCCCACTTAAATACCCACAACTCCCCTTCTTTCACTCATTCCACTCGTCTTTCTTTAATTCCCGGCTTCTCTAGGGTTTCTCTCTCTGGACTTCGTAAAAATTCAATTTGTAGCATCAGATTGATGTTCCTCAAAGGCAGAGGGACCATGTCATCCTTTGTATATCGCCATCTGAGCCTTGAGGAAAAGACTGTTTATGTTTAATCTCTGCAACTTTGCACAGTGAGCCAGGGTGATAGTGGCTTTTCTTTGTTTCAGCACTTTTGAAAACCCCATTGGTTTTCACAGTCTAGTCAAATCTGGGAGAATTAGAACCGCAGACCATGCCTGGAGCTGGAACAGGACGGGCATTGCCAGGAGCAGCAGGAACCTGCGGAGCCAGGGGCAGGGGCGCTGTGGACACTTGGCTGCAGGAAGGGCCTCAGTGTCCGGAGAGGGAAAGGTAGGATCCTTTAGGATGGAACCGACTGGTGTTCTGTCCTGTTACTAGACGGCAGTTCTGTGGCCATTACTGAGTTCTTACACGCTCACCTCTCCAGCGCCCACACGTTTTCTTTAATTCAGCAGGTCCTGCAGATTTCTGTTGTTCCTCAGGCACTTCTCTCAGCACAGAAATGTAGGAGGGCGACGACTACGTAGGGCGTTTCTGGAGTGGACCGGTGGAGACAGAGGGGCCGAGTCGGTGCAGTAGAGAGGCTTTGAGTGGCAGTGCCTGGCCATGGGCAGAGGCCAGCGGGCGGGAGTTACGGGGAAGTCAGAGCCATCTGCCTGGCGTTTGATTCGTTGGGCTCCACCCTCAGAGGACTGGGCCCTGGGTGAGTGACCAGAGGCTGGAGCTGGATGCTCTTTCCTTCCGGCCCAAGGCCTGGGTGTGATTTGCAATGACCTCAATAAGCACCGTTATGATTTGGAAAGAAGGGTGCAGCAGGACCCCTAAACACACACCATGGGCGTGGCAGTGGAAGTGCAGGGGCTCATCTTGGTGAGCCAGAGGGTTTCATTGTTTGAATGTCTGGTATGTCAATCTTCCAAATCTGTGTGCATCAAATCACTTAAAATTTCGTGTGTTTTTTATTTAATTTCTTCCCAGAACTGCTTCTTCATTTTTTTTTTTAAACCTTTGAGACTTTGACTGGCAACTCCAGGTCAGATATTGATGATCCTGACTGCAGCAGGTGTTCACATTAAGCTGGAAGCTCCTAACCCCCCAAACACGCCAGGCCCCGCCTCCCGGAAGCGCCTGAAAGTCAACCATAAAAGCCGGGCCGGAGTGCGGTGCTTGGAGCAGATGGCAGTATTTCTTGGCCCATCTAACTAACAGCATACCGTCTGCTTAGCATAGGACCCCACAGAGGGACGCCACCTTTCTGAGCCCATGCCCCCAAATATGATCATTCACCCACTCGCTTTCTCAGAAGTCCCGCCCCATGCTCAACCCTGGAGGCAAACTTGGGTCTATATGAGCCTGCGTCTCCAGAGAGGGAAGGGAGGTTTGAAGAAAGTGTTACTGAAAATCATTCTTATTTTGGCAGAACACGTATCAAAGCAATTGTCCTTGAATGCTTTTTTTTCCATTTATTAAAGTGATCTGTATTAGTAAGATAATGTGACTTTAAAAAGTAACATATTTTCCACAGGGATGTTATTTTATGTTTTTACTCATAAACAAGTTATATTTATTACTTCTGTTAGTGTGACTTACCTTTTTCTGTGTTTTTAATGATATTTTTATATATCTGAAAGTATTGTTCACATAGATTATATACATGTTCTATGTGAAATCTAGTTCGAGTTTTATATATATGAAAATCCTTTTCACCTATACTTATAAGTATTTTAACATAATCATTAACACAATTTTAGCTGGCTGTAAAATATACAACTGTGTGGAAGAACCATAATTTACCTAGCCATTTCATTATTATTAGCATGCAGTATATTTCAAAGTTTTCAGTTGTTCAAGAACATGATTTAAAAATGTTTTAAATATATTTTTATTGATTTCAGAGAGGAAGGGAGAAGGAGAGAGATAGAAACATCAATGATGAGAGAGAATCATTGATTGGCTGCCTCCTGCACACCCTAAACTGGGGATTGATCTTGCAAATTGGGCATGTGCCCTGACTGGGAATTGAACCATGACCTCCTGGTTTATAGGTTGATGTTCAACCACTGAGCCATGCCGGCCCGGTGAGAACATAATGCTTATTAAAGGGAAAAGGTTGGGTTGGAGGGTCATGTAGAGATGCCTGGCTTATAGGCTCTGTCACCTTGCACTTGCCCAGGTGGCGGGGATGGACACAGATGGCAGGTGGGCGGGACTAAGGGGAACTCTGTACACAAGGCCCAACCTCCACGCCTTGGAAGCAGAGGCCGGGCTGAGTCACAGGTTTTCACATGAACGTGTAGCATGAAACATCGGCGTCACATTGGGGACATGTTTCTGCCGCTTGTCTCTCTCTGCCTCATTACTCCACGCGTTGTACCTGGACTTTAGAATGTTTGCCTCTTTGGAGACTGATACTTAAAATAACAAGTTGCTTAGTTACACGGTATGACTCAGAAAGCCTGGCATTTCACTCTCTCCTGGAGCACTTCCTCTGCCGGTATATTTTTAAGATGACTAGGCTGGCTCGGTATCGTATTGTTCTGTGATGACATGGTTTTTGTAGATGATTACACATTAAAGTCATTTAAAAATTGATTCTAGTTCCCAGCGACAACTTCTGTGGTTAAGAAATGAAGTTCTGCTCCAACCAGCATGACTCAGTGATGGGGCGTTCACCTATGAACCAGGAGGTCACAGTTTGATTCCCGGTCAGGGCACATGCTCAGGTTGTGGGCTCCATCCCCAATAGGGGGACATGCAGGAGGCAGCTGATCAATGGTTCTCTCTCATCATGGATGTTTCTCTCTCTCTCCCCCTCCCTTCCTCTCTGAAATTCATAAAAACATATTTTTTAAAAAAGAAATGAAGCTCCGGTGGCACCTGTGGCCCTGGCATGGAGATGCCGCAGCAGCAGCATGTGCTATTTATTAATATCTATTTCTCCTTCCATCTCCAGCTGTGATAACAACCTCAGCACAATGTCAACAGCGATCATTGTGCCTCATGGCCACGGCCACGGGTTTGCACGTATGTGGGTATGCATGTGTGTATAGCTGATGACTGCACGTTATTTGTGGAGGTCATTTTGTACACGTTCACAGGGAGCACTCGTCTTCCTGAGAGCAGGGAGTGTCCGCTTCCCTCTCCTCGGGGACCATCCCCACACGTGCGGCCTGTCCAGCTGCGTTGCTCGGTCGGCGCCGTGTGCAGGACGGTGCCAATGCCAGGGCAGAGGTTCTTCGTCACGAGGGACATGGCTCTGTCGTGAGAGGCTGTCATCACGACGTTGCAGTTTCTTCAAAAGTAGAGGTGAATCCCAATGGCCTTGTTGTCGGGACACTGCTCCTCTGAGCCATAAGTTCCACTGTGACTGGACCCAACACGAAAGCCTTGGTCATAGTGACTTGTTATTGACTTTAATTCCTAATCAGTCTTGTACTGGGAGACGTTTGTGTGAACAGGAGTCAAGTTAAGCCACTGTGATGAAGAAAAGCCATGAAATCACAAATCCTACTCATCTCATCCCAGATATGTCGGCCTCCTCGTGAGGGACATGGCTGTTCTCAGGTGCACT
The DNA here is from genome assembly GCF_951640355.1 of Cnephaeus nilssonii. Lineage (NCBI taxonomy): Eukaryota > Metazoa > Chordata > Mammalia > Chiroptera > Vespertilionidae > Cnephaeus > Cnephaeus nilssonii. The sequence goes on from NC_137076.1 coordinate 3,343,278, forward strand.
CTGGCCTGGGAGGCTGAGCAAGGCCGATGCTGCCTGAACAGCTGTGCCCTAGAGGAAGGACAGCATCCTCACCCCGCATAGCCACGAGGCAGCGGCAAGACTGTCTGGAACATGCTAAGAAGCACTGCTGCTTGGAGAGGAGAAATAAGCCCTTTTCCTCTAAAGAATGTAGACGCACCTGGCTTTCGTGGCACGTGGAAAGACTTTAACAGAAGCCATGCACTGGAATGCATTCAATATGTAGCTGCATTCTGTGGGCTCCTGTCTGAAGCATGGCAGTAAGTTAGAACGGCTCAATCGTGAAGGTTCCATTCAGCGAATAACATAATGACTTTCTTTGTTCTCTTTGGCCTGGATCCTGATGACAGGTTAGCTAAATTTTACCCAAAACAACACACCACATTACCTGTTTCATATGCAGTTATTCTCCTAAAGTAAATTCTAAACATAACAACGCAGTCTGGGCTTCAAAATATGTCATGCAACACAGTAAATGCTGTCATAACTATTTTACCCCAATTATATACGCAGGATTTTATTATTCCAAGAAACCTGTTATTTCATTTTTTTTTAAATATTAGAGGAAAAGAACATTGTTTCCAGAACTTCTCCAATTGGTTACCTGAGACAACAATAACAGATACATTTTAATAGACTTCATTATGTTCGTATAAAACCATGCATTCTTTTTACATCTTGATCTAGAATGGTTTACAAGAGCATTGTGTGTTTTTCACTTTGTTAAAACACGGCTATTGATATACTAAACATTTATGTGAGGTTGATTTCAAATAAAGCGCTCATAAGACATGCACACCTTGGTATGCTGTGTGTTCTTTGAAATAACTGGCATTCGCTCTCAGGATAACAGTCCTGGCGATGATGTGTGGGTGGGCTAGAGTGCCCAGACCTGAGGGAACCATCTCCAGGGCCTCTCAGGTGCCCCTCATGACCTCCTGAGGGTCAGGAGCCATGCTCCCTCCAAGGTCCCAGTAAAGCAGGAAATGGACTTCTAGAAGGAATGGCAATAAAAGATGAAGGCAGCCCTGGCGTGGGGGAGCCTGTGACGGGGACCCTCAATTCCTTTTCAGCTGAGTCTCGAGGGATGAAGTGTTGAGGAGATGAAGGGTCCGGATGGAGGAGGGGTGGTTGCCTTAGGAATGAGAGTTGCATCATTCTTTCCTGGAGTGAGGAGGGACAGGAACTACAAAGAAACAGGAAACAGTTTAGTGTCCACGGAGTTACTAACGCAGGGCTGGGATGTGACCTAGAAGGCTGGCTCGTAGGGGTGGGGGTGGCTATCAGCCCCATTAAGAAACTTGACATTTGGCCGGACCAGTGTGGTTCGGTGGTTGAGCATCAACTTATGAACCAGGAGGTCACGGTTTGATTCCCTGTCAGGGCACATGCTTGGGTTGTGGGCTCGATCCCCAGTGTGGGGCGTGCAGGAGGCGGCCCATCAATGATTCTCTCTCATCATTGATGTTTCTATGTCTCTCTCTCCCTTCCTTTCTGAAATCAATAAAAATGTATTAAAAAAAAAAAAAAGAAACTTGAAATTTGTCCTTCTATGTGCAGTGAGGAGCCAGCGGACATTTCGTCAGGGCAGCGGCGGAGTCGGAGTGCATGTTTAGAAGATCAATCTGGCCATTGTTTGAGGATGAAGGGAGAGGTATATTAAGGGAAGTTTTAGAAATAGTTGAGAGAAAGCAAAACAAAACAAAAACCTTGATTGAAGAAACAGAAAAACGATAGGCATGAAAAAGTCAGAGTCAAGCGGTAGTGGTTGTTAGATCCCCAAGGTCGCCCTACAAAGGAGCACAGGTTGGGCGGGCTAAAACGACAGAACTTGTCTTACGTTCTGGAAGCTGGAAGTCCAACGTGAAGGTGCCAGCGGGGTTGTTATCCCCCTGAGAAGTCCAGGGAGGAGCCATTTCTGGGTCTTTAAGCATCTGCTGGCGTCCTGGCTGTGCTGGGCTTGCAGCCCCATAACTACATTCATTGTCCCCATATTCACCTGGAAGCATTGCCTCTGTGTCCCGGTCTCTCCTCCTCTTCCTGCCAGCACAGCGGTCACACAGGACTTGGGCCCCACCCTACTCAGCTAGGACCTCATCGAAACTGTATTTGCAAACCCTCCTGTTTCCAAAGAGGGTCATATGATGAGGTCATAGGGGTCAGGACTCCAATAGGCCTTTTGGAGTAACACAGTTCACCCCATAACAGTGACCAGTGAGCTAGTGAGGACGAGGGACCCTGGGCAGTGAAGAATAACTCCTGGTTTATACCATGGAAGACTAGGTTGACGGAATTGGCATTAGTGCAGAGAGCAAATAGCATGTAACGATGTGGACGTATTGAATTGGAGATTCCTGGGAGGCACAGGGCTACCTACATCTGCAAGACAGCTAGAAATGCCTTAAACAAGGAAAGATACATGGATTAGAGGTATACATGTGGAGGCCACTGCTTACAAATGGTGGAGGAAGTCTTAAAACCGGGCGAGCACACCCCGGAAGAAAATGCCAAGGAAGAATGAAAGAGATCAAGGACAGACCCTCGATGAAGAGGGACGACTTTCAAGAAGCAACAGCCAAGGAAGACCTAGAGCAGGAAGGTGAGGAGGAGCCAGCAGACCAGGAGGAAAGCTGAGCAACTGCAGACAATGTTCTAGAGAGTCTTGGGGGCCGGGGATGGAAATACTGCTCAACGCTACTGACATGTCTACCATGAGGGCAAAACACACTTTTGGCTCAAAAATTCAGAATTCTTCAGTCACCGTAATGAGGGTCTCTAGCCATTGTGTTCACTGATTAAATAAACAGAAGGCAGAATCGCACCATCATTTAGAGAACAAACCGGAGTCAGACTAGCAGCCTTAACATTCCACCCCAGGCTGTGTGACGCTGAGTTACAAAGTTCAACTGCGCCTCGGTTTCTCTATCTATGATAGAGGGATAGCGCCTTACCACTGCTCAGAATGAAAGACCAGTGGCTGCTGTCATCATGGGAAGAATGTGACTGAGTGCAGTTGAAGGAAACGCAGACGCGGGGTCCAGAATGCATGTGCGTGACTAGCTACCCGGGTTCACGCTGCCCTGTGAGTTGAGGTGTGCATGGAAGTGGAGGATTACTGAGTTGGTGGAATGGCTAAACAACCTGGGAGCACATGGATAGGACCCCGGGGGTAGAGAGGACCGTCAGTGGATGCCTGCCCTTCCCCTCTCGTGGGCACACCTTTCACTCAGGGACTCCAGGTGGCCGCTCGCTGAAAGCAAGGAAGGGAGCACCGGACCAGCCGGCATCCCCCTGAGCTGGTGCTCACACAGTCTGCGTCCCCACCATCCCTTTCTCCCCGCACCCCAAGGGCTGAAACCCCCAGTGATGCCCTGTCCGCTCCCTGGTTTGGGTTTTTCCTCATTTTATCTCACAGTCCTTTAGGACATGGAGGGAAAGTGAACACCTCAGTTTATGTATCTACACATTGTTAGACCTGAGAGAAGGCGGAGAGCAGCCGAGAGGACAGGAGTGAGGCCATGATGCCTACCTCACTCCATGGCCTTTGACTGGGAGGAACCCGGAGTGAACAGGGACCCCGCATCACAGGACAGCCTGCACACTGCCCACCGCCACGTAGGGCTGGTTATACTGCAAACTGGCTTCACTCACTGCTTCCTTTCTTCTTCTTCTTTTTTTTAAAATTTTTATTGATTTCAGAGAGGAAGGGAGAGGGAGGGAGAGAGAGAGAGAGAAACGTCAGTGATGAGAGAGAATCATGGATCGGCCGCCTCTTGCACGCCTCACACTGGGGGTCGAGCCCACAACCTGGGCATGTGCCCTGACCGGGAACCGAACCGTGACCTCCTGGTTCATAGGTCGATGCTCAACCACTGAGCCACGCTGGCTGGGCTCTTTTAACATTTTTTTGAACAACTTTATTCCTCTCTGCAGAAAAGTCTTCAGCACTGATTAGGAAATTATCAATCATTCAAAGGATTGCCCTAATGCTATTAGGAGCCGGGTGATTGTCCCTGATTTGTGAGGTCTCCCGCCGAGAGTCCTGATTAGGAGGGTCACGGGTGCTGGAGCCTGCACTGCCTTCACATTGGCTCATATGCATGTTTCTGACCAAAGTACACACAGAAACGTCCCTGGGCGATGATTGTGCACCTGTTTCTGAAATATATATTTAGGGTTTCAAATCTTGAAAACAGGACTTTCTCTGAGCGTGTGTACTTCCTATGGACACAGATTCTGACAGGAAAGCTTCATTTTCCCAGCAAGATGCTTTCATCCGCTGGAAATGGAATCCGCGCTGGGGCTGATTACATGGCTGACACATGTCGACACACGGCTGACACGCAGTCGACAAGCCGTGACACCCACTTGAGATATTTCACTCTCTCCTACATTCTTCTCTAAACACTGTCACGGCTTAATGGAATAAAACTAATTATTTCATTAGATTTCCTCCCACAAGTATCCTTGTTCAGCTAAAAAAGGATTTTTCCCAACATGGTTGGATTGCCTATCTTTGTTTTTTCATATCCAGAAACTAACCTTCATCCTTCAAATATTAGAAGCATCTTATGTCTTTTCCAACTATTTAAGTGTATGTCCTTGTAAAATGTTTAATCATGAATTTTCCCTTAATTAAAAAAAAGATAGAAATGGAGGCATGTTGGTCACCGTGAATTTGTTAGTGAAATTATGAACCTTTGAAAGTATCCGTTGAAATAGTGTCCGTGCATTTCCTTCTGAGTTGGCATTTTTTAATGGAGATGAAATGAATTTGTTCTGTGTGTATGTTTTGCATCCCAAAGAGGCTGCCACTACAAATAGGGACTGAAATGCGTGTTTTGTGTGGTCACTCAAACCCATAAGCACCCCTGCCGTTGGAGACGTGATTTTCCCTAAAAGTGAGAAAATCCTGGTATGTAACATGGTGAATCTTCCTTCACTTATACATTACCTCTTTCCTTAAAAAAACATTGTTTATTAAATACCTACAAAAAGTACCATGTTTATACCTGTGCGAGAATCGGTCCTGTCACAGATACATGCAAAGGGACTTCTGTGGATGACTGCGTGGAGGCGTGTTTAATAGTTGCTCTGAAATAGAAGTTCGCAGGAACGGCAAAAGCATTTCAGGGACTTCTGATTCTGGTCGAGACAGAATAACAGACCATCTGTGCACAAGGAGAAAACGACTAGCCCACTGCGCTCAGCAGGCGAAGGTGCAAAAGCCATCCGCAATCAAGTGCATCCAGGATGCTAGTGAGCTAACGAAGTCAGCAATTGGAAAGAATCGCTCACCGCAGCCTTACACGACCAGGTACTGTGGCATAAATAGTCCCATTCTTTTCCAGAATAAAACACAGACTTGCTTCCACTATTTGGGGATCAATTAGGGCGAGATGGGGAAGCGGCCCTCAGTTTCCTTCTCTCCTGGTTCCATCCACGTACATGGCCCTGTGCACATGTGTGTGGACAGCTCTGCACACACCCATGCTCTGCACCCACCCACAGGGGCCCCATCCGCAGTCATGCCTGGCACCTGGGACACACGTGTCCCTGGCAAACACTGACTGCCCTCGTAGGACACACAGAACAGGCAGCAGGTCATGGAGGTGGACTCTGGCCATTGGAGCAGGAGACGCGAGTCTGGGTGTCTGGAGCGTGGCTGGGAGGGGTTGGGGGTAGCCTGGGTGGATTTCTCATCTTCGGGAGGAACACAGTGGGCCGACGTCAATGTGAGCTCTCTCCATGGGAGGTCGGCCAGCTCACACTGTGGACAACTGGCTAACACACGGTTCTCTGAGATGGCATGTGGAATTTACAGGGTGGGGCAAATGTAGGTGTACAGTTGTTCATATGGAAAATAATACAACAATCCTAAATAATAAAAGCCTAATATGCTAAGTGTCAGACTGTTCGTTCAACTGTTCAACTGTTCGACCAGTCGCTATGACGCGCACTGACCACCAGGGAGCAGATGCTCTGACCGGTAGGTTAGCTTGCTCCTGGGGTCCGGCCAATTGGGACTGAGCGAGATGGGCCAGACACGCCCTGGAGCCCTCCCGTGGTCCCTCCCCGAGCAGCCAACCTCCCGTGAGCCCTTCCCGGCCTCTAAAATATTTTTCTTCACTAGCCGGTTTGGCTCAGTGGATAGAAGGGTCCCAGGTTTGAGTCTGATCAAAGGCATATGCCTAGATTGCAGGCTTGATCCCCAGTAGGGGGCGAGCAAGAGACAGCCTACTAATGATTCTCTCTCATCATTGATGTTTCTATCTCTCTCTCCCTCTCCCTTTCTCTCTGAAATCAATAAAGATATATTTTAAAAAATATTTCTTCTAATTAATTTCTTTTCAATGTGCACAAATCTGTGCACCTGGCCTCTAATGAATAAATAATAATACAAGAATAAACTATGTTTCATGTGCTCACAAGTATAAACCTACTTTTGTCCCACCCTGTATTTTAAAATAGTTACCTGCACTCCCAGTCAATGACTTATAGCCTATAGTAGAGGCCCGGTGCATAAAATTTATGCATGGGGGGTGGGCTCAGCCTGGCCTGCACCCTCTCTGATCCAGGACCCCTGTGGAATCGGGCCTAAACCAGCAGCCGGACATCCCTCTCACAATCTGAGACCGCTGGCTTCTAACTGATCGTCTGCCTGCCTGCTTGCCTGATAGCCCCTAACCCCTCTGCCTGCCTGCCTGATCACCCCCTAACTGCTCCCTTGCCAATTGCCCCCTAACTGCTCCCCTGCTGGCCTGATCGCCCCCTAACTGCTCCCCTGCCAATATACTGTTGGGCCTCCCTCTGTGGGGCGATGGATCCAGGCCTAGGTTCTGCCATTGATCCTCCTCCTCAGGGAGGCCCTGCCCACCTGGCCTGGGCTCCGCCATTGACCCCCGCAGGCCTGATTGCACCCCTAACCTCTTGCTCCTGGTGCCCCTAACTGCTTGCTCCCCCGGGCCAGCCTGATCTTGCCCCTAACTGCTTGCTCCCCTGCTGGCCTGATCATCCCTAAGCACTTTTGCCTTGGCCCCTGCCACTGTGCCTAACCGCCTCTGCCTCAGCCCCCACCACCATGGCTTTGTGAGGGAGGAAGTTGGATGTACGAAAGACGTCCGCTCGATCCGGTCTAATTAGCATATTACCCTTTTATTAGTATAGACTAGAGGCCCGATGCATGAAATTGGTGCAAGGGTAGGCCTTCGCAGCCCTGCCTGCCTCACAGCCCCGACTGCTTCCCGGCCCCAGCTGCCTCCTGGCCCTGCCGCCCCCCTTCTGCCTGCACCTGCCTTCGCCTGGCACCTCCTGCATCCACCACCACACAGCCCTGGTTCCCCAGTTCCACAAAGCCCCCGGATCGATCGCCCCGCAGATGATGGCCTGGGCCTCCCTCTTTGGGGCAATCGCAGAGCCCCCGATTGATCACCCTGTTGGCTAGTAGCCTGGACCTCCCTCTGCGGGGTGATCATGTGGCGATGGCGGGCCCCTCGACCAATCGCATTACACCCGCCTTGGCTGGCCTGGCGCCAGTGCATGTCATAGCGTGGTCATCCAGAAGATCGTCTGGATGGCCATTCTGCTGTTTGGTGGTTAGGTCGATTTGCATATTATGCTTTTATTATTATAGATTAGTATAGATAATAAAAGCGTAATATGCAAATCGACCAAACAGTCACCAGGGGGTGGGACCGGCGAGCAGGTGGTGCCAGACCAGCCAAGGCATGTGCCAGCAGGCAAGGGAGGGGACGGCGATCGGCCGGGGGGGAGGGAGAGACGGCAGTGACCAGCGGTGGTGGAGGGGCAATGATGGGCTACCTGGTCACCTCCCACAGACAGAGGCAAGCAGCAGCCGTGGTGGGGTGACGGGGGTGGCACCTTCCCCTGATCAGCCTGGTCGCCTCCCGCAGAGGGAGGCCAGACTGTGGCTTAGGCAGGGAGTGGGCCTAAACCATCAGTAGGACATCTCCTGAGGGCTTCCGGACTGTGAGAGGGCACAGGCTGGGCTGAGGGTACCCCCCCACCCACCCAGTGCACAAAGTTTCATGCACCAGCCTCTAGCCTTTGCATAATCATGCAGCTGGTGACAATTTAAGTTATGTATTTAATTCAATAGCAGTGGACACATTTCCTAGAGGAAGGTAAAGGTGGGAGATCTAACAGTTTGAAGGATCTCTGTTCAGAGGCCGATGCCTTCCTATTGCACCACCTGAAGGGACTATGTGGCCTCAGATCAACATTATAAATTGATCAACTGAATTTCCTCCTAACCCTGTGCTTTCCTAAAGGACTATCCTGGCTGAATAAACAGAGTATAACAAGGACAAGCCAAGTAGGTGGTTGGATGGTAATGTCTGCGCCATTATGCTTTACCCTGGGATGGAATGGTTGATTATGGTCTGTCCTTGGGTCCTCATTAACATATACTTGACATGCAGTAGAGACAAAAAATTTCAAACCTTACTCACCTGGCTAAGACTCCAAAAATGCGCAAGCACTTTTCTTTTAAATGAAGAGTGTGCGGTCACCTTCCCTGCGCCGGCAATGTCCCTTGCATCTTTTTATTTTTAATCTTATTCACGCACTCAAGGTTATGGCCCACTGTACCAGGTGTGTAAAGGGAACAGTGATGGACATGGAGACAGTTATTCTGGCTTTACGAATGAAACTGTTAACATCTCTCACCGAGATGTGTAATAACGTGAGAGTGTGTGCGCATGCCTGAGCTGGGCCTGGTGAATGCCAATAGTATGTTTTCCTTCCCGCCTTTCTCCAGAGTGAGTGCTTTGTATGTCTGGTGGCAGCACATCCTCTGTGATTCTTCTGTGTTTCTGTGCTTCTTTGGAGTTAATGGCACACACCGTCAATGATCACAGTGTACCTTCAGGAGTCACTGTGCCCTTTGTGTGTACTTTAAGCATGTGATGGCATGATACCGCTGGGTGCAATCCTGGTCACACATGTTACCTACACAGATTGGAAACTCCATCTCTGAGTCCTGTGTCTTGACTAATCCCCCTGTGCCTTATTGAAACAACTTGTTTCCTTGCAGGGATGTAAATAAGACTCCAATACAGTCTCCGATATTTCTGCAACTCACCCCAGCATGGGAAGTGAAGACCATGCCCGGCCGGCATGGCTCAGCGGTTGAGCATCGACCTATGAACCAGGAGGTCATGTTCTATTCCCAGTCAGGGCACAAGCCCGAGTTGCAGGCTCGGTCCCCAGTGTAGGGCATGCAGGAGGCAGCTGATCCATGATCCTCTCTCATCATTGATGTTTCTCTCTCTCACTCCCTCTCTCTTCTTCTCTGAAATCAATACAAACATATGTAATAAAAGAAAGTAAAGACACTTTTCACCTAGCAACAGTGTTGGACTCGCTTTTAGGAAGGGCAATTTTTGTTTCATTTGTTATCTTTATAAATAGTGTTTTGGCATCACATTATGTTCTACAACCTGAATTGATGACATTTATGACAATTGTTTTGATTTAGTCCTATTTTTAAATATTTTCTTGGCTTGTGGAGTCCACCCTTTGGTGGCATGGCTTGCTAATTTCGCTTTTTTTTTTTTTTTTTTGCATTATTTCTCATTTTCAGTAAACTCACTGTAGGCATTGCCTCACTTCTTTCCTCACTTACTCTCTTCTCAGCCTCTCTTCTCCTCCTACGTGGGGCCTCTGATTACTGTTCGTTTGATAATTCTCTTCACATAATCAATGGTCTCCACGTTGATAATCCAGGTTTTTTTATTTTATTATTATTTTTTTTTACTTTATTATTCTTTTGGGTCCATTGCTCAAAGCAACAGCTTCATCCTGAGGGGACACTGTATTTGCTTGACTTTTGTACGTCTCCTCTCTAATATTCTCCTAAGGCACCGGCTGCTCTGTTTCTGAGTACTTTTCCTTCCTTCACTGCTCGGCTTCTAAAATTTGAAATGACACACAGCTTAGGTCCCAAAGTGATTTTAACTGTTTCAATGGCTGTAAGAGCCATACCCAGGTGACGGCAGTCCACCCTCACCTCCAGTTCTGACTTCCATTTCTGAGGACCATCATCCCAAAGCCACGTGCTCACCTCAGGTATTCAGTTAGATCCATAACATGCATCTCAAGTTCAATGCCACCAACACTGAATTCTGCAGTAAGTTCACACAATGGCCCACCCCCTCCACTCCACTGTTGTAGGTTACACCATTGACCTCACTCAGTTCAAATATATATTTCCCTGACCTGGCCACTTGTGGTTCAATAGTTAGAGCTTTGGCCAGTGCACCTAAGGGTTGCAGGTTTGATTCCCAGGCGAGGGTAGGTACCTGAGTTGCAGGTTTGATCCCAGGCCCCAGTTGGGGTTCGTGTGGGAGGCAACCAATTAATGTGTCTCTCTCACATCAGTGTTCCTGTCTGTCTCTCTCTCTCCCCCTTCCTCCCTTCCTCTCTCTCTAAAAATCTATGGAAAAAGTATCCTTAGTGAGGATTAACAACAACCACAAAAAGTTCCCCTGACTATCTTTACTCCCTCACCGCCTCCAGTAAACATCAGACAAATTAGCTGCCTTATTATCTCTCTGTCTATAGCAGCGATTGTCAACTTTTTCATCTCATGGCACATAAGCTAATTACTAAATTCTACGGCACACCCAAAATATCTTTTTTGCCAATCTGACAAATAATATGTAGAATTTTGATCTATTCACACCAGATGGCTATGGTGGTGTTGGCGGTTGAGATTTTTTAATTTGACAATCTAAAGGAAAAGAGGTTCATGCCCCTGACTAAGTAGCCAGGTGTTGAATGCTTTAACAATATCTGTGGCACACCAGTTGAGAGTCACTGATCTAAAGCCTTGTTCTGATTCATGTGCTTCTAACTCAATCACTACCACCTAGTCCAAGATGCCATGGACTACACTAATATCATCCCAATGGATCACCATGTCCATGTTTTTATTTAATCATTAGTTCAACTTACAGAGCCTAGAGTTACCTTATTAACACACTGAAGGCCTGGTGCATGAAATTTGTGCATGCGTAGGGTCCCTAGGCCTGGCTGGCAATCAGGGATGATTGGGGCCTTCCGGCTGCCAGCCAGGGCCTCTCTTCCCCGAATGCCAGCTGCTGGCTGGGGTCTCCCTTCCCTGGCTGCCAGCTGCTGCCTGCCGGCCAGGGCCTTCTTTTGTTTCACTCGGTCCCCTCATGGTCAGCGCATGTCATAGTGAGCGATCAGTCTCTTGGTCAAACACCTGGGGGGACAATTTGCATATTAGGCTTTTATATATATAACTCAGACACCTGGCTTCAGGCTTACTGCTTGCCAAGACATCAGCTCATTCCCTCATTGTTTGGTATTAACCTGCCTCTCCAACCACAGGTAATGCATCTCTTGTCATTGACAATTCTTTTCAGAGCACAGAGTTTGCTCTCCATCTCTCTAAAACCTCAACATTGTGACCAGCTTAGATTTTGCTGTTTGTTCTGCCTGAATGCTTTCATCTGATCCCGTTTCTTCTACTCCACCTCAGCCTAAATGCAACCTGGTGAGAAACGCCTCTCCTGTCCACCCAGCCGGAAGGGAATAGCTCGCCAGCACATCGCCGTTCTCCTTTAAAGTTATCTGTGCAGCACTTTTCATCGCTTCATCTTTTTCTCTTATATTTATTTTTAATTCCTTGTTGTCCGTTTCTCCCAATTATAACATGAATTCTGAGGGCAGGGCCCTTCCCTCTTCATCCCCATTGATTTTTTTATTGTTGAGAGTAATGCCTAAAGACAGTACTCAATCCATATCTGATTAATGAATCCATGGATTATTATTTTCAGCATTGAAAATGCTGAACAATGATGCATTTTATGGAATATTTTAATACAAATTGTATTTTAATTTCACCTACTGTCAATCCACAGATGTATAATTACCTTCAAGTTTCGATGTTGACATTGTTTGAACTATTTCTAGAGGAAGGACTAAGATGACCTCATCTCCACCCAGTGAATGAAGCCCTAACTACCAATTGCCCCTTATCTTTCCTTCCCTGGGGCTGGATAAGCTCGCATCTCTTACTGCTCAAGAGGCTTTATAGAACTGCACTCTGGCTCCAAGAAGATAGCTTATCTTTTCTTTTTCATTTCTTAAATATATTTTTATTGATTTCAAAGAGGAAGGGAGAGGGAGAGGGAGAGGGAGAGCGAAACATCAATGATGAAAGAGAATCATTGATTGGCTGCCTCCTGCACACCCCCCACTGGAGATCAAGCCTGCAACCTGAGCTTGACTAGAATTGAACCCAGGACCCTTTAGTCTGCAGGCAGATGCTCTATCCACTGAGACAAACCAGCTAGGGCAAAAAAGATAGCTTATCTTAAAAAAAAGAAATAATATTCTTTCAAATGTATATGTCTATGAACAGATAACCCATGTTACTCCCTCAATGTATAAAAAAAGCATGTTAGCATATCCGACAGGATCTCATCTCTCACTTAAGAGTTCCCATTTCTTGGTCATGAACTATTACACAGAGGCAATTAAATAATTAAATATGATGTTATGTTATAAAAATGGTAGGATATATGGTGATCTTTAATATTCTATAAACAATATGCATCTGATAAATTGACAAGGGAATTGAAAGCAGGAGATTGTAAGTATAGGTAAATGAAATAAAGCTAAAATTGATAATATTATACAAAGATATATATCATAAATTAGAAGCAGGTAATAGATCATGGTAAACATTTCCTACTAGTCATTATGAGTAGAAACACAGTTATAAGATTTATAGGGAAGTTATGATTTTGAAGTAAAAAATGCACGTGAAAGTTTTTTCTTTGAAATAGAACATTAAATTCTTCAATGTGCCTTTTTGAAAGAGATACTGAGTAGCCTTGGCCAGTGTGGCTCAGCTGGTTGGAGCACCGTCCCATGCACCCAAAGGGGCAGGTTGATTCCCAGTCAGGGCACACCCCAGGCTGCGGTCCAGGCGAGTGTGAGAGGCAAGGGGTCAGTGTTTCTCTCTTACATCGATGTTTCTCCCTCTCGCTCCCTTCCTCTCTCTAAAAAAATTGATAAAATTAAAAAAGAGATATTGAGTAATAAAATGGACAATATCTTCATGGACGTCCTTCAAAAAATAGATACATATAGATTCAACTACTTCCTTTCCTTTGCCTTTACCAACTAAAATGGCATACTGCCAATGTGTGATAGAGTAAAATTCATTCTCTGAACAAACAAAATACTAGTACTAGTATGCAGTCTGAATAGCAAATGTATAGTCCCTCTGAATGAAAGCTATAATTCAGAAGAATGAGAGACCAGTATTTTTAATTTTTAAATATATATTTTTATTGATTTCAGAGAGGAGGGGAGAGGGAGAGATAGAAACATCAATGATGAGAGAAAATCACTGATTGGCTGCCTTCTGCATGCCCCCTACTAGGGATTGAGCCCGCAACCCAGGCATATGCCCTGACCAGGAATTGAACCATGACCTCCTGATTCATAGGTCGACGATCAACCACTGAGCCACGCCGGCGAGGGAGAGACCAGTATTTTTAAAGCTGTATGTAAGCTGTTTGCCTTCCCAAACTTACCTGCAGTAGGAATTGGAGACCCAAGTCAGGGCTCAGCCTGAAGGAGCCAGCGACCAGCTCAGCCAGGTCTGTCTGCTTCAACAGTGAGTCACAGCAGGAGGTGAATGAAAAAATAGAACTGCTTTTTTGTGTGAAAACGATTACTTTAAAAGAAAATAATTTTCATTTCTTACCAATATCAAGATCTTTAATTTGTCCCATTATCAGAGATACTGCTCTTACATACTCTCAGATTCCAGGACATCATATCTTTTGATTTATTAGGGCGAAGGCCAAAACCTGAATCTCAAACAGCTCTAGTAGGAAGTAGCACCATAAGACATATATCTTACAGCAGATTAATCTTTCAAATAAAATATTGGAAATATACAAAGAGTAAAGTCCCCATGCTTCCAACAGATTCCATTACGAATTGTACATCTTATATTTCCTCAGTGAAAGATACGTTATACAATTATCACAACTTTATTGTGTAAGTGTAAAGCATACATTTTGTGGTCCAGAAATACCTTCAAACATTCCCTAAATCACATTTGCTCTTTTAAAGTTTGAAAGTACATTTTCTTATCAGGGAAACATTTGAGTAGCCAAGATAAAATGCAAAGAGTGTGACACATAGCATTTAACTGATTAAAAACACTTTGAATGAAATGAACACACGCAACATGAGAACACAGCGATATTCCAGGAGAGACCATGCGTGTTTCCGCTTCCCCTCTAAATGCCCGTGCTAATTGCACATGTTCTGTGTAGCAAACACTGCAGGGCACTGGCTAATACACTCAGAAATGGCATTTTCTTAGCATGACCTTTCTTTCTAACAATAACTTACCTTTTAATTAAAGCGGACCATTTTCATTATGTGCCAAATATCTCGGTGCCATATGTTACCATCCTCCTTTGTCAGAACTAGACTTAAAGGTCACGTACCTAAACAATTATTGAGATTAGCAGAATTGGGAATTTATGAGAAAATGGCACGCACATGGCAGTTTTCTTTCCGGAAAGTGAAACTTGCTCAAGTCAACTAGATTTGAAAGAAAGAGTGTAAGAATAAAATGACTCAGCTGGTCACATAAAATCACAAATTTTGAAATGCTGTTACTATGGATTTCTGAATTTGTTCTCTTTATGTATGTTCACCTCTACATCTTTGATTTTAAGTCAGTAAATGTATGAAAAGCTGAATTAAGTCATACTTAAATCTGCAGCACACCCAATAATATGTAGAATTTTGTAGAATCCTATTCTAGTAAGAAAGATCATTTAAAAAATTGAAGTGAATAAATAAGTTTAATGATTCCTTTCACCATCCTATCTAATAAAAGAGTAATATGCAAATTAACCATCACTCCATTACACCCACAAGCTATGCCCACCAGCCAATCAGGAGCAAGTATGCCAATGAACCCAACCAAGATGGCTGTGGCCACGGAGAGAGCAGGAGGCTTCAGTTGCCCCGGGGATGGAGGAAGCCAAGCTTCTGCAGTCCTGGCCTGCCTTGGCCTCCGCTCAAGGCTACAAAGTTTCAATTATAGAAGATAAATAAATCCCAACAAAAATGGCTGCGGCCACGGAGCAAGCAGGAGTCTTGGCTCCGCTCAAGGCTACAAAGTTTCAGTTATAGAAGATAAATAAATCCCAGATACCAGGGCCTCTGCTTGGGTTGCTGGGGGCATTGCCGGCCTGCAATCCACCACAAGCCCCTCTCCCATGTTGTCCCATGCCTCAAGGGAACCCCCACCCTGATCTGAGACACCCTTCAGGGCAAACCAGCTGGCCCCCAACCATGCACCAGGCCTCTATACTAGCTAATAAAAGAGTAATATGCAGATTGACCATCACTCCAACATACAAGATGGCTGCCCCCATGTGGTCAAAGACGGCTGCCCCCATGTGGACACAAGATGGCCACCACAAGACGGCCTGAAGGGGAGGGCAGTTAGGGGTTATCAGGCCGGCAGAGGAGGGAAGTTGGGGGTGACCGGGCCTGCAGGGAAGGGCCTTTAGGGGTGACCAGGCTTGCAGGGGAGGACATTTAGGGGCAAACAGGCTGGCAGGGAAGCAGTTAGGCATCAATCAGACTGGCAGGGGAGTGGTTAGGGGGTGATCAGGCTGGCAGGCAGAAGAGGTAGGGGCAATCAGGAAGGCAGGCAGGCAAGCACTTGGGAGCCAGCAGTCTTGGATTGTGAGAGGGATGTCCGACAAGCAGTCGGACATCCCTGGAGGGGTTCCAGATTGGAGAGGGTGCAGGCTGGGCTGAGGGACACCCCCCCCACCACCGTGCACGAATTTCAGGCACCGGGCCTCTAGTACAATTCATAATTATAAATATAGAATCAGAACAACATTTGAGTTAAACA
The DNA here is from genome assembly GCF_951640355.1 of Cnephaeus nilssonii. Taxonomy (NCBI): domain Eukaryota; kingdom Metazoa; phylum Chordata; class Mammalia; order Chiroptera; family Vespertilionidae; genus Cnephaeus; species Cnephaeus nilssonii. The sequence continues at coordinate 3,359,254 of NC_137076.1, forward strand.
AAATCACCATCCCATCAACAATTCATATGAAGTGTCATAAGATACAATAACAAATTGTGGGGGAAAAAAGACGAAAGATTTAGCTATTTTTCTGGTATTTTATTCTAACATTAAAAAAGTTAGGAAATAAAATAATTACAGATTGTCAATAATGTATACAAAATTTAGGACAATACACACCCTTTTATAATTCTTATTATTTAACTGTATAATTTTTAGAAATATATTTATTTTTCTACAGTTCTCACATTCACCTTTTAGAAATTAAAATAGTGGTTTATAGTAAAAAATCATCTGATTGCTTAAATATTTTTATTGATTTCAGAGATGAATGAAAAGGGAGAGGAAGAAACATCAATGATAAGAGGGAATCATTGATGGGCTGCCTCCTGCACACCCCACACTGGGTATCTAGCCTGCAACCCGGGCATGTGCCCTGACTGGGAATTGAACCGTGCCCTCCTGGTTCATAGGTGATGCTCAACCCCTGAGCCACGCTGGCCGGGACATGCTACTTGTCTTTGTTTACACCATGTCATGGTTTCTGTATAGCGTCACACCCCTCAGCGACCCTCTCCTGCAGAGATGAGAGCATCCCTTTGCACTCGGCAGGTCTGTGTCACTATGAACACGTGTGCCAGAGGCGACGCTCTGACCGCGAGCCAGTTCGTGGACACGCACCTGTCTATTGCACAGCCCCATGCTCAGAGGGTCTCCTGCTCAGTTCAATGCTCTGCCAAGAGTCCTGAGATGCTTAGGAACTACTGACCATCACAGCTCCGAGTGTCGTGTGGCAGCGATGCTGAGAGCAGGGTGCCTGCACTTGGGCCACGGAACATGCTGGGCCCCAGACGTCCAGATGCACTGTGTGGCGCTCAGGCCACGTGGAGGCACCCGCACAGGTGCCCGACGAACCTTCAGTCCTGTCAGCCCAGAGGCCACATTTCTGAGCCAATGAGACGTCAGCCGTGCAGAGGCAGCTGTAGGAGCAGCCTTCGAGCTGTCCTGGTTGATGGAGCGTCATGGGGACACACACAGTCCTGCTCTGCCCAGCCAGAACTGAGGACTCATAGATGCTCTGAGGCTTAAAAAATAAGTGGCTGCATCAAGCCACACATCTGTGGTCATTTGTTATGTAAGCAGAACGTTTTGCTTAAGGAGCGCTGGAGGGAAAGGTGAGAAACTAAGCAGGTCTGTACTGGTGGACATTGGGTGGATTCAAGAAACGGGGGCCGGGGGTGCTTTTCCCTATGTAGCTGTAGGTGGTTGTATTTTCCTTCATAAATGGAGACATATGGAGGAAAGCCTAAAGCTGTTATCTGAGGATGTGTGGGTTGAAAATATTCTAGTGTTTCTGCAGAGGTGGGCTTTCTGGATATACTGGACTGAAAACGTGGGATCCTTGGCTCAGAGCAAGCCTCGGGGGGTTAACTTATAATTTATAGTGAGTGAGAGGGTTTCAGGGACATTCACCAGCTCAGAGGCATGTCTTCCATTTCAGGGTGAGGGTGCATCTCTGGCTTGTGCACTTGGTAACAGAGTTCTAACGCACAGTGTGTTACCATCATCCCCAAAGCCTGTGTCAGGGCAAGCTTGCCACTTCTACGGAGTAGAGTCCAGTCCGTCTATAATGTCTATATTCTTTTTTTAAACTTTGCTGTCTTTTAAAATATATTTTTATTGATTTCAGAGAGGAAGGGAGAGGGAAAGATGGAAACATCAATGATGAGAGAGAATCATGGGTTGGCTGCCTCCTGCACACCCCACACTGGGGATGGAGCCCACAATCCGGGCCTGTGCCCTGACTGGGAATTGAACCCTGACCTCCTGGTTCATAGTTCAACACTCAACCACTGAGTCATGCCAGCCGAGCATATAATGTCTTTATTCTTGACCTTCTAAGCAAGCAGCATTTTTCATAATTATTATAAAGAAGCCACATTGCCCTGATTTATTCAGTAGCTCAAGACTACAGAAAACTGTAATAACGAATTCTAAAACATCAATTTGTGTACATGGACTAATACATGCACAGTATTCTGAATCCTACAATAATAAAACCCATCAAGAAATAGAGTAACTTGGTAACCAGCAACTGTGGCGTTTATATCTATTTAAGGAAAATGGAGTGTGGGTGAGGACCGCAGTAAATTCCAAGTGGAGCACCCTTCTGAGAACGGAATCCAATTTTGTTTTCTTAAGGTTTATATTTGTTATCTTCTTGCAAATGCTCTGAGTGGTAGACAATCCAACTTCGAATCACGAGACCCCAAAGGAAGATTACTATCTCAGCGCCCTAGGTCCCAGAGATTTTAGAGAACAAGGAGCGTGAACTCCATCGGACACACGTCTGTACACTGTTAGGTTCTGAAGGTCACACCTGGCAACCCGGACAGACACATTGCCACTCCCTAACGTGGGACGGTGCACTCGGTACTGTGACCGCCTGTGACCACAGACACCCCGAAAGGTTAGGACCCTCTCGTAAGGTCTCAGCTTTAGAGCCGCACACACCTTTGGGAACTCAACTGTGTTCCAAGGTCTGAGATGCTGTCGCCGAGTCTGAGCTGCATCGCTGTCTCCTGGGCAGCAGCGCCCTGGAACGGACACAGTGTCGCTCTGGAGAAGTCACAGGACAGTCCACTCACCGGTCGCCTGGAAGGAAGTTCCTCTTCCCCGAGGACGTCACAGTCATTGCTACGTGCACACCCTCCGGACTCGGGCGCCTCCGTGCTCATCTCAATGGCAGCGCTCTGTTCTAGACGCAACGCAAACATCTCCCTCAGTGTCCAGCTGGGTGGTTCTGTGCACTCCGTACACACCGCAGCGTCCACAATGGCCCTTTCTTCTTAACATTCCTGAAGGAAATATGCTGTATGTCATAGAGATTATCTCATGTGTGTACTATTTTTCTTTCTTTTTAAAAAATATATTTTTATTGATTTCAGAGAGCAAGGGAGAGGGCGAAAGAGAGAGAAACATCAGTGATGAGAGAGAATCACTGATAGGCTGCCTCCTGCACGCCCCACACTGGGGATCGAGCCCACAACTCAGGCATGTGCCCTGACTGGGGATCCAACCGTGACCTCCTGGTTCATAGGTTGATGCTCAACCACTGGGCCATGCTGGCCAGGCCATACTATTTTTCAGTTAGATTTACAACTTTTTAGGGAAGTTATGCCATTTTCTTCCTTGGTGAACTTTCTTACTCTGGTATATCATAGGCTCTGAATAGATAATTTGTGGATTCTATGGGGTATGTATTTGTGTGACTGTGTATTTATATCTGCAATATGATATACATCCAACTCTCTCTGATTATTTATTAACTTTTCCCTATATATTACAAACACACAGGTCTTTAGTGGAGAAAATTCTGTCAGAACTCTATGGAGTCACTTTGAGGGAACGGGTACCACTTCATTGTTCTGTTATCAGAATGATTCTTATTTCTTTAGCTGTAAAATGGGCACAAACGTATCATCTATAGATAGATTTATATCTATGGATTTATGCAGACTTATACACTTAAGATAATAGGTTTAATTAAATTTGTTAGAAGAATAAGGACCAAAGCGTGTACCCTGGGACATTCCAGTGTGGAGAGGCCCGAGGAGAGAGGAGCAGCTATTAGCACAGTGAGGCCTCCCAGGGACGCAGGGTCTGTGGCCAGGGGAAGAGTGTGGAGAAGGAGGGGGAGATGGGGTGAGGGGCTGCATCACACGATGTTGCAATGTCACATGGGGAGGCCCTGAGAATTGATCACTGGATTCAGGAACATGGATGTTAAGCCTGTCAAGCAACTTAGAAAATAATGAATGAACAGAAACTACACAAAGAAAATCAGGCAACTTCTTTGAAGATATTGTTTGACAAAAGTGTCAAAGAGACATGACAGTGACTAGCCTTGGAAACGAGATGCATAGATTTATTTCATGTTTATGTTCAGTTTTAATTAAGTTATAATTGAGTTCTTTCACAAGTGATGCATCCTTCCCTCTCCAGGATCTTGTTGAAATATGCCGCCTCTTAGAGTTCAGGGAGACCCCCATGAGGCACAAAGAGTAAGCGGGCAAAGCTCTAGCTGAGACAAAGCTGGTGAAACTGAGAGTCCTGCCCCGATCCCTGAACTTAATGTTGAAACTACTTCATCCCAAGGAGGACCTTTAGACACTATCGCCCATGTTGATGATGTAGCTGTTTATAATTAAACCATTTTTAATATATATATTTTTTATTGATTTCAAAGAGGAAGGAATAGGGAGAGATAGAAACATCAATGATGAGAGAGAGTCATTGATTGGCTGCCTCCTGCATGCCCCCTATTAGGGATCAAGCCCACAACCCAGGGCATGTGCCCTGACTGGAATCAAACCGTGACCTCCTGGTTCATAGGTTGATGCTGAACCACTGAGCCACGCCTGCCAGGCTATAATTAAACCATTTTTATTTAAACCTAACAATAAATCAAGAGTGAAAGTTAAATGCTCTGTTTTATTATGTTCAATATAAATGTGTTATTTCCAAGTTTGATGCTCCAAGTTCTTGTAAGTGAGAAGAGAGTGACCTTGCTTTTCCTACAAGACTGTTTCCTGAGAAAACCCGCCAAGCCCTGCACTGCAGTTCATCACATTGACATGGCCAGTCCTGCCAAGTCTCCACCGTGGCCAACATGGATGAAATTCTCAGCGTTTTATATTTATTTCTTGATTCACTCCGCTTGGATTTATTACGTGGTGACACATTTATTCCCAGAGCTTTGCCCACTCAGAGGATTCTGACCGTGTTTCATTATGAAGCATAAACTATGTCTGCAGGACTCACGATGGCCCTATGATTGAGCGCAGTCTTTGCCAGACATCAGAATGGGGGCATTGCATCACACTGCCGGGCCAATGTCTATTTCATAGCCTGGATTTTATTCGTCTGTGGCTTCTGACCCGGCCCCTGATGGCTTTTCAGCTGGTGTCCTGCCTGTGCTCTTTCCAGATGTTCTCATAGTGCGCCTCTGCATGCATTTTGACGTGGTTTACAAATTGTCTATGAATGCGCATCAGCAGTTGGTACAAATGAGATTGCTGCTTTGTGTTTTCTCTACAAGTTCTGATTGGTTTGACTTCTCTGTCCCATGTCAACACTGCGGTTCAGACCTATATTGTATTGCATGTAATTAAATTAAGCCAGATGGACACAACCCTATCTTTCAGCCAGAAAATACCTGAGCTCATTGCAGACACAGATAAATGTGTGACTGGCCAGCACAAAAAAGTAGTGTCCATTAAAGAAAAATAAAACAAAATAATGAAAGTTACTGACAGGAACAGCAAATGATGTCTGTAAGTGTAGAGGGAAAAATGCCTAGGGTCATTTCATTTAGCTTGACCTTGGATAGGGGCTGAAGATCCTTTTGCATATACCCTTGGGTGCTATGATCCATCACTTCACGATAATTTTAAGAAAAGGCTTACAAAGAATATTTTAGCAAGACAACCTCTAGCCTCCAGGATCAGAGACGGTGTGGAATGCTTAATGGGAACATTCCCCTGACAAAGCTCTCTGCTGGGGGGCATGAAGCTCCTTGTAAAGCAATGGTGCTGTTCACCTACAAGCCCTTGCAGGTTTGGTTGACCAGCGGGACGCCAAGAACACAAGTCATGCTGTGCCATTAAGACAATGCAGAGCATCCTGCACATTAGCTCTGCTCATTTGAATTTCAGCACTCTACTTTTGGGTCTTCATCTCTGCCAGGTCAAAGGGCAGATTGATTTGCAAACGGTTCCAGTGTAAAGCAAACATATGTAAATTAGGGCCTGTGTTTTCTTTGACTTATAGTAATAAATTAAATGGATTTGGATGTAGATAATACTCTGTAAAAGGAATAGTAAGCATTGACCAAGAAAAACCTTCCACTTACTAACTTTTATTGAGTATATATCATTAAGTTGAGTAGGCCCTAAGCAAGTTAAGATGTATTAATTAGTATTAACTGTTTTAGTCCCATCAAATTGCTACAAGAAAATGCCATGGCCTGGCTGGCTTATGCACAATACACATTTATTTCTCACGGTTCTGAGGGCTGGAAGTCTGAGGCCAAGGTGCTGTCAGATTCAGTGTCTGGCGACAGCCCACCTGTCCACAGAGCACACCTTCTAGGAGTCACCTCACCTGGTGCAAGTTGGGCACAGAGCTCTCTGGGCCTCCTTCTTAGGGCACTAACCCCACCCATGAGGGCTCCACCCTCATCACCAGTTAATCCCCTCCCACTGGCCCCAAATCCTAATCTCATCACATGGGGGGTTAGGTTCTAAGATATAAAGTTGCAGGGGACAAACCTTCAGATCACAGCATTAACTAAACATTAAACACATCTCAACTGATAGCCATGTGTATGAATTTGCATATATGAACGAACATCACAAATCTATGACTAATGGCTCATATTGATCTCTATCACATAGATAATGAAACTGTAACACAGAAGACTTAGGTCATTCTCCTGCAATTACATGAATAGTAAATGGAAGAACTGCTATCACACCTAGGCATTCTGGAATAACAGGTAACAGGAGCAGATCAGACCACCCAAAATTTATCTCTTCAACATAGGATTATTTTGAGTTCAAGGCTATCAAAATGCAACAGATTCAGGCAAAGCTCTTCCCCTTCCCCTTTGCACCTCAAGTTTACATTGGAAAGGGGGACTCTCCCAGGAAGAAAGCTATTGCCAGAGATTCCTTTTTACCTCAGCAACTTACCTGAGTAGCAGGGCAACCTTTGCTTCCCAAACATCTCCACTGCCTTCCCATGAAAGGCCTTCCTCTCTCTGCGTCCTCAACCCAGCCCCTCCCCTCAGCTCAGGGTGTCAGGTAAGTTTCAGTCACCTGGCTGCCTTTGGGGGCTTCGTATATTTATGGGTCTCCTGTAAGTACGTCATTTAACTTGTTTTTCCTCTTGTTAATCTGTCTTATGTCAATTTGATAAATAGACCAGCCAAAGAACCTAGAAGGGTGGGAGGGAAATTTTTCTCCCTCTGCAGAGCCCATGGTGTTCACTTCTAAGTTATCAAATCCATAAATGCAGAATTAATTTTGTGCTTCCTGAATATATATATATATATACTAGAGGCCCAGTGTATGAAAATTCATGCACTGGAGGGGGGGTCCTTCAGCCCAGCCTTCCCCCTCTCACAGTCCAGGAGCCCTCAGGGGCAGGAGGCCACCCGGTGATCAGGGGAAGGCGATGCCCCCATCACACCTCTGCTGCTGCCACTGCTGGCAGTGCAAGCCTCAGCCAGCCCTGGTTACCTGATCCTCGAGTGGCCCTGGGCAGCTGGACAGCTGCCATCTGAGGCTTGCCTGCACCTAGGGCTGGCCCTGAGCAGCTGGGGGCTGAGGGTACTGGGAGACTCTGGAGGCAAGCATGCGGAGTGGCCAGACCCACCTGGGGGCAGATCCGGCCGTGCTGTGCACCTGCTGCCCTGATGGGGCTGAGGGGACTGGGTGCCACTATCTTGTGGCTGTGGGCACTGCCATCTTTGTGAGGGTGTGATGGTCAATTAGCATATTCTCTCTTTATTGGATAGGAGATATATTAGAGGCCTGATGCACGAAATTTGTGCAAGAGTAGGCCTTCGCAGCCCCAGTGGCTGCCTTGGCCCTCCCAACCCCGGCTTCATCTAGAAGGTCATCTGGAAGGTCATCCAGAAGGGCGTCCGGATGGTCATTCTGCTGTTCGGCCATTCAGTTAATTTGCATATTACGCTTTTATTATTATAGACTAGAGGCCCAGCGCATGAAATTCATGCACTAGTAGGGTCCCTAGGGGCTGCTGATTGCTGGCTGGGGCCTCCCTCCCTTCCCCCTGCAGACCCTGCCCTCTGGTCAAACTCCTGGTTGAGAGGACAATTTGCATACTATGCTTGTATTATATAGGATTTAAAAATCACCAATTATCTCTCCAAATTTATTTTCAATTATCTATGACTCAGAATCAGCACCATAACTCTATATGAGAGAAATTCCTAAATAAACTACACTTGAAACATAAATATATCACAAAGTCTAAAAGAATGAGAACGTGATGTGACATCTTGAACATAATTCCCAACAACCATCATAATGTTTGCCAATGTAAACATTTATTAAATAGAAATAGAAAGTCAGGCAAAATGTTCCCCCAATAAGATTACCCGTGTTCCATATTCCTCAGACTGAATCCCAGCTGTACAGCTTCACCTCAGCGCACTCGAGTTTCAATCTTCACAAAAATTGCATTAGGAAGTAGAAAAGTTGTCAGGAACAATCCATCAGCGATATCAGGAAAAGCAACTTTAGTATTTAAAATAATTACATTTAGGTGCCGAGGTCATGAGCCTCAAGGAAAGTTTTGCAATGCTTTTTCTCCAGTCTCCATTTATAATTTGTTGAATGCGATTTATCTTTATCCATTTAGAGAATTCCTGCTGCTAGCTTTTGCTAGTATTTTGCATAGATTTTGCTATAGGTGACATTCATTTTTGTTACATATTTTATTCATGATTAACATGCAAATGTTTTCCAAAGCAAATTACCATATGTATTTGATAAAAATGTAACAAATGTCATTTTAAATAAATTAAAATGGGATACATATTTCAAGGAGGCGTCGTGCTGTCTTCAGAGCCTGTGAGTGTGGACTCTGTTGGTTGATTTCCTTGTTCCGCTGACCGCACAGGCTGTTGCTCCAACCTTGGGATCCTGCCGGTCCTGGTGCGGCTCCCAGGGGCCACTTTAAATCACTAACCATGGGTCCTGCTCTGTGAGCTGATGTCCTTACAGCAGACTTTCTCTGTTCTGTGCTAAAACCCACATTATCAGTATTGTCCCAAATAGATCAGTGTTGATTTTAATAGTTAAAAAAATAGTAAAAAACAACGTTAATGTCAAAGTCTGGTTGCCATGGTGACTTTTGTAACCTTCTTTACAAAATGTTTTTTATTGGTTTCAGAGTGGAAAGGAGAGGAAGAGAGAGATAGAAAGATCAATGATGAGACTCACCAATTGGCTACCTCCTGCACACCCCCCCACTGGGGATGGAGCCCACAACTCTGGCATGTGCGCTGACCAGGAATTGAACCCTGACCTTCTGGTTCATAGGTCGATGCTCAACTACTGAGCCATGTAGGCCAAGCGTAACCTTCTTTTTCATTTTTAATTGTATGACCTTCCTTTCCTCCTTTCAATATGCCACAATTATTATACTATCCCTGAATCTCACACTTTCCCATGGTAACAAATATGAGGTTCCCAACATATACAACAATCTGAAGTTGATATAATCCTATATAATAAAAGGCAAATATGCAAATCGACTGAACAGCAGAATGACCGGTCACTATGATGTGCACTGACCACCAGGGGGCAGACGCTCAATGCAGGAGATGCTCCCTGGTGGTCAGTGTGCTCCCACTCAGCCAGAAGCCAGGCTCATAGCTAGCGAGCACAGCAGCAGTGGTGGCTGGCGAGAGCCTCTCCCGCCTCTGTGGCAGCACTAAGGATGTCCAACTGCCAGCTTAGGCCCGCTCCCTGGCAGGCTTAAGCCAGCAGTTGGACATCCCCCAAGGGCTCCTGGACTGTGAGAGGGTGCAGGCCAGGCTGAGGGACCCCCCCACCCGAGTGCATGAATTTTGTGCACTGGACCTCTAGTATTGAATATTCTGTTTTTCCCCTTTCTTTCAACATTAAGTCTCTAATGTAAATCAATGTCTTATTTTATCATTAAACTTACTAATTTATTACAGATGACAACTGCTTCATTTTATAACAGCATTATGAATATTTTAATCTCAAATAAATCCCATTATATGATTCTCTTAACTTTCTGATGAAAAACAATAATATTTACTTATTGGATTACATTTTTTTTAAATGTGTTTTTATTGATTTTAGAGAGAGAGGAAGGGTGAGGGAGAGAAACATTGATGTGAGAGAGAAACATCCATCGGTTGTCTCCTGTACACAATCATCCAGGGATTGAACCCATAACCTGGGCATGTGCACTGACAGGGAATTGAACCAGCGATCTTTCAGTCCATGGGAGGATGCTCAACCAACTGAGCCACACCAGCCAGGGCTGGATTACATACTTTTATTTGAATCTTGGGATGTAAATTTTTTATTTTATTTTTATTTTTAAATATATTTTTTATTGATTTTTACAGAGAGGGAGGGAGAGGGATAGAGAGTTAGAAACATCAATGAGAAACATTGATCAGCTGCCTCCTGCATGCCCCATACTGGAGATCGAGCTGAAAACAAGGTACATGCCCTTGACCAGAATCCAACCTGGGGCCCTTTAGTCTGCGGGCAGACACTCTATCCACTGAGCCAAACCAGTTAGGACTGGGATGAAAAATTTTAAAGCAGATATTTTGTTATAAGTTATGAGACCAAACTTTGACATTCTACATTAAAGTTCTTGGAACATTTTTAATTTAACTTACTTCACTGTAAAACACAAACATGTTTTCCTTCCATTTGGAACTATGATTCAAACTCAATGAAAAATTAAAATAACACGACAATCTTTCTTCCCAACATTCCCTTAGATCAGTGTGTGCCAAAGCTGCTAGCCGCCCCGCCAATGATGAGTGAGTTCCCGGAAGAACTAAGCATGTCTCCTTCAGGTCTTAAAATGTGCAACAGCCAACTAAAATCTCAATAGGCACGGAAAACTCTTTAACCCACCCTTTTCCCACGTCTTTTTAATTGCAATGCTTCTCCACCCCCTTTTCTCTCCTATTCCTGAATTTTCCCTCTTCCCTCCTTCCCTTGTTGTCCCACCCCTGCCCATCCCCTTCTCTCTTCCTTTCTCTTCAGTTTAAAGCCAGTAAATTGGGCTGCCCAGACAGCTCACAGCAGTGAGATGGGCCAGAACCCTTCCTACCGCGATGTCCCTGCAGCGCTCTCTACTGAACGCTCAGAGCGGTGCTACTTGAATGGAGAAAGGCTTGAAGGAAATGTCTGTTATTGTTTTTTTAAATATGTTTTGATTTCAGAGAGGAAGGGAGAGGGAAAGAGAGATAGAAACATCAATGATGAGAGGGAATCATTGATCAGCTGCCTCCTACACACCTCCTATTGGGGATTGAGCCCCCAACCCTGGGCATGTGCCCTGACTGGGAATAGAACCGTGACCTCCTGGTTCATAGGTCAAAGCTCAATCACTGAGCCACGCTGGCCAGGCAGAAATTTCTGTGTCATGAAAGCTCACACTGAAGATGAGTTTGGAGCTGAGACAGATACACTGACAACTGGCCCAGAGCTAGATTTCCTGATGTTATTATGTTCTTGCTTTGTGTGTTTGCACTCTTCTATTTTCCTACTTTGTCCACATGAACAGACATGCGATTGTATAGACATTATCTTTCAAGACAGAGTGCATGCAAACACATTTCAACAATATTTTAATAGCTTTTATATCCTGAAATATCCACTGCAGAAGAAAAAAAAATTGTCACTATTAACAGAGAGGAAAAAGCAGGATAAATATTTTTTAGTGACATAAGAGCAGAGGAACTGTTTTTTAACTAGAGGCCCAGTGCACAAAATTCTTGCACTGGTAGGGTCTCTAGAGGTTGTCAACTGCCTCCCGGGGCCTCCCTCTCTTCCCCCAGCCAGCCCTGCCCCCTGGTCGAACTCCCGGACAAACTCCTGGTCTAGGGGATAATTTGCATACTAAGCTTTTATTATATAGGATGACAGACCTATAAACAGTTTTACATCCTTTGTCTTACATAGTCCCTTAAATAGAACATTGAATTCAATGTTCAAAATGGTAATGGAATGATAGCTGCCATTCTGTAGTGAGAAGGGACCTGGAACTATAGCTGAGCCATCGAAGCCAGGCGTCAGGTCTGGTGACATCTGCTCTCCACGTCACAAAGACAGAAGGCCTTCGTCTGCAACTGTCCTCGATTTCTGAGAAAACAGAGAGGGGCATGTTTGTATCTACATCACAGAATTTAAAACATATATATATATTTATTGATCCCATAGAGGAAGGGAGAGGAAAAGAGGGATAGAAACATCAATGATGAGTGAGAACCATTGATCAGCGGCCTCCTGCACTGGGGATCAAGCCTGCAACCTGAACACATGCTCTGATTGGGAATCAAACCTTGACCTCCTGGTTCATATGTGGAGGCTCAACTACTGAGCCACGCTGGTTGGACTATTTCCCATAATTTTTTTTTTGTCCTACAGTTCACTGAATCCACAGCAATTCATCAGTAGAAAGAAAAACAGCATTCACATTATTTTAGAATTTTAGAACAAAGCTATTAGAGGAGATGAGCATTCTAATTATGTGAGAGGTGACTTACACCCATTATAATTAGCCATCCTTTCCTTCCTTAACGAGGGGCCTTGCCATTGTCAGGCATTGATGCTGACATTAAAATGCCAGCGAAGGTGTGTTCTTTATTGCTAATTAGGAAGTCTTAATTAGGAAGTCCACTGTCACTAATTACTACCCTCCTAGAATATGTCTCTATGCATGCTGGTCGTTTGAAGTACTCCCCTGTTAGTGAGGAGAGAAAGGCCCGCGAGGAAGGCGGCCTTGGGTCATCTTTCCTTCAAAAGGAGAGTGAAAAGCAGCAAGAAGAAGGATGAAGAGCAGGAGGAAGAGGGAGTCAGGGATGGAAGAAGGAAAAAAGAAGGGTATGGAGTGGGGAGAGGGGAGAAGGAAGGGAGGGAGAAAGGAAAGAGAAAAAGATTGTGTTTCTGGATATCACAAATGATTTGGAGCAATATAGTAATTGAGTTTGAGCTGTGCTGAGTGTAAAATTAAAACATCCATGCAGCCATCTATTAAACCTACAAGGGCATGGTTTGGGTTGAATGCACGCTTGAGCTTCATATATCCATTTTTCCCAAAGCAATCTGCATCTTTTCGACTCTGTGTATTTAGGCTGACATAAATATTTTCCTTCTCCACTTAAGGAAAGAAAACAAATGAAGCAAAAATAAGTAAATAAATAAACAAATAAATACATAAGAAGGAAAGAAGGAAAGGGAAGCAATTGGAGGAAAAGGCAGGAGAACATTCACTGAGTGCACGTGCTCTGCCGAGGTTCCAGCCCCAAGCCCACTGCAGCCTCCACAGCATTCACACCATCGCACACACTGTGGGCTGCGGTTCCCACATACGCAGTAAGGCAAATACTTGGGTGGCGCCTAGCTGCAAGGCTGTGTTGTTTTCTTTGAAAGTCATTTATGATGTCTTCAGTATGAAAGGTCAGTTTAATGTTCTCTAAAGTGTAATGTTCCAGTTAGCTCCTATGGCCATCTCAGCTACGTTCACAATTAATGCTATTGAAAATATAATAGCTCTCATTTTATTGATAGAAAGCAAAATTTGATGGAAGTTACTTTTTTTTCTTCTTGGCAACTGGCCCAAAGGTAAGGAATGCACTGCTTTTTGAAAAGTCCCAGTAATTGAACAATTTTTCCTAAGGCGCTAAAGAAAAATCCCAATTAGAGAAGGCAGAATTCAGTAATAACCATATTTTACTTACCTACGTTTCTTAGCCTTTTGCTTGGTTTGCAAGTTCAGAATTTTCCAAGGTACACACAGGTGATAACCTAACATGAGGTTTGAATCCATATTCAAGAGATTACTCCATATAGCATGCACCTTCCATCATAAGAATAGTTTTCAAACTATGTTAAATGTCCCACTAATACCTGATTTTACTTCATTTTTAATAGGTAGTTTAATTATCTTTGTAACTACAATAATTATATAACACCATCCCATCAAACGTTAACACCAACCGTGAGTCTAATTAGTTTTCTGCAAACTTGGAATAAATCTCTCTGCCACTTGGTATGTCAATGTGTGTGTCTGTAGACGTTCCCTGGTGATTTTTAAAAATTTAGTCTTAGATCCTGAGCCCAAAGAGCTCCTCACAGAAATGAACAGTATCCCCAAAGGAGGAGTGATTTATTTTATTTTATTTTAATAAAAGGAGTCCCCCATGCGCAGGTTTAACCAGCAACAACTTAGGGCCATTTACTATGTTAAAACTACTGCAGAATAAAGTGAGAAAAATGGAGATTAAGATAGGTATAGGAAACCAGGTGACTGTGAGTGAAAACACTTAAGCAATAAGTGACATTTTGGACTCTGCTCATAATAAACCTAAAAGAAAAGTTTGAATATCTCATACCCAGGAAAGCCTTCTAAAAATGTAGAATCACTTCTAAGCAAGCCATTGAAAATATTCTCTTTTGATGTCCCCTACCTGTACTACTTTTTATCCATCAAAGTGAGTATATTTGTATTCATGAAACAAACATGTGTTACCTATTATGAGTCAGGCCCAATCCTGAGGATTAGGATTAAAACTGTGAAAAAAGATAAAAATCTTGTATTTTCTGATTTCACAGACCATACATCCTAGTGATAAGAATAAAGTCAATTGATTAATTATTAGGATAGAAAAACTTCTATAACTTTTAAAAAAGAAAAACATGAAAGAATTTCTGAATTATAAAAAAACAGAGAGAGAGAGAGAGAGAGAGAACCAGTTTAGCAAAGCAACTTGTGGAAATATAGACCCGGAAGTGGACAGGAAGGGGTCGGATTTCCCCAAGACAAGGCCGTGTTACCTCGGAGAGAAACTGACACTCTATGAGGCCAATGGCCGGAGAGTCCAGGACCTTGGCCACAATAAAGCATTTGGGTAGTTTTCATGAATGTTACTTTAATTGGTTATATATTACATGATAATCAAATAGTAATCGAATTATGAATTGTCCTATGTATGTTTCAAGTCTTTACTGATTCATGGGATTTAATTTTAGAATTAAGACAAAAAGGCTTTGATTCATTAAAAATCAACATTAGAGACTATAGACAGGGCAAGTTAATTGGGTTAGGTTTTCCGAACTTTCTTACTTGGTGCTGAGTCCCTTCTCTTCAATATATATATTAATAAACTAAGTGATTAACTTGGGAGTAATCCTTAATTCGCATTTCCAATAATTGAGAGCGTCATGATTTCCAAGCTCTAAACTGAAATTCAACGTCACAATGAAAGGAATTGGGTTAAAAGTTACAGTACTTGCTGTTGCCAGTGGAGGAGGAGTCCTACTCAGACCATCTGAACGCATTGAAGTTTTGGGTCCGCGGAGCCCCCATCATTGTTTCCTCCTTTCTCAGGTACCAACAGGAGGCCCAGGGTGAGTGCAAGCAGAAGTCTCAATCAAGAATTTAAAACATACCTCTGTGGCAAAATCTAACTTCTGAGGAACAAATAACAATAAACGTGGTCTCTATTTTCACAGATGTGTGAAAACAACATTTCTATGGGGTGGGGTGTTCCTATTGAAAGAACTATGAATTCTTGAAGGTAAAAAATAAAAATAAAAAGCAAAAAACACAAAACAATGTTGCAATGTACAATTATTTATTTTCCAAATTCATTTTCTTTCAAAATCTTAGATACGCATTATTTCCTCTAACGTCTCACTAATTACTGCTTTACTAGCCTGGGAAACACTGTGCCCACCGGCTCCTCCTCCCTGAGGGCAGCTGGCAATTGCCCCTCAGGTAAGGCATTTAAGCTTTATCAAGAAAACGCAGCTAAGGAAAGGAGGCGGCTATAATTATGACCTTCATTACTCTAATTCTTTTTTGATAATTTATTTCAGTCATTTAATGATATTTGCTATAAATAGTGTGTTCTAATGGTTTGTTATTCTGATCTGATTAAAAAACACATGATCTGCATCAAAAATCCAATACCTTTCAGACAACAACAAAAGATAGCTCTAGGTCTTTGTCTTTCCCATCAGGGTTCCAGCTAAAGGGGCCAGAAAACCACTCAGCCCTATCTCTACTTTCAACTTAGCTGATGTCTCAGTTCCTGTTTGTCTGAACCTTAAGTTAGAGAGTAAGTAGGTGGTCTTTCTGAGTTCTTTGTAATTTCCTTCTAAAGAACTATTGACCATATTTAAAACTCTACTGTTTCTGGAAATTAAATGCCAAGTTTTATTTCCGAACAGCTCGCATAGAATCTGGAGAACTGTAATAAATTAAGGGGCGTGGATCTATGAATCAATGTTGTACTCATACTCTTACATTCTCCCGGAGAAAATTGTAGCCTTAAAGCAGCTCATAAATATCTACCCCAAAGGAAATATTTATTGCAAGAATGACAGAGGAACTGAGAGGAGATATAATGAATAGGATGACTATAGATGCTGTAGAGATGAAGGAGGAAAGGAGAATATTATCAAGGACTACATGGCAACAATATTTAAGCCTAAATTCAAATGGGAAAATGCCTAGAAAAATATATTAACCAAACTTATTCAAGATTAAAAAACAACAACCCTTGAACTTTCCTCTAAGTATTAAACAAATGTAGGCAGTAGGGAGGTAACTGCACATACAGGAATTCTCAGATAATTTCTTATTAGAAACCACCTAACTTTAAGATATGATCCTGGTGTTGCGGGCGTGGCTTAGTGGTTGAGCATTGACCTATGAACCAGGAGGTCATGGTTAGATTCCCGGTCATGGCACATGCCCTGGTTGAGGGTTCCATCCCCAGTAGGGGGTGTGCAGGAGGCAACTGATCAATGATTCTCTCTCATCATTGATGTTTCTATCTCTCCCTCACCCTTCCTTTCTGAAATAAATAAAATAAAAAGAAAAAATGCTCCTCCTAATTTTTAATTATCTCTGAAAACAAGAAAGACTTCTCATCACACAGTCAATGAAATCAGCTTAATCAAATTACAAAACTAGGCAAAGTCACTCAGGCCGATTTCCCTCCAGGGATCAAGTTGCAAAGTTTGTAAAAGAAAAAAAAGAGATAAATTTAACAGTGGTTCTAAATGTTGTATATGATTACTAAATCCATTTAATCCCATTTTTGCAAGGATAGTGTATTACTGTAAATATCCATAAATGCCACTTTCCACATTAATACACTGGAGCAATTAGTCCTAAATTGAAAAAAATAAGAAGCATTCCCTTTAAAATCATTTAAGAATGCCTGCTAATATCACTTATTCAACATGGTAGTGAGGCCCTCCTCAGTCCAATGAGACAATACAAAGTAATGAATGCACACGTTTGGGAAGGCGTAAATAAAGCTCTTTCCTTTCAAATATTATTATTTATCAGTGAACTGCAACAAATCTACAAACACTTAAAATAACAGGAGGTTAATAAATCAGTAGCATATGCAAATAATGTATAAAGTCAGTTGCCTTTTTTACATTTGCAGCAAAAACTTAAATAATCTAGTTGACTATTTACTATACTATTATTAGCATTAACTATTAGCATACTATTTACTGTAGTATTTGCATATATCAATTTCCTAGGAATTAATCTAGCAAAAGTGTGAAATGTCCCCTATAAGAAAAATTATCAAAGACTTTTAAAAATTGATTTCAGAGTGAGAGAGAGAGAGGGAGGGGGGAGGAGAGAGAGAGATGGGGAGAGAGATAGAGGGAGAGGGAGAAAGAGATCAATTTGTTGTTCCTCTTATTTATGCATTTATTGGTTGATTCTTGTTTGCACCCGGACTGGGAATCTAACCCACAACCTTGGCAGATGGGGATGACACTCTAACCAACTGAGCTATCTGGTCAGGCCCAAATTATCAGAGATTTTTGAGATTTTTAAAAAATAATGCCTAAATATATAGATATAGATATAAGGTTAAAACATTACATTAACACATTGCACATTATTACTACATATTAATGTACGTATTACAATGATAGCATTATATATATAAAGCCTATTTAGTTTTCACAGATGTGACAGCAATTGCACAAAGATGTCAATACTTCCCAAATCAAGCTATAGATCTAATATTGAAGTATGGTAGCAACCATACTTGGGTAAAAATTGCTGTTTAATATTTTAACCTTGCTGTTTTGGGTTCTGTACTCATTTAACAGTTATTTTGATTTTCTGAACTTATGTATGCTATCCCAATACTCCATTGATGATGGTTTGAATGTCCCATTGATTGTGATCTCACTGGTCATCAAAGCACATTCTTCTGGGGCCCAGGACAGATCAATTATCCTAAATTATCTCAGTAGCTACAGATAACTGAGTTTCGGTTGACTCAGTGGTCCCGGAATCAGAAGAGCACAAATTATCCTAAATTGCCTCAGCAGCTACAGATAGTGCATCCCTGTGACTCAGTGATCCCAGAATCTGGACAGCACAATTATTCTAAATTGCCCAGGTGGTCCCAGATAATGTGTTTCTGTTGATTCAGTGATTCTTAGATACTTTAGGTAACTAATTTGCTCAATTTCGCTTCTGTAAAAGCTTTGCACGAAACAGGTTCCTCATTCCAGACCCAAAGATGTAATCAATACCTTTGTGATATTCTGCCAATATAAGCCAGGCGTGGCAAGCTGTTCAGGGCTGCGAGGTCTGGGGCGCTTTTGCTCCCTCGTATGCCGCCGGCTTTTAATAAATGACTCCATAATTCAACTTTTTGAGGCGTCCTTTGTAAGATGGGGGTTACACTACAACAATATTACAACAGAATATCATGTTTTCATATCATGCTCACATTATTGAGAAGTTTTATGCTTTTGGGGCTAATCTAGACCCACTGAGATTGACTATTTCTGAGCTTCCTCCCGGGAGTAAGAAGTAACCTCTGGCTTTCCTCCCTCCCTGGGAATTAGGAGACAGTAAGTATAAAGACGTATAAAGGACTGAGCTAGCTTATGCCTGCCTAAGTTTCAGAAATGAACCAAGAACACAGAGCAGTAGCTGGTGTGGAACGTGCGGCTAGGAGAATTTTTTATTGTTTTAAGGACTGGGACAAATAACAGGAAGTGTGTCTGTCAGTGGGACTCATTTACTCTAAAGCAAATAACCGATAATAAGGGAGAGAGTAGAGAATCTTAAATCATTTTCTTAATAAGAAGGAATGAGATATATTTCAGAAATTGAATAAATAGTTTTAGGAAAACTCAGAACACCTAAGGCAAGTATATCAAACTCATGGCCTGAGGGCTGCATGCGGCCCACAATGAATATTTTTGTGGCCCAGCCAATATACTGATATGTTTTAATAAAAATTTCATGACCTAATTTTTACAATATCCTGGTATACATAATTATTAATAACGAACGACAACGTTCACTAATGACTGATTACCCTTACAGGCTTTACTCGAAGACGCACCATTTCTCTCCACTAATACCAGCAGTGAATATTTTAGCAGCCTATGGCCACATCATTAGTCTTGGACAGGATTGTTTGGATATATTTCCCTTTTGGAGAACAAGAAAAATGGGTTTATTTGTATTATGCTTATTAATTTGTGCAGTTATTCAGTGTCTGGTAAGTTAATGTTCAAGAAAAAATATTAGATAGGAGAAGTCAAGATGGCGGCGGAGGTGAACAGCTGATCTGTTGCCTCGCATGGCAGTTTCGGAAATACAACTAAAAGATGGACTGGTGAGCTCGGCGACTCCTGCTCGCGTCTCCCCAGGCCGGGCGGCTGCTCCTCTCAGTCAGCACCTCAGCTGGGGCCATGGGCTTGTGGGCGGCCGCGGCAGCTGCTGTGGCGGCAGCCGCAGACTCGGCGCAGTGGCTCCCAGTGAAGGAAGAGACCATCTTTCTGCAGGACGGGCCCATCCGCATCACCGACCTGGCCGAGCTGCCCAGTGAGATCCTCGGGGCCCTGGTGGCCGCCGACACCGACTTAGAGGATTTTTAGGATTTCCCGTCTTACATTCAAGTCCTTTAGCCATTTTGAGAGAGGAGAACCAAGAAGGCGGCAAAGTTAAACAAATGAACTTAGCCGCGCACAGCAATTTCAAAAATACAACTGGAGGACAGAGCATCTGCCACCCAGAACCACAGGAGAGCTGGCTGAATGGTGGATTTACAGCTAAGAGGGAAGAGGAAAGAGCCAACTCGGAGGGGATAAGGTGCGGAGGCGCGTGGGTCGGGCTGGTGGCGGGGGAAGGGTCGTGCAGCTTTTTTTCCAACCCGAGGGGAGATTAGCTCCCCATCACCCTGAAATCCAGCTTCTGGGGACGCGTGGGAGACCCAGATGCCTGCGGGGAGAGGCTGGACTCTAGGCCTTCGTGTCTGAGAGTGGGAGTAACTTCCTTGCGGAGGTGCGCCCAGCAATCAGTGTTTGCTGCGCTGGAGTGCGGAACAAGGGGGCTTAGAAACGTGGAAAGCAGAAAAAGCAGACTTGCAGCCATTGCGGTTTGCCACGCCATGGCCTGGTGGCGCCCTGAGGCCCCGCCCCACCCTGAGACCCGCCCCGCCCTGGGACCCGCCCTGCACGTTTTCAGGCCCACCTGGGCTCCAACCAACGGCTTTTGCATGTGGGTGGCCTGCCCTGTGGCAGCTTGACCAGATAAACTGCGGTTCTAGTCGGACTGCTCCAGGGCCGCTCAGACAGGAGGAGGAAACTGCAGTTTTTGCTGTAATTCCTGCTGAGTGGCCTCAGGCAGTAGCTGACCTACACTCCATTGGAGACCCAGAAACGAGGGCATCTAGTGGTCGGTGTGAGATGACACCAGATTTCAACCACTCACATAAGGGACACATTCAAGAGGCAGACTCAGTGAGCTCCAAAGCCTTGCTGCACCAAGACCTGGCCCATAAACGTGTTTCCTGCACAGCAACTCTTCCTTTATAGACACAGAGGGTCCGCACGGCCAATTGGCCTGGAGGACAATTCCTCCCAGTGACACCAACAACAATCAAGACTTAACTATACAAAGGAGGACCAAGATGGAGGCATAGGGCGGAAGCCTGATTGTTGCCTACCACAACAATTTTGAGACTACGACCGGAGAGCAGAGCAGACACCATCCAGAACCACCGGAGGGCTGGCTGAGCAGATGCTCTACAACTAGAATAAAAGAGAGGGGTACGCGGGATGATGCTGATGCCGGTGACCCAAAGATCACACTTTAAGAACTACGGCTCAGGCGACACAATGGCGGCCTGGAACATGCTCGGCGCAGTTCCCCCAGCGGTCTCTGGCTGAGGGGACGGCTCCACTTGCTGCCGAGCACGGACAGATGAGCCCCTGGGAGACATGGGGTGGGAGACTCCGCGCTTGCTGACCTCCGAGTCCTTCAAGAATCTCAATGCCCTGGAAGCGGCCAGGTGCGCACGCTCGGTGACTGGCCACCGCTGCAGACCCAAGGGCCGATGCAGCCACCCCGGACCAGCCCGCCGCCGCGCACCGGGCACACCGGAGCTTCGCCGAGCCCGCCGCCCAACGAGTTCTGCGGCGGCTTCCCTGGAGCTCTGAGAAAATGGCCGAAGGAATTGCTGAGAGGGAATTGACCAACAGGAATTGGGATCAAGAAGACGAAACCCTGCTGGGTCCCAGATCCGGGTGAAGCCGCGCGCCCCTGGGTCCGGGTGAGGCTGGGAACTGGGTCAGGGTGAGGCTGGGTCCCGTGTCTGGGCGAGGCCACATGCCCCTGGATCCGGGTAAGGCCGTAGGCCCCTGGGTATGGATGAGGCTGGGTCCCGGGTCCGGGTGGGGCCGCCCCCTGGGTCCGGGTGAGGCTATGCGCCCCTAGGTCCGGGTGAGGCTGGTACCTGGGTCCGGGTGGGGCCGTGCGCCCCTGGACCCGGGTGAGGCCATGCGACCCTGGGTCTGGGAGAGGCCATGCAACCCTGGGTCCAGGTGAAGCTGTATCCCGAGTCCGGGTGAGGCCGTATGCCCCTGGATCCGGGAGAGGCTGGGTTCCGGGTCCGGGTGAGGCCTCGCGCACTTGGGTCCAGGTGAGGCCACGCACCCCAGGGTCTGGGAAAGGCCACGCGCCCCCGGGCCCGGGTGAGGCCATGCGCCCCTGGGTCTGGGTAAGGCCACGCGCCCCTGGGTCCGGGTGAAGCTGGATCCCGGGTCCGGGTGATGCCGTGTGCCCCTGGATCCAGGTGAGGCTGGGTCCCGGGTCCGGGCGAGGCCGTGCGCCCCTGGATCCGGGTGAGGCCACGCGACCCTGGGTCTGGGAGAGGCCACGCGCCCCTGGGTCCGGATGAGGCCATGCACCGCTGGGTCCGGGTGAAGCTAGATCCCGGGTCCGGGTGAGGCCATGTGCCCCTGGATCCGGGTGAGGCCACACGCCCCTGGGTCTGGGAGAGGCCACGCGCCCCTGGGTCCGGGTGAGGCCATGCACCGCTGGGTCCGGGTGAAACTGGATCCCGGGTCCAGGTGAGGCCATGTGCCCCTGGATCCGGGTGAGGCTGGGTCCCGGGCCCGGGTGAGGCCACGCGCCCCTGGGTCTGGGTGAGGCTGGGTCCCGGGTCCGGGTGAGGCCACGCGACGCTGGGTCTGGGATAGGCCACGCACCCCTGGGTCCGGGTGAAGCTGGATCCCGGGTCCGGGTGAGGCCGTGTGCCCTTGGATCCGGGTGAGGCTGGGTCCCGGGTCCGGGAGAAGCCGCGCGCACCTGGGTCCAGGTGAGGCCACGTGCCCCTGGGTCCGGGTGAAGCTGTGCCCCTGGGTCCGGCCAAGACCAAACCAGAGGGAATCGGACCTGTATTACCACCATTTGTCCACCATTCAGAGATGACGGGTCAGTCCCGACATGTACACATAAGGAACTGGTGGACATTGATATTGGGTCTCAAAAGAACTGTTGGTCCAGAAAGAAACTCACTACAGATTGATTCATTTGCCTGTCAGCATAACTATTATTGCTCGTCTCACATTCAGTTCTTATAAGTATATCTCTAGTGACACATGATCTCGCTTATCTAGGGGAAATGATGAACAACATAGACTGATGAACAAGAACAGAACCAGAAACAAGGAGGCATCGATCGGACTATCGGGCCTCAGAGGGAGGATAGGGGAGGGTGGGGGTAGGGGGGAGAGATCAACCAAAGGACTTGTGTGCATGCATATGAGCCTAACCAATGGTTAAGTTCAACAGGGGGTTGGGGAATTCGTGGGGAGGGGTGTGGGATGGGAATGGGGGGATGAGGACAAATATGTGACACCTTAATAAAGAAATTTAATATATATATATATATATATATATATATATGTAAAAGAAAAAATATTAATTTTCATAAAAATGTTCTATTATTTTATGTTAACAATTACTCATTTATTTCAGCCCTTTGTATTCAGCATGTCTCTATCAAAATAAATCTGTGTTTCTATGAAAATTGAAGCTTTTGTTTTTTTGCGGCATATAAACTTAAACCTTGTTTATTTGGCCCGTGGTAGCCTTTGAGTTTGACATGCTTGACCTAAGGAAACAGGAAATAAGGCGACATGATGGGGAAGTCGCTAGTAAACACACACACATGGTAGGTTGCTGATGACTTAAATTTTCTCAATGAAATTGGAAACATGGTTTTGCAAGTGAGGATGGAAGCAAGGCGAGGGGTTTGAAAGGAAGGAGAAGGTGGGACCTGGGTCTGGTGGAGGGGGTAGCTGGGGACTAGCGGGCAGGAGTTACTCTCTGCTATCATGAAAGTACCACCTGAAGTCAGTCCATGCGTGAGGACCTGTGGCTTTCTCCAGGAACATTCGCTACATGGCCCTAAGCACATGCCAGAGACAGGACTGGATGTAATCGTAACGTTTGTTTCCCAACTAAGAAAACAAAACAGAAAAGGGGGGGCAAAAACGTTCTTTACTCCAAATTCAAGAAAAGATGCATTATTCTTTGCTACTGGAAAACAAAAAAGGAAACTCCAGAACTAGGCTTAAACACATTCTAATGGATCAATGAGAACTCCGCATCAATTACCTGCTCTGAAGTCATCCAATGAGTTTTTGCTCCTGAGAGCTCACCAACCAATCAGCATTAGCCACACCCCTTGATACTTTGCTCAAGTTCCCAAATATCCCTCCTGCTTCTGAACTTCTATGACCTTTGAACTTCATGTCTCCAATCTCTAGGTGAGGTCTTCAGCCCCCTCCATTCAGAAATATGTGTTCTACAGACTCAGTTCCTCGCTTAGAAGCAATAAATGCAGCTTTTCGTTTCTGATATCGAGAAAGTGTCCTCTTCCTTCCACAGGGGAAGGCAGCAGAGCGGACACACATGGGGTGACTGTCGTGATTTATCATCATGTTTAGGTGGAGCACAGAGGAGTGGAAGATTCAGGAGGGAGGACCCATGCTAGGGCGCAGGGTCAATAGATTAGAGGTACCAGGAGGGAGTTGAGCATTGGAGTCAGAGTTCAAAAGGAGTTCGTTGGAAATAGAGTGGTTCCCAGGCCGGATACATGGGTTTATGATGGTAGCACATTTCAGTGCTGCACACACGTCGGAAGTGAGAGGCTGAGGGAAGGGAAGCAGAGAGTAGATGGGGTGCCAGAAACATCATTCATGTGCAGAGTGAAGTTGTCAGTAACTAAGACAGGAGTGTCATCGGGATGGACTGTGGAGCCAAGGACTAAACACGTAAGAAAAGAAGGGGTATCCAGGTGCTTAGAAGACCATACAACAGTATCAGGCTTCAGGTCATAGAATCAGGTTCAAACCTAAGGCTGCCCCCTGACCCTGAGGGTCGGGGGTAAGATTACTGGGAAAGTGACCTTGACAGGTAAGGACTCTTAGCTGCATCCAAGTTCAATGATAGAAGCAAGGGGCGGGGCATACATGAAAAAATAAACACATTAAAGGGCTCCATGGAAAGTGTTTTCAAGGATGCAACAGAGTTCCAGAGCAAGAACTTGAAGGGCATATTCTGAGAAGAGGTGGAGAATATGATGAACCTTCTGGCGATGGACGGGGAGCTTTAGGAGCTGGGGAGTGTTGGGAGATGCACGCATGGAGACTTACAGGGCTGGAGTCTGGGAAATGAGCGTGGGTGACTTGTGGGACCCCAGGAGCTGGAATAATCAAGTGTAAAAGGTGCAATGACACGAGGCTTGGTGGATGGCAGGCATTGCTGTCCTGGGGACTTCCCCTCATCCCTGTGATGTGAGGACAGAGCCTCAGGGTGTGGCCAAGGCCCGGTCACTGCCTCCCTCCGAGGGGGGAAGAACCCATGTTCTCCTAGAGCCAGCTGATGAGGTGGAGTCTAAGGGAGCGGGAGTGATGCCTGGAGCAGCAGGAGTCCCCTGGTCCCTCAGTTATCTGCCCGCTACGTCCCCCCTGTGCTCTCTGGAGTACACAAGGGCCATTTGAAAATGACAACAAGAAACTTGCTAGTCTTTTTAAATAAACATTTATATTCATTTCAGAGAGGAAGGGAGAGGGGGACAGAGATAGAAACATCAATGATGAGAGAGAATCATGGATCAGCTGCCTCCTGCACGCCCCACAGTGGGGATTGAGCCCACAATACAGGCATGTGCCCTGATCGGGATTCGAATCGTGACCTCCTGGTTCATAGGTCAATGCTCAACCACTGAGCCATGCCAGCCGGGCTGGTATTCTTTTAAATAATCATCCATACAGCTTAGTTAAGTTTGAAAGGTTTTTCAAAGAGGTTCATATGTTTTTTATTTTATTGTGAGTATCTAATAGTCTATCCCCTGAGTGAGACTCACGGACACACATACACACAATATGCAAGTTCACACGTATACTCATTCTCTATGTGACCATCTATTGTTTTCTTCAAGTGTACAGGCTGTGTATTAGCAGACCCCTGAATTTTGTATGTCAGCTATGTCTCAACAATATGAAAATGTCTTATTCTGGATAGGCCGCTGTTAATTTTGTTGTGGATACCAGTTTTATATAGGCTTTATCGCATTGAACAGGATAATGCTGCTTAACAATGATGACATCTTGACGTTCTCTGTTTATCAGAAGTGAGACAAATGACTCCCTCGCTCAGGCCGGGTCGGGATCTGTACTGATTTTCTTCACGGAGCAGCAGCCGGCCTCTGGCACAGCGAACGCAGTTGGATTCACCGCCTGCAAAAGCTCAGCACCCCGTTATTATCCACACCCCGTCATTATCCACACCCGTCCTCGTGCCCTTGAGAAATCCAGGGATTGAAGGGACCTGGGGCTGGAATTGGAACCTCTGCATCTGCAATGGTTTCTGACAGAACAAAACTCTTCACTTTCTCACCCACGTCACACTGCTGTTGATTTGCTTCTTTTGTGGGGTCAGAGGCACTAACACCTTCCACTTGAGAGTTCTCACCATAATAGCCTCTCCTGCATGAGGTGGAGACCCACTGTGCGCACTCCTGCCCCTGCTGAGCCATCAATTCTCATTAAACCTGCAAGACATGGGACTCTCTCGCTGCATTTGCAGCCTTGCCCCGGGACCCTGGGAAGGGAAATTTGGCCAAGACTCTCCTCTCACCCCCCATTGGTTCTGTGTCTCTAGAGAACCCAAATACACAGACTGCTCAAAGATTTCTGTTATTGCTTTTAACTTAATTTTGTGGTATTTGAACAACACACTTTTGATGACCTAAATCTTTCCAAACTTATTGAGATTAATTTCATAGCCCAGAATATGGTATATCTTGATAAATGTTTGATGTTCATTTGATTTAAAAAAAAGTGTATTCTGAAATTACTGGGGGAAGTTTTCTAGAAATGATACTTAGGTTAAGTTGGCTGGTAGTGTTGTTCCTTTATATCCTTACTAATCTGCTTTGTCTCTCAATTATTGGGAGTTATTAAACTGTTGGTCAAAAATTGTAGATTTGTGACCTATCTAGTTTGACTCAGTGAACAACTGAGAATGCAGAGAAATCAGCCTGCAAACTGAAGGGTCCTGGGTTCAATTCCGGTCAGGGCACATACTTGGGTTGTGGGCTCGATCCCCAGTAGGGGGTGTGCAGGAGGCAGCTAATCCATGATTCTGTCTCAACATTGATGTTTCTATCTCTCTCTCCCTCTCCCTTCTTCTCTGAAATCAATAAAAATATATTTAAATTTTTTTAAATTATAGATTTCTATATTTTTCCTTGCAATTCCATGATTTTTCACTTCTTGTATTATTTAGCTTTCTGATTAGATGCATACACACTGATACTGTTATATTTCCTTGATAAACTGACATCTCTATCACTGTGAAATATCATACCTTACTCCTGGTAATATTATTGGCTCTGAAATTGAATTGGTCTATCTTGATAGAACCAAGCCAGCTTGAACTTGAGTAGTGTTACCCTGATGTCATTTTTTTTTCTGTTGCAATACTGGGTGTGGGTCTTAAAAAAAAAAATCCAATCCATGTCCTCTAAGACTTCCAGGTGGTTCTTTTCCCAGCCTCACCTTCGGTACCGCAGGCATGGCTAATGCCGTGCAGGAGACTGGAGAGGCCCCTGCATAGAGGGTCCAGAATCATCGCTCCTGCCCTCCTCCTGCCCAGCACTGCCTTATGGAGGCTCCAGCCACCTGGTCTCCCAGACTTGCACCCCCTCCCCCTCCACGTGGGGAGTGCGCTGGGCTAAGCCGGGTCCCCCAGATGCTCCACAACCTGGACATTCTCCAAGGCCGGAAGATGGGGCAACCACAGGGACGAGAATTTCCTATTTTCAGAGATAACTGTCCTTTTTTGCTCTATGTCCAAGGTCTTGAAAACGTGAATTTCATCTGATTTCTCTGGATTCTCAGTTGTTCAGGGCGAGCAGGTAAACCAGATGACTTTGTTCACTGTCCCTTCCCCTTTTCTGCCTTTTGATTGAAATTAGTATGGTTAGTATGGATTTAAATTATTCTAGTGGAGTTTTAATTATTAGTTGTTGCACTGTTTTGTGTAGTACTTTGAGGAGAATATATGTATCCTTTATCAAAGTCAAGTTTAGGTAAATATTTTTCTTTTTTTTTTAGATATGTTTTTTATTGATTTCAGAAAGAGGAAGGGAGTGGGAGAGAGAGAGAAACATCAATGATGAGAGAGAAATATCTATAGGCTGCCTCCTGCACACCCCTTACTGGCAATCAAGACCGCAACTCAGGCCTGTGCCCTGACTAGGAATGGAGCCAGGACCTCCTGGTTCATGGGCCAGTGCTCAGCCAACTGAGCCACGCTGGCTGGGCTTAAGTAAATATTTTTCAACCTCATTACAATTATGAGATGCTTGATTCAGCACATATAGTTCTAGTTATACCCACTGATTGCTCCATAGCTCTCACAAATCAGACATCTACAGTATCGACATACTCCATCAACTCCTCAACACTATATGGTAATATTCAATTTCCATAAGAAAATGTCTTTTTTTTAAATAATGATAGGAGAACTTGTTAACCTTTATGTCCTAGTCTTACTTATCATTCTTTCAGTTTTTCATTCTTTCCTGTAGATCTAGGTGTTCAACTTTTGTCATTTTATTTCATCTTAGAGGTTTTGCTTTGATTATTATGTTATACTAACAGAGGCCCAGTGCATGAATTAGTGCACAGGTGGGATCTGGCTGACCTGGCCCAATTGGGGCGGATCGGGGCCAGGACTGTTGGGAGGAGGAGATGGCAGGAGGTTGGCTGGCCAGCCTGCCCTGATCAGGGCCTGATCAGGGCTGGGCCAGCTGGGGGAAGGGGATACAGGTGATTGGCTGGTGGGACCCACCCCCGATTGGGGTGAGGGGCCAATTGGGGGTGAGGCCAGCCAGGGAGAGGGGCTGCAAGAGATTGGTTGGCTGGCCAAGCCCCCTATTGGGATGGGAAGGGGAGGGGGGGCACCCAGGGGAAGGAGCTGGGGGGAAGGGCTTCAGGGTGGGCGTTGGCCAGCCACCCTGCCCTCAATCGGGGTGGGACAGGTCGATCAGGAGTGGGGTTGGCTGTGGGGAGGGGCTGTGGGAGGTTGGCTGGCCGGCCCCACCCCTTGATTGGGCCGGTTCACTGGCTGTAGTGGGCGTCATAGCGACCAGTAGTTCTGGTTGTTATGGCATTCCAGTCACTGGATTTATATATATATGGACTAGAGGCCCAATGCATGAAATTTGTGCATGGGTAGGGTCGCTAGGCCTGGCCAGGGATCAGGGCTAATCTGTGGGGCAACCAGCGGGGTGATGGGGAAAACCCCGCTGGCACCCACCTTGGCAGCCTTGGGGCTTGCAGGCTGGGGGCAGCTCCTGCATTGACTGTCTTCCCCCTGGTGGTCAGTGCGCATCATAGCGACTGGTCATTCCACTGGTCGTACTGCCGTTCAGTCCATTTGCATATTAGGCTTTTATTATATAGGAATGTTTTGATGAGGATTAATTATCTCAGGTTTCATTCATTAAAAAAAATATATCATTTTGATTCTATTTTGAAAGTGTTTAAATGGAAGTAAAATTATATGTTGAAGTATTTTTTCCCTTAAGAATATTAATGATTCCATTCCATTGTCTCTGTCTTCCAATTTTTAAGTATGAGAATGAGCCATTCTTTTTATGGAATGTAATGTTTTTGTCTAACTACTTTCAACATTTTCTCTCTTGTTTTGTCAGTTTGATATGTTGCATCAGTATATCATGCCATTTCTTTCTATGTATCTTGCTTTGGGTTTGCTGGGCTCCTTGTTTACAATAGTTTATGTTTTCCCCAAAATTTGGGAACTTCCTAGGCTTTTTAAAAAAAATAAATATTGTTTCTTCCCTATTGTTCTGCAGCTCCAGTGACACAGAGGTTGCTAGATGTTTGATATCGATCCACATCGTAGGGATGATCTGTTATTTTCTAAATCCGTTTTGAAACCTGTCCTTCCCATTGTAAATCTGAGCATTATCTTCACCTTTCATTCCCATGTTTCTGCTCTGTCCAATCTGTTGCTCTTCACACCCGTGGGATCTCTCTTTCTAGGCACCATACAATTTCCTTGCAGAATTTATCTGTGGCTGTTTTTCTGGCTTCCAGTTCCCCAGTGCAGTCACCCACCTGCCACTTCACCGTCAGCTCAGGTCCTTTCATTTCCTTAAAAAAAAAGAACAACCACGCACATATTTTTATTGATGTCAGAGAGGAGTGGAGAGGGAGAGAGAGAGAGAAACATCAGTGATGAGAGAGAATCATGGATCAGCTGCCTCCTGCATAAGCCACACTGGGGATGGAGCCTGCAATCCGGGCATGTACCCTGACTGGGAATCGAACCGTGACCTCCTGGTTCATAGGTCAAAACTCAACCACTGAGCCACGCCGGCCGGGTTCCTTTAATTTCTTGACTAGCTGTTCCCATGCATGTCCCAGCTCAAGGTGTATTGCCTGGTTTTCATCACAACTATGACTACTGCTCCTTCTCCTGCCCGCTACTCTCCCTGCTTATTTTTACTGTGGACCCTGCTTTGTGGAGGGAAGACTTCCAGAAACTTGGTTCTGGCCCTTTCGTAAGTATTTGGTGGTTTTTCCTACAGACAGAGCACTGGGGAGGGAAGACTTTTGTACACTTGATTGGTGCTTTTCTTGGATATATTGGTGGTTTTTACATTGTGGAGGGAGGCCTTTAGGAACGATTCTGTCATTTTCTTAAGGATTTTGGTGGTTTTGGGTTCTTGTGCTATTGACCTTGGCTGGACCCAGACTCCAGACATCGTCTCTCCGCCACGTTGTGGAGGGCAGCGGCTGCCGTCTCGCTGAGCCCGCTTCTTCTTCAGCTGTGCCACTTCGATCTCAGTATCTCTTCCGTGGCAGTGGGGTCTGCCCCCTGCAGACCCGTTCCTTATTAGGCCTGTCTCCTCACTCCGCAGCTCTGAGTGCTGGTCAGTGAGGTGTGAGCAGCCGTGGCTTGGGGGGATTTCGGTTTGCCCCTAGAGAGCAACGAGGCCTCCACGTGGACAGGCACATAAATGCAAACGTTCCACCGTGCATTCCACTCCTCCTGAGCAGTCACTTGTTTCTCTCTCTCTTTTTATTTTATTTTATTTTTTTTTGTTCTGTCCGCCTGCTTTGGTTCATCTCCTATGCCTTCATATACTTGAATTTTTAAAAACATATTTCCTCCCAGTTCATCCATGTTTCCTGGCGATCTGGAAGCGGAGCCTGAGGTCATGTCTTTTCAGACAGAAAATAAATCATGATCTTGCTTCTGTCTCTTCTGTGATCGAATCAAAGACATGCACGGTGGTTTCGGGCTAACCCGTGTTACACAAACAAACACACAACTAGAATATCCCTCAGCTAAAGCGATTATAATTAACGTGGCGCACTGCAAGGCGATTCTCTAAATCAGTTTAAATGAAACGTCCCAGGTGCTCCCATTTACCATGAACGGTAAAGTGCCAATGTCAATGAGGTCATCCGTTGTGTGTCCCGTGTTGTTTGCAGGAAGAGAATGGCTCATTTGAGTTTGGAGGCCCCCGGGTAGCGATGGTCGCCGTGATGGGATGGGCATGGGCAGGGCGGTTGCTTCATCTGGGTGTAATTCGCAGCGCGCTGGGCTAGTGAGGAAATGTTAGCGCTGGTGGCAGAACAAGAGGCAGCTTCCTGGGCGTTGGGCGTCTCAGCAGAGGGGAAGCGGGGCTGGGAGGGCAGGGGAGGGGCAGGCCCGCGCACCTGGATTTATGTCTGTCATTATCCTCGAACGATATTTCCTGACATAAAAACAAGCAAGTCCCTCACTTAATAGTGACCTATTTTTATCGATCCTTCCATTCCTCTGTTACTAAGCAACCAAAAGGCCCCGTGAAAAAAGATTTGTAACACTTTACATATATCACACCCGGTAATATGCCCCAAACGTGCTCTAGATGTCGAATAAAAAGCGATGTTTTCGGGTTTGTTTTTGCTAGTATTTACAGGATTGTCATCACAGGAGCCCGAAGGCCTCCTGCCGCCATATATCTCACAGGCAGCTCTACTCTGGGGGGGATTTGCTCACGCAGGAGCCACCAGATGTGCTTTTTAAAAATCTCTTTATTTTAATTTTTAAATATATTTTAATTGATTTCAGAGAGGAAGGGAGAGGGAGAGAGAGAGAAACATCAATGATGAGAATCATCGATCGGCTGCCTCCTGCATGCCCCACACTGGGGATGAAGCCGCAAACTGGGCATATGTCCTGACAGGAATCGAACCCGGGACCCTTCAGTCCGCAAGCCAACACTCTCTCCAGTGAGCCAAACCAGCCAGGGCTAAAAGGTCTCTTTAAATGGAACATGCACCTGGACAGATTCACTGGCCTTGCCTCCTCCCTGAGGTCCCGGGACCACTGTTCCGTCCCCACGGCCTGCAGGTTCCTGCCTCAGAGGCTCTGCAGCAATGGGCTGGGCCGGCTGCTGCTCTCCGCCGTGTCCCACACCCTCCGGTGCGCTGGCCAACCCGCTTCCTGTGAACACGGTGCGCAGAGACAATCCCGCTCCCACAGGAAGAGTCAGAAATTGCTGTCTGCAGGTGCTGCTTTGCAATGAAAAGCTGCTGACGCGTAAGGAGTTTCCTGCAGGGTGGGGGTCATTCGAAAATAGTTGTATTTATTGCAACATCTAAAAAAAAATAGGCTGCCTTCTGAGTATTTTCTTTTAAAGTGGCTGAACAGCTATGCATTCCAGGTTTGCAAAGAACTTTACAAGGCGCACAGGTATGATTGACGTTCGCCCGTGACTCTGAGCGGGAATGTGCCGCGGAGTCACTCACACTGCGTTTCCTATCAGGCTGGGCATGAGCTGCACACGGGCCCGGGGCACACGGCTCATTGCCCCTCCTCCGCGTCTGCTTCTTTCCCTCCTCGCAGTTTGAGTCTCCGGATTACTTTAGGAGTCACTTCTAAATATCATGGCTAGACTGTCTCTAATAATACATGTAGAAACCAACTGATAGTGACAGGGGCAGGAACAGAAGGTGGGGCCCGCGGTAATTGTAGGAGATGTCAGTCCTGCTCCGTTGGCCCTGACTGGGTTGCTCTGGTTAAAGAGGCACATTCCAGCCTAGCTGGGAGGTGCAGGGGGCCCTGGGGGCTCCCCTGGAAATGCGGCCCCTCCCCCCAGCCAGAGCTGCCTGTTATCATGGGAAGTTCAACAACCTGTTGCAGAAACCAGAGCCGCCAGCCCTCTGTAGACCCCCAGCCTTTGCACACCCGTAGCCTTTGCATACCCACAGGCCTTTGCAAACCCACAGGCCTTTGCAAACCCCAGCCCCATTACCTGCAAACTGCCCCTTTGGTGTACCCTTTTGCCTACTTCCCCATGTAATCTTCATCCTTTGACCCAATATAAGCAGCCGGCTTATGGGGGGGCAGCGCAGATGTCTGTGGGTGACCTGCTGCTCCCCCTGCTGCCGGCAGGACTGGAATAAGCGCTCACATAGGATCCAACCCTGTCTCTGGGGAATCGGCTCAGGAGTGACAGGCGCCGGACCCCTTGGCTGTCGGGTGACAATCACTGCACTTTATTACTTAGTCACCTTGCATACAGTGCAGTGTGGCCTATGTAAATGTTACATCACAATGGAAAAGCCGAATCACAGCCCACAGCCGGGCGCACCTTCCCAGCCCTGAGCACCCAGCAATGACCTCAGCAGATGCCCAGGCCGTGCCTTCCCTAGGAGGCCGCCATCCTCACGCCGAACATCAGTCCCATTTGGCTGTGTCAGGACTTGGTTGCGTACCACCCAGCAGCCCCGCGCCGTGTGTTTGGTGTCCTTTGAACATTGTATTTGTAGGCGCCATCCGTGCTGCTGCGTGGAGGCAGGTTTGTTCATTCTCGTGGTTTTTGTCAGACACTGCTGTGCGCGCTCAGCAATACTAACAGGTGTGTCAGTGGGTCGGCGTGGTTTCTGCCGCAAAGGCACCAAGTGGGCCGTACGTGTCAGTGCACAGCGGCGTCTGTGTACGTCCAGCTAGCCGCGTCTGAGACGGGAGGCTGGTCCCCATGGGCAGGAGCACTGGTGTCAGCAGTCACGGTGACAGGTGTGCAGTTTAGTTCATTGTGGTTTCAATTTGCATCTCCTAGTGACGAGGGAAACAAAACGCCTTACCTTGCATCATTTGGCTATTTAAGACAGCCTCTTAAATGTTTTTATTGATTTGGGAGAGAGAAAGGGAGAGGGAGAGGGAGAGGGGGAGGGAGAGGGAGAAGAAGAGGGGGAGGGAGAGGGGGAGGGAGATGGAGAGGGAGAGGGGGAGGGACAGGGACAGGGACAGGGACAGGGATCGGGATCAATCGGCTGCCTCCGCATGTTCCCTGACCAGGGATAGAACCCACAACCTGGCATGTACTCTGACCTGGACTCCAGCCTGCAACCTTTCGGTAAACAGATGGTGCTCCAACCAACTGAGCCACACAGGCCAGCGCTGGGCAGCCTCTCTTGCATGAAGCACCTAATACATTTTCTACCTTTTTTTGCTGCTGAACAGGGCAGGCAGCTTTGTCTCACTGATGGCCAAGGCTCCTTTGTATGTTACAAAAATAGGTCCTTTGTCAGATACCAGAGTATCTCCTACCTTGTGAGTGTGTTCACTGGAGACTTGATGACCAGAAGAGCTGATCATTAGGACAGTCAGGGTTATGGTCAATGTCTGTGCCCCGGGTGAGGAACCTGCTCACCATCTGTCATAAAGATGGTCTCACATGTTTGCTTCCGGATGTTTCCTGTTGTATCTGTCACACTTACACTCACAATCCAATTAGAGTGGGTATTTATGAAGGCTGTGCTTAGGAATCCAATGTTGCCCCTGAAGGACCCATTGTCCAACACTAATTATTGAAAAGCCCACCACTTCCACCTGCCCTGTGGGAGGCCACTCAGGACGATCAATGTGCTCTATAATTCATCGATTCACTTTTCTACATGATTAGCTTTTATAATTTCAGATTTTTTATTTTCTGTTGAGAGGAGGGTTACAATTTCTGACCTGGCAATGTGTATGCATTTGTTTATATTCTCTTAGCCTTACAACTCCTGTTTTAGATACGTTTAAAATTGTGCCTTTGTGAGCTATGTGCTCCTAATCGGCCTTTCCCACCTACTTGCTCTCTCTCTCCCTCTCTCTCTCCCTCCAGGAAGGACACCACTTAACAGGGCCTGAGCTCTGCTGAGTCAGGCAGGCGGGCAGAGCCGGTGGACCCTGGGCAGAGCCAGGCACCTGGTAGAGATGTAGAACTGACCCCCTGTCAGGCCTGAGTTTGACATCACTTTTGTAAGGGAAACAATTGGAAGTGCTCTAAATTTTCTTTAATCTATTGAAACTTTTTTTTCTGGGATCATAAAAGACTTGGTCCTAAAAGGTTGTTGAGATGAATGATTTTGTGACTCTTTTTGTTATTAAAATTTCAGAATATTCATGTTAGGTACATTTATCAGAATGTTAGTGGCATATCTCCAAATGTTTAACAGAATGGTAGTATTTTAATTATGTGGTCTGATTTTCAAAATAGAATTGTCATTAAATCAGAGAACTATACATCTTAGGGTAAGGAAAAAAATTAAAGAACAAAATAGAATAGAGAAACCAGAAATTGACCCAAACCACTATGCTCAATTAATATTTGACAAAGGAGGCAAGAGCATGCAATGGAGTCAAGACAGTCTCTTCAATAAATGGTGTTGGGAAAATTGGACAGATACATGCAAAAAAAAATGAAACTAGACCACCAACTTACACCATACACAAAAACAAACTCAAAATGGATAAAGGACTAAATGTAAGACGGGAAACCATAACAATCTTAGAGGAATCCACAGACAGCAAAATCTCAGACATATGCCGAAGCAATATCTTCACTGATACTGCTCCTCAGGCAACGAAACTAAAGAGCGAATAAACAAATGGGACTACATCAAAATAAAAAGCTTCTGCACAGCAAAGGAAACCATCAATAAAACAACAAGAAAGCCCACTGCATGGGAGAACCTATCTGTCAATGTCATCACTGATAAGGGTTTAATCTCCAACATTTACAGGGAACTCATACAACTTAACAAAAGGAAGATAAACAACCCAATAAAAAAATGGGCAATGGACCTAAATAGATACTTTCCGAAAGAGGACATAAGAAAGGCCAAGGGACATATGAAAACCTGCTCAAAGTAACTAATCATCTGAGAGATGCAAATCAAAACAACAATGAGGTACCATCTCACACCTGTCAGAAGGGCTATCATCAACACATCACAAATGACAAGTGCTGGCGAGGATGCAGAGAAAAAGGAACCCTCGTGCACTGCTGGTGGGAATGCAGACTGGTGCAGCCACTGTAAGAAGAGTATGGAGTTTCCTCAAAAAACTGAAAATGGAACTCCCATTTGACCCAGTGATCCCACTTCTAGGACTATATCCCAAGAAACTAGAAACACCAATCAGAAAGGATATATGCACCCCTATGTTCATAGCAGCACAATTCACCATAGCTAAGATTTGGAAACAGCCTAAGTGCCCATCAGCAGATGAGTGGATTAAAAAACTGTGGTACATCTATACAATGGAATACTATGCTGCTGTAAAAAGGAAGGAACTCCTACCATTTGCAACAGCATGGATGGACCTGGAGAGCATCATGCTAAGCGAAATAAATCAGTCAGAGAAAGATAAATATCACATGATCTCACTCATTTGGAGAATATAATGAACAAAATAAACTGATAAACAAAAACAGATGCAGAGACAGAGAAGCATCGATCAGATGCTCAAACCTCAGAGGGAAGGTAGGGGAGGGTGGGGGTAAGGGAGAGAGATCAACCAAAGGACTTGTATGCATGCATATAAGCCTAACCAATGGGCACAGACACCAGGGGGGTGAGGGGATGAATGAGGGGAGGGGGAAATGGGGGTATAAGGACACATATGTAATACCTTCATCAATAAAGAAGAAAAAGAACAAAATATCAAATGCAGTCTGATGACTGATTGTAAGACAATGTCTAAATCCTAAATGTTACAAGTCTTATGTATTCCCGTGTCCATGTTTATGACCCTCTTTAAAATTCTGGGCATGTTCCACTCATATAGACAGACTAGAGGCCCAGTACATGAATTCGTGCAGGGGTGGGGTCCTTCCGCCTGGCCAGCGATTGGAGTCAATTGGGGCCAGCCAGCTGGGAGGAGGGATTGCGGAAGGTTGGCCAGTCACTGGATGTTGGCTGTGGAAGCACACTGACCACCAGGGGGCAGCTTCTGCACCTGCCCCCTGGTGGTCAGTGTGCGTCATAGCGACCGGTCATAATGGTCACTTAGGCTTATATATATATATATAGGTATTCTTGACTTCACAAAACTGGCCCTGAGAGGCACCCACTTTGCTTACATGCAGCTGTGCTCCGAAGAGGGACTCAGCTCAGAATGGCCCACAGCTCACACCTGCCTTCCTGTGACCCAGTTCACACCTCCTCCCAGGTGGGAGGCAGCCAAGGACGACGGGTGCAGGACTGGTCCCACTTCTGGACATTTCCAAGGGCCGCTTCCCTTCCAGAACCCCAGGCATTGCTGCTCCCTCCCCTGGAGTTGCATTTTCTCCCTCTGCCCAACCCTGAACTTTGTCAGTACCTTCCAAGGACGTTGAGCCCAAAACAGGGCTGGATATCAGACAGGGTGGTGAGTAGTCACAAGCAAAGGAAGTTGAACTCCCAATGAACGAGCCTTTCTATCAAGGGCAGAGCCCAGGGTGGCCCAGACACCAGGTGGTACCGACTCCATGGAGTGCCGGAGAGTCGTGACTGTCCAGATTCCCTTGGGCAGCTCACGCCTGGAGAAACGGCTCTGCCCGCCGTGTCGATGGCCACGCTTCTGCTTCATGGAAGACTGTCCCCCGCGAGGCAGCGTGCACCCCGAAGACTGTGCTTCTCTGGTCGCTGGGTGAAGTTCAATAGATTTTATTTCATCAACTCTGCAAAGCATCTTACTCAACATGTTATACACTTAAGTTTTATTTTCTATGGAATGGTTGACTTTTAAATGTTATTTTGTTCTATCTTGCATTCATTTCTTACCTTTCCATTTGACATGTTTTTTTTTATGTATGTTTATTTTTACACAGATTCTTATTAAGTTCTATAGCTAACCAATGTAAAAATTCACATGGGTGCTATTATAAGATTTTTTATTCTGTTTTATCTGGCATTAGTATTAATTCACCTGTTTTCTTGAGTTCAATTGCTTGATGTAGGTATCATTCCATTCATTAATTTTCAACAGTTCTTACTCTATGTCATTTTAGATATCTCCTAAACTACCATAAGGTGAGTTTTGTTTGTCTAACCCAATTTCCTCTGCTTTTTTATTTTTTTGTTTTTTCAGAGAAAGAAGGGAGAGGGAGAGAGCAAAACATCAAGCAGCTGCCTCCCACACGTCCCTCACCAGAAATTGAGCCTACAACCCAGGCATGTGCCCTGACCAGGACTCAACCCTTCAAAGAATGGAATGACACCCAACCAACTTCACCATGCTGGCCGGCTCCTCTGCTTTTCAGTAAAGGATTTAAACAATGTATACCTCATATACATTTTTGTTTATTACTTATGGTAGCCCCCTTTTTTTTGTTTTATTTCTGGAGTGATGTACAAACTTCTTTCCAGAACCCATCCATGTTATAGCATTTCAGACTTTGTATACATTAACACTACTGGCCACTACAAACTCAGCAAGATTCAATTCACAATAATAAACGCATCTGGATTTGACAAGAAGTATCTCACATTTGTGTTCCTCCGTATCCTCAACTCTGTACGTTGGGGTCATCTGGCACTTACTCCCTAACCTTGCTCATTTTATAAATTTATGCAAAAATATTAGCATTAATTATACTTTACAAGTCTCTTTTCCCACCATTTGTTATAGGTTAAATCACGTCCATCCAAAAAACTCATATGTTAAAGTCCTGGGCCCCAGCACCTCAGAATGAGGCATTTGAAAACAGGGTCACAAAACACATCACTAA
Organism: Cnephaeus nilssonii; assembly: GCF_951640355.1. Taxonomy (NCBI): domain Eukaryota; kingdom Metazoa; phylum Chordata; class Mammalia; order Chiroptera; family Vespertilionidae; genus Cnephaeus; species Cnephaeus nilssonii. The sequence continues at coordinate 3,398,000 of NC_137076.1, forward strand.
TTAGTTAACTTGAGGCCAGACAGAAGCCATTGGCCCCTGAGCCAATGTGATTTGTATCCTTCTATTAGAGGGGACCTGAAGGTAGCCACACACACAAGAGGTGCACCACGTGGAAGGAAGGCCAAGATCAGGCGATGTCTCTATAAACCAGACACACCAGGATTGCTGGCCGCCCATCAGGATGCAGGAGAGACAGGCATGGAACAGATTCCTGCTGACAGTCCTCAGCGGGACCAGCCGGCTGACACCGTGAGCTAGGATCCTGGTCTCTGTGACTCTGCGGACAATACATTTCTCTTGTTTAATCCGCTGGCCGTGGTATTTTGTTATGGCCGTCCAAGCAAACTAACACACCGCTCTTTTTAAAGGTATGTTTCCTCTTTTCCTCTCTCCTTCTCTTTCGCCTGTACAGCTATTCTGCCACACATTTCTGTGTAAACTCCCCTGCCAGGGTTCTTGTCCCAGCATTACGAAGGGGTTCAGCAATCTGGAGAAAGGCTGTGTGTAGATTCAATAAAGAGTCCAAAGACGAAAGATAGTTTTGAAAGGCATTGGGGGTCAGAGGAGCTTCAGCTAAAGGAGCTAAAGACTTCTCCTTGACTCAGGACCCTGCTTTTTATTAACACAATTTGTCTTAAGGCAAGGTGGAGATAATACACTTCAAAGTGTAGGGTTTCAAGGGGTAGGGTTTACAGAAGCATTGTCAGATTGGGGAATAGCCTACAGCTGTTCAGGTGTTTGGCCAACAGGAGGCAATAACATGTAGATTAAGATGCCCTGAGCTGTCTGGCAGCACATAATTATCCTATTCAGGTTTGGGGGGAGATGCTTTTCCAGCCATTCCAACAGATGGTTACATATGTGGCTCAGCCCTTGTTGAGCCCCCAGGCTTCATCAACCTTTTGATGAAACTCTTGTAATTATGACATGCTAGAACTGGTTCCCGGCCCTCCCCTGCCCACGCTCCCACTTTCACACCTTCCGTTGACTCCCAAGATTGCCAACGCAGTCCTGTGACAAAATGAGCCCTGCTGTCCTTCTCTCTCCTCCAGTTCACCTTCCGCCTCCCTCTCCCCCTCGGGCCCAGGGAGCCCTTTCCTCACAGCCAGGCTCATGGGGCCACTTTCCCCTCAGTGTCCACGGTGGCTCCCGTTCCACCTGCCGGCAGCTCCAGAACTGAGTCTCAACTCTAGACCATCCATGGCTCGTGGCCTGCGTGGTCCATGATGAGGCGAATCTCAGATCCCTCTCCCAGCTCTGATTTTTCTCACACACCAAGGACCGATGTCTCTTTCCCCACAGGTGGCTCTGGTCCCTCTTCCTCCAAACGCACTTTACAGCTTGGTCCAAGGCCACTGAGCATGTTTGGAGAGACATTTTCCCCCCCAGTTTTAATCCCCTCTCTCTCCCGCTGTGCTATTTTGAGAGCCATGTTATCTTTTTGGATGGGTATAGAGTTATAAATCGGCTGGTGGCTGACTCTCGGACCACTCCTGCAAGTTCACACTTAGCCATGCGACTGGAGGAGAGTGTGGGCTGGATGCTGGCTGAGCGCGTGGATGAGGTGAAGCTTTCAACCACACCCTTTGGAAACGTCTTTTTTTGTGTGTGTTTTTTTTTGCGCGGGGGTGGGGGGGTGGGGTAGGGTTATGTCAGGAGGCCCGTGTGACTTTGAGTTCAGAGCTGTGCCTCCCCACCCAGGTGCAGCAATAATTTAGTCCTAGCAAACAGCGGCATGTGGTTATATTTAAGACAGAGTTTATGCAGCCAAAGAGTTAGCTTACTCTTGGTTTGCTATTCAATGTTAATTTAAAGTGAAGTTGAGAGAATGTAAATCAGAAATGTTTCGTTCATTCAAATGGTAATATCCAAGGCCAATTTCTTCTTACCACTGTTTACTTCTTGCTATTCATGAAATAAAATCAATCAGTAGCAAACTGATCTTTTTATTTTACATTCACACCAGTTTCTATATTTAGGATAAAGATTTCTTAAAAAGAAGCAAAAGAACCCCAAAAACCCAATTATGGCTTTCTTTACCATAATTGTCCATTCTAAAAATTGAGAAATACATGAACTCTTGTATAATAATTATTCAAAAATCTTAAAAAATGTGACATAAAAGATTTATTAAACATACCACATGATTTTAACAAAAATGACAGGAACCTCCCTATTATGTCTGAAACACAGTTTCCACAGCCTTCCTCACTGCATGCCATACGTGCCCCAGCACAGTCCCTGAGGGGTCTTGTCCGCGGGGGAGTTGATGAGAGGCAGAGAGAAGTGGATAAGTTGGTAATGACAGAGGCACTGCTTTCAGAATTCATTTACATGAGGAATGGGCTCCCAGTAAGACTCTCGGGAAAGGTGAGCGCTGGGCCGGTCATCTTTTCTGTCTGCTTTTATGGAAGTTTTATGGAATGAATGTTTTCCTAACCCACCGGTCTATGAATGAGTGACAGCTGCAAGACACACCCCGCCCTGGAGCAGCACTGCACACACAGCCGGTTTTCATTATCAAGGAATCATTGTGTGAATTTTCATCTGTGCTTATTCTCTATTGGCTCTCCTAAGAAATCTGATTATCTTTTCCCCTGAGTGTCTAGTGAATGAGGTTAGCCTTCTCTTGTGCTGTGGGTGTGTGTGCTGTGGGTGTGTGCTGGGAGTGTGTGTGCTGTGTGCTGGGAGTGTGTGTGCTGTGTGTTGTGAGTGTGTGTGTTGTGAGTGCATGTGCTCTGGGTGTGTGTGTTCTGAGTGTGTGTGTGCTGTGTGTTGTGAGTGTGTGTGCTGAGTGTGTTGTGGGTGACTGTGCAGGATGGGTGTGTGTTGTGGGTTGTGTGTTGTAGGTGTGTGTGTGCTATGGATGTGTGTGCTATGCGGTTGTGCTGTGGGTGTGTGTGCTGTGGGTGTGTGTGCTATGGGGGTGTGATGTGGGTGTGTGTGCTGTGGGTGTGTGTGCTATGGGGTGTGATGTGGGTGTGTGTGCTGTGGGTGTGTGTGCTATGGGGTGTGATGTGGGTGTGTGTGCTGTGGGTGTGTGTGCTATGGGGTGTGATGTGGGTGTGTGTGCTGTGGGTGTGTGTGCTATGAAGGTATGTTATAGGTGTGCATGTCCATGTGAGGACCATGCAATGAGCATCTCATGAAGGCTCCCTGCCCCCTCCGCCCGTATTTTACATAGACACAGGCCCCTCTGGGCTGGGTCAGTGCCTGTGATGGGTCAGCCAGGAGCAGGCCTCGGCTTCAGAGGGATGCAAGGATGCTTTCCCTGAGTGGAGAAGTCCGTACAGCAGGCAACAGCAAGAACCCCGAGCTTTGGGGGTCCATAATGTCCGTGGAACCCTTTCTGAGGGAGGATGTGAGAGCTCAGTCGCTTGATCCAGAATGCTTGAACATTAGATCACAGGCAGCCACCTCTGTCTCTTCCTCCTTTCTGCGTCCAGAAGTGGGCACACACAGGCATCAGTGAATGCAAATAAAATTAACCACAGGCGCTCCTGCACACAAAGGGGCTGCTGATGCTGGCGGCTTCCCTCCAGGAATCTGCTGGTGGGGTCTGTGGGTAAACACTTGCAGGTGGCATGTTCCCTCTATCAGAGACACCTGCGCGGGCTGCTGGCAGTTTCTGAGAAACTGAACCATCTCAGAATGCGCACACCCGCCTGGTGAGCGAGAGCTCGGGTGGGTTCTTCCTTAGGAAACGAAGGCGTGGGTGGGCTCACCGCATCCCCAGCAGCTCTCTGCCCCGCAGAGGAACCGGGTGCAGCAGAGGCTGCTGTTCTTGCCTTTCCTTCACCCCCAGTGAACCCAGTTCTTCCTTCTGCACTCGGTCACTCACCACTTATCACACAGAACTTACCAGAAAGACATCTGCATGATAAAGTGATCTGCTCACATTATCTTTCCCTCCATCCCCCTCCTGGTGGAGAGTGATGGGATGAGAAACCAAGGACTTCTATCTTCTCCAGTGAGTGCCCACCTTCAGCTCAACCTTCCCCTTTCTTGGGCTCAGAGGAGCCCTACTTAGAGGTTCAGATGTGTCCATTTCTGAATTAATAAGAAAGAAAGGGCCCGGCCAGCGCGGCTCAGTGGCTGAGCATGGATCTATGAACCAGGAGGTCATGGTTCGATTCCCAGTCAGGGCACATGCCTGCGCTGTGGGCCCGATCCCCAGTGTGGGATGTGTAGGAGGCAGCCGGTCCATGATTCTCTCTCATTGTTGATGTTTCTATCTCTCTCTCCCTCTGCCTTCCTCTCTGAAATCAATAAAAATATATATTTAAGTTTTCCTTTAAAAAAAAAGAAAAGAAAGGGCACTTGTTTCCTCACACTCCATCTCCTCTTTCTTCGCCTCACTGACAGTGAATCCCGGAGGACTGGCGCTGCCCCCTGCCCGGCCACTCTCCTTCCATTTCTCTGGACTGGGGCAGATTCTGAAGAGGAGTTATATTTACCTCTGTGCAGAAAGAGGCCCAGAGCGCCAGAGCTGCTGTGGCCACTGCCAAGTGCAAAACCAAGCCGGGTCCGGCAGCACACAGATGAGAAATAAACCCTCCCTTTACCTGGTAAATGCACTGTAAATCATTGTGCAAGCAGAGCTAGGCCTGGCTGTGCCAGAACAAAACCATGAGTGTTTAATGGATGTCTTTCATTTCCCTTCTCTGTTTGAAATTGTTTGCCAAAACAAAAGAAGCATATGTGGTTGTGTCTGTATTTTATCAACTCTATCTAGTGTTATAATACCCATACACTTCTTTTTTAAAAATATATTTTTATTGATTTCAGAGAGGAAGGGAGAAGGAAAGAGAGAGATAGAAACATCAATGATGAGAGAGAATCATGGATTGGCTGCCTCCTGCACTCCTCACACTAGGGATTGAGCCCATAACCTGGACATGTGCCCTTGACTGTAATCAAACCCAGGACCCTTCAATTCGCAGGCTGACGCTCTAGCCACTAAACCAAATCAGCTAGGGCTCACTTTTTTAATGTGTCTTCAATTTCAGAGTTATTCTGGCACATCCCTAAATCTCTGGAATTATGTTTGGGGAAATCTATGAATAAACAATATTGAGAGGTAAAATGTTGAGCTACATTCTTACTTAATGGATACACATTGTAGTTGAACCTCCACTAGGAAAAGTGAAATGTTTTAATAGATTATATGCTAGCATAAAGCTTTGGGCTATTAAATATAAATTACATCACTAATTTGTATGTTGCTATGCTCATTGTGGTCCTCAAAATGAACACTAAAACATGCTAATATCTGTATAATCACAGTGTAAATATTCATAATGAAATAAATGTTTAAAAGCTACACTAAGATTAGCATTACTAAGATAGCCTCCTCTGACTTAGGAGGTATCATAATAATTGTCAAAAATAGGTATCTAAGGTTTTATTTGAAAAACTTCTTTTCACCTTGTAACCTTTTTTCCTCAAATGTCCTTAAATAATTTCATCAGCTGAAAACTCGAAGAATTTTAAGGTACGTAGTGTTTGTGACACTTCTTTTATTTCTAAACATGGATCAAATATCATAGAAATATGTTCAATTACAAAGACGAAAGCCCAGTAGAAATTTATCTTACCTGCCATTTTCACAAGAAACTAAATGATTTTCAACCACAAGGGACCCGGTTCTCCTAGAACATGCTTTCTGAAGATCGGGGGGGGGGGGGGGGGGCGGGGGGGAGGCAGGAAAATGAACTCCGAACCAAAGTGACGTCATTACCTACAGCATTGCTTCAAGTGCTTTACAGAATTAACCCCAAGCAGCACCTTGGGAGTTTGCACCTATCACTTTCATTTTTATCTATTTATTTTTAAGAATATTTTTTATTGATTTCAGAGAGGAAGGGAGAAGGAGAAAGAGATAGAAATATCAATGATGAGAGAGAATCATGGGTCAGCTGCCTCCTGCACGCCCCACACTGGGGACCTAGGCTGCAACATCGGCATGTGCCCTGACTGGGAATGGAACTGTGACCTCCTGGTTCATAGGTCAACACTCAACCACTGAGCCACGCCAGCCGGGCTACCATTTTCATTTTGATGATGAGGATGCTGACCACAGAGCTGGGGGCTGTGTTGTCCAAGTTGTACAGCCAGTGAGCTGCAGAGCCGCCCGGCAGAGCACTTCCCTGGGACGGAGATGCTGAGTATAAACCAGGGAACCCTTTGCCCACGTGGCCCAACTGGGGGTGATCATTTCACTGCTGAAGAAATGAGAGTATTCCAGAACTCCTCATACTGACACCAGCATGTTTTCTAGGTAAGTAACTGAAGAGAGAGAATAAATAATTTAATTGGGAGATTCCAGTGAATATTGACACTATCCTTTGGGTTCAAACCAAATTGATATAACCTCTGATAAAGTTAAGACCTAAGCCCTGTATTTCCTCATACGTAATAATAAAATGTAATAGGATTTCTATTTTATAGTGTATAGCATATTTAGTGTAATGTGTGTATTACACGTGCATATATGTAATAATATACGCATGTATATTACAGATACAGGAGGAAACTAGCGTATACCATCCGGTCCACTAGGCTAGGTGCCTCCCATTACTGAATTAACTTTTAACCAATAATTCTGATGCTTGTCAAGAGCATGTTAAATCAGACTAATGCCTCCATGAGCATCGATCTAGTCAGAACAAGATTTGTACAGATGGACACAATATAAGCAACCAGTGCAAACAGTTCAATGCACCGTAATCAAATTAGACCTTATCGAGATCAACCTTGCCACCATTCTGTGGGAATGCTGCTGTCCCATCTCTTCTGTACCCACAGTCTGTCCATTATAGCCATCCCTTTGGATCAGAAAACAAAATGAACTTATCGTGAAAATGTCCCTGAGAAACCTCGACTGGGGAAAGGGAAATTAAAGTCCAAACCATTGTGTCCACATGAGGTAATTTTAAACGAGGAATTCCATAGAGAGTGTGAGAGGGTGCCGCTGGAGGAGGCACACAGAGCCCCTGAGTGTACGTGGATATTGCAGGGGGATATGGAATAGGACTTTTGCTTGAGTCAAGGTTTAAAAACTGGTTTTCCAAAAGAAAAATGGCTGCTGTGAAATTCAAGAAAAGCTTCCCTTTGAGGTTCACATACATTTCTGTTTTTGTCCTTGGATATGAGGCTTGTTGTAAAACATTGAATCTTCCTTTATAATATATTTATTATTTTTAATATAATTTTTTTTTAATTTCAGAGAGGAAGGGAGGAGAGAGAAAGATGGAAACATCACTGATGAGAGAGAATCATTGATCAGCTGCCTCCTGTACGCCCCCCTACTGGGGATTGAGCCTGCAACCCGGGCATGTGCCCTGACCGGGAATTGAACCCTGACCTCCTGGTTCTCCTGGTTCATAGGCCGATGCTCAACCACTGAGCCATGCTGGCTGGGCTATTAGATTTTTATTTGCCGGGAAACTCAGGTAATAATATTGTAGGTAAACTTTTTAAGAGTCTGAGGCCAAAACCTAATGAGCATAGTCTTCAGACACCAGGGGTTCAGCGCCCCCATTCTGGGGGTCAAGAAGCCGAGTGTGTACTCACGATGATGATAACTTTAACATCGAAACACTTCGATCTTATTTGTGAATTGATCATCTGAAAAATATATATCCCAACAGATTAAACATAATGAGGAAAATATCAAAATTAACATTTTCATGGTGACATTTGAAAGAAATACTAAAATATGCGAATTTAACATTGACTAAATTATTTTAAATATCAAGTGCACTCTTAGCTCATTTTTTCCTCATATGGAAAGAAGAGTTTATATTTAGAATTCTAATTTCCTGAATTTAGAATTCTATAAACTTCCTGTTACACATGTGTAAAAGTATTGTGAAGAAATTAAGAAAAACAATTTAAGATGTCTTAACTTGTTTAGATTGTTTCTTAAAAATATATGAGCCAATACTCCAAAAGGAAAAGGAAAATTAACAATTTACACTAAAAATGAGCTTGGTGCTAATTAAAATGCCCTCAAATGTCCTTCTAAATTAAGTATTACCATCATATTTAATCCTATAAATATGAGCTTTACTTCATCTAAAGAGCCTGAAGTTTAGTTTTGATGTAATTTTGATGAAAATGGTGTGTGTTGGGCAGAGTCACTATTTGAAACGTTTAACATACATTATTGTTCTTGTCTTTCCACCCCCTGGCTTCTGTCCACAGGAGTTTGTGTGTGAGTTTGTAGATAAGCAACAGTCTTAATTAAGATCTGACTGAAGGTTAGAAAACAAAAATATTGTTCCTCCGTCTAATTCCTATTTCCTGTGTTTCATGCAATCTAGATGAACATTAATCTGCACTTACCTGTGAGATACCCACACTTGCTGGTGTGGGCTCGGTTACCTTCTTCAGTCCTGCTCCTGACAGTCCCACAGCTTGAGTCCATCCCCTGGAATGTTCTGGAAGCCTGATTTCCTTCCTCTGATTAGAACCTGTTACCCCTCATCTCCGTGACCAGCCCAGGGTGGGCAAAGAGCATACGTTATCAAAGGAGACGTGAGGGATGCGTGTCTGCAGAAGCCACGCGGCAAGGCAGACGGACCATCCGACCATCCGACCATCCGACCATCCGACCATCCGACCATCCGAGGCCGCTGGGCCTTTAGCCTCCGCCCAGAGAGCAGCCTTCGCATGCAGAACACAGCGCAAGTCACAGGTGGCCGAGCAGTCTGCCTCCCAGTGATGCTATGCTGTCGAGTCTGCAGTAAGATAACCTCGGCCCCGCAGGTGGACTCCAGTTACTGAGCCACGTGAGTCAATGGTTCCAGCCCATTCCATCGTTTCATTTGGCATGTGTGGGAACCCTGATCAGAGCACGCTTGATGTGCAAGGCCAATTTGCCACACGCGTGTGCCAAGGCAATGACAGCAGTTTTACTGTGTGACTGCGCAGGCACACTCTCTGTAGCCTCTCTTGTCTAAGTTGGCATGAAGATGTGTTACTGACCAGCCGTGCGCAGCTGCGTTGTAGGGCTACTTTGAAGAACTGTTTCGTAAGAGCTCCCATGGTAGCAATGGCGACTAGTCTGCAACAACGTCTCTCCTTTATGCCTTCGACTTCCCATGTCTTCTTCCAATGTCCGGGGTCCACGGAGGTCTAGCCCCTCGCAGGGGAGCTGAGACCCCACAACATGCATCCCCCTAAAAAAAACCCAAAACCTTTCCATTTGTAGCTAAAAGTTAACCTTTTCTAATTTTTTCTTTTTTTTCAAATACTGTTTTTTATTGACTTCAAAGAGGAAGGGAGAGGGAGAGAGAGATAGAAACATCAATAATGAGATAGAATCATTGATCGGCTGTCTCCTGCATGATTCCTACTGGGGATTGAGCCCGAAACCCGGGCATGAGCCCTTGACTGGAATCAAACCCAGGACCCTTCAGTCCGCAGGCCAACACTCTATCCACTGAGCAACACCAGCCAGGGCCTTTTCTAATTTCTTAACATAACACTGTGACAGAACCGGAAGAGATGATTCATCTCCGCAGCAAGCTGTGTTCACTTAGGGGCGGATCGCAGGGGGACAGGACAGGAAGGGCTAAACATGCAGCTTAAGTTTACACACACACGGCTGCTAACGTAGCTCTCTCGGCAGCACTCACCATCGCCTTTCTACCAGAGCAAACCAAACACCGCATGGCCTCCACCCTCTCTGTGAAAGGGCGCCCCGTAAGTGAATGCAGTCTAGAGGAGTCAGCCTTGCTTGACGACTCGCTTAGTTACAACTCGCTTTTCAGCGTCTCCATCAAAAGTCCGCACGTTCTGCCCTGAGAAAGGGATTCCTTTCTGTCATGTTGGCCCCTGAGCAGTTCTGCTTCCTCACCCCAGCGACCGGCTGTGCTGAGCCGCCCGCGCCCATGGCAATCCGGACCCGGGGCAGCGTGGAGACACGCAGCAAGGCCCGGTTCACACGAAGGAGAGCGGTGCGTGTGGACTGCTTTCTCCATGTGGTTAACCTTATGCTCCTCCCCTCCCTGACTTCGGCATGTTGTTACCGACGCCTGCACATTTCTGATGATTCTGTGGAAGTGTGTGAATAGGTCGCACCTGTCTGTCTTAGACTTCAAAAACTCATCATTTATTCAAAAGACTTCAGCTAACATCATCATATTTCCCCCTCTGACTGGCATCTGAAAAGTGCCCGATGACACTGACTTCACATTGCATCCTGGTTGTTGAAATATTAGACAGCCTGTAACAGAGACAAAGAGATGCGTTTCAGAATCAGAAGGCAGTGGCCACGGCTGTGGAGGCAATGCCATGCCGCCAACGTGGAATCAGACAATTAAATCTGCTCTGTCACACCCCAGGCGTGGCACCAACACAGGGGCATTAGAAAGAAGTTGGCCTTGGAGACACGTTTCAAACAGAGCAAACCAAATACTACATATTCTCATGCCTGCCTGCTAAATACTCTTTCAATTACACTTATCTAGTGTAAATGAATACCTCCTACTATAAAATAGAATCCTAGCACGCATTTAGTTTAAAGAATATACTCTATCCCCGTGGTCAGCAAACTGCAGCTCGCGAGCCACATGCGGCTCTTTGGCCCCTTGAGTGTGGCTCTTCCACAAAATACCACGGCCTGGGCGAGTTTATTTTGAAGAAGTGGCGTTAGAAGAAGTTTACGTTTAAAAAGTTTGGCTCTCAAAAGAAATTTCAACGTTGTACTGTTGATATTTGGCTCTGTTGACTAATGAGTTTGCTGACCACTGCTCTATCCCATTGACATTAAAAAACAAACAAACACGCAAATACATTTAAATCTATATACAGTGAAAAAATCTAAAAGCTTGGAGGTTATAACTGTTTCATTACCAGGAATTTCACCCCTAAAATTTGACATGGTTAAATTGTATGTAACTGCTGATATCAATAACACTTTTAAGTGGAGGAACGTGAGGAGTATATGACAAATTGTGCATATACGAGAGGCCTGGTGCACGGATGCATGCACATTGAAAGGAAATGAATTAGAAGGTGGCCGGTGGGGTGGGACTGGGTGAGATGGGCTGGATGTGCCCTGGAGCCAACCTCCCAAGGTCCCGCCCTGGCTGGCCCCACCTGAGGCAGTGCTGGGGTATGAAGGGTGTCTGCGGAGTGAGCAGGGTCCCTCCAGCAGGTGGGGTCCCTCAGCCTGGCCTGCAGGGATAAGGCCAAAACCAGCTTTCTGACTTCTGCTGAGGGGTCCTGGATTGCCAGAAGGTGGTTCTTCTCTCTGATTCTGGGTGTGTCACCCGAGAACCACAGCTGCCAGGTCACCACAGCTCAGCAGCTACTGCATTGAGCATCTGTCCCATGGTGGTCAGTGCATGTCATAGCTACCAATCAGACAGTTGGACCAGAGGGTCGCTTAGGCTTTTATATATCCTATCTAATAAAAAAGTAATATGCTGATTGACCGTACCTCCGCCACACCCACAGCCAATCAGGGGTGCTATGCAAATTAACCCAGCAAAGATGGTGGGTAAATTTGCATATACAGGCGGGAGGGGCAGCGCTCTATGCCGCCGGCTGGATCCAAGCCACAATCGCGGACCTGGGCAGGCAGCATGGGGCAGTGCCCGATGCCGCTGGCTGGATCCAAGCCAAGATGGAGGACCGGGCAGGTGGTGGGGGGCAGCACCCTATGCCATCAGCTGGATCCAAGCTGCGATCATGACGCCTGCCTGGTCCAAGCCACAATGGGAAACCAGGAAAGCAGCATGGGGCAGCACACTAGGCCACTGGCTGGATCCAAGTCACGATCGCAGACCCAGGCCTGTGGCATGGGGCAGTGCCCCACACTGCTGGTGGGGTCCAAGCCGTGTGGACCCGGGAGCCCCTGCCAAGGCCTGCCTGTGGGGTCGAGCAGAGCAAGAAAGCTGGCGGCTTAGAGGGCATCGCTCCCTCTGGAGTCCCAGCTTCCGCATCCCAGCTGTGGAAACTGACAACAGGTAGGAGGAAGTCCCACCCCCACAGAACCAGCAGTTGGTCACACAGCTCAAAGGCCTGACAGCCAGGACTCTCATTCACCTGTATCTCCGACCGTGGCAGTAGAGAGGTGGGACTATGTCCAAAGAAAAACTGTTGATACAACATAGCTCTGCAGCAGAAAGATGCTGACGTTATCAACAGAAAATGTCTGAAAAGCAAAGGGCATGTTTGAAGAGCAAAGGGCATCTTGAAAGAAGGCGATGCCTGCGACAGAATGTATCTGAAGAGCAGCTATTGGAAAAACGTCGCTCTGAAGCCGAAAAACACCGGCATCATCGACAGAAAATGTCTAAAGACCAACATGCCTTTGAAGTTGAAAGAGGGCGGTGGCGAAGACAGAATATGTCTAGAGAACAGTCATCAACATGTACTAGTAATACTGGTAGGAACTGCCTTCTCAGCGAAAATGGAGTACATGAGGATGCAATTCTCGAACATAGTTGTGGTGGAATGACTGCTAGATGTGAATTTTGCCTATCACTAAATTTCTCTGATGAAAAACCATCCAATGAGAAATTTACTCCATGTTGTAGCAAAGGGAAAGTCTCTCCAAATGATATACATTTTCCAGATTACTCGGCATATTTAAAAAGGTTAATGATAAACGAAGATTCTGACAGTGAAAAATTCATGGAAAATATTCGATCCATAAATAGTCCTTATGCTTTTGCTTCCATGGGTGCAAATATTGCATCGCCATCAGAGTATGGGCCACACTGCTTTAGAATACATGGACAAGTTTATCACCGTACTGGAACTTTACATCCTTCGGATGGTGTTTCTCGGAAATTTGCTCAACTCTATATTTTGGATACAGCCGAAGCTACAAGTAAAAGATTAGCAATGCCAGAAAACCAAGGCTGCTCAGAAAGACTCATGGTCAACATCAACAACCGCATGCATGAAATAAATGAATTAACAAAATCGTACAAGATGCTACATGAGGTAGAAAAGGAAGCCCAATCTGAAGCAGCAGCAAAAGGTATAGCTCCCACAGAAGTAACTACGGCAATTAAATATGATCATAACTGTGACCCAGGTAGATATAATTCTCCCCGTGTAACCGAGGTTGCTGTCATATTCAGAAACGAAGATGGAGAACCTCCTTTTGAAAGGGACTTGCTCATTCATTGTAAACCAGATCCCAATAATCCAAGTGCCTCTACAATGAAACAAATCAGTATCCTTTTCCTACATTAGATGCAATGACATATCCTATTCTTTTTCCACATGGTGAAAAAGGCTGGGGAACAGATATTGCATTAAGACTCAGAGAAAACAGTGTACTCAACAACAATACTAGACAAAATGTAAGGATACGAGTCACACAAATGCAGTATTATGGATTTCATCTCTCTGTGAGGGACACATTCAATCCTATTTTCAATGCAGGAAAATTAACTCAACAGTTTATTGTGGGTTCATATTCAAAAATGGAGGCCAATCGGATAAATTTCATTAAAGCAAACCAATCTAAGTTGAGAGTTGAAAAATATAGTGGTTTGATGGATTATCTCAAATCTAGATCTGAAAATGACAATGTACCTATTGGTAAAATGATAATACTTCCATCATTTTTTGAGGGTAGTCCCAGAAATATGCAGCAGAGATATCAGGATGCTATGGCAATTGTAACGAAGTATGGCAAGCCCAATTTATTTATAACCATGACATGCAACCCCAAATGGGCAGATATTATAAACAATTTACAACGCTGGCAAAAAGTTGAAAACAGACCTGACTTGGTAGCCAGAGTTTTTAATATTAAGCTGAACGCTCTTTTAAATGATGTATGTAAATTCCATTTATTTGGCAAAGTAATAGCTAAGATTCATGTCATTGAATTTCAGAAACGAGGACTGCCTCACGCTCACATATTATTGATATTAGATAGTGAGTCCAAATTACATTCAGAAGATAACATTGACCATATAGTTAAAGCAGAAATTCCAGATGAGGACCAGTGTCCTCGACTTTTTCAAATTGTAAAATCAAATATGGTACATGGACCATGTAGAATACAAAATCCAAATAGTCCATGTATGGAAAATGGAAAATGTTCAAAGGGATATCCGAAAGAATTTCAAATTGTGACCATTGGAAATATTGATGGATATCCCAAATACAAACGAAGATCTGGTAGTACCATTTCTATTAGAAATAAAATTGTTGATAATACTTGGATTGTCCCTTATAACCCGTATTTGTGCCTCAAATATAACTGTCATATAAATGTTGAAGTCTGTGCATCAATTAGAAGTGTCAAATATCTATTTCAATACATCTATAAAGGGCATGATTGTGCAAATATTCAAATTTCTGAAAAAAGTATTATCAATCATGGAGAAGTACAGGACTTCATTGACTCCAGGTATGTGAGCACTCCTGAGGCTGTTTGGAGACTTTTTGGAATGTGAATGCATGACCAATCTCATGCAATCACAAGATTAGCTATTCATTTGCCAAATGATCAGAATTTGTATTTTCATGCCGATGATTTTGCTGAAGTTTTAGATAGGGCTAAAAGACATAACTCAACTTTGATGGCTTGATTCTTATTGAATAGAGAAGACTCTGATGCACATAATTATTATTATTGGGAGATTCTACAGCATTATGTGTTTAATAATTATTTGTGGATAAAACTGTGAAAGTATTAAGTAGACTGTTCACTGTGAGCTTTAGAGAACCAGAACGATATTACCTTAGACTTTTGCTTCTGCATGTAAAAGGTGCGTTAAGTTCTGAGGATCTGCGAACTGTAGGAGGTGTAACTTATGATACATTTCATGAAGCTGCTAAACACCGAGAATTATTACTGGACAACATTATCTGGAATGATACGATTGACGATGCAATCATCCTTAATATGCCCAAACAACTGCGGCAACTTTTTGCATACATATGTGTGTTTGGATGTCCTTCTGCTGCAGACAAATTATGGGATGAGAATAAATCTCATTTTATTGAAGATTTCTGTTGGAAATTGCACCGAAGAGAAGGTGCCTGTGTGAACTGTGAAATGCATGCCCTTAACGAAATTCAGGAGGTATTCACATTGCATGGAATGAAATGTTCACATTTCAAACTTCCAGACTATCCTTTATTAAGCAAATACATGTGATGAATTGTATGAGCGACAACAGGCAGAGGTTTTGGTAAATTCTCTGAATGATGAACCGTTGGCAGCCTTTCAGACTATAACTTCAGCCATTGAAGATCAAACTGTACACCCTAAATGCTTTTTCTTGGATGGTCCAGGTGGTAGTGGAAAAACATATCTTTATAAAGTTTAATACATTATATTAGAGGTCGTGGTGGTACTGTTTTACCCACAGCATCTACAGGAATTGCTGCAAATTTACTTCTTGGTGGAAGAACCTTTCATTCCCAATATAAATTACCAATTCCATTAAATGAAACTTCAATTTCTAGACTTGATATAAAGAGCGAAGTTGCTAAAACCATTAAAAAGGTCCAACTTCTTATTATTGATGAATGCACCATGGCATCCAGTCATGCTGTAAACGCCACAGACAGATTACTAAGAGAAATTATGAATCTGAATGTTGCATTTGGTGGAAAAGTTCTCCTTCTCGGAGGGGATTTTCGACAATGTCTCAGTATTGTGCCACATGCTATGTGATCGGCCATAGTACAAATGAGTTTAAAGTACTGTGATGTTGGGATGTTTCAGAAAGTTGTCTCTTAAAACAAATATGAGATCAGAGGATTCTGCTTATAGCAAATGGTTAGTAAAACTTGGAGATGGCAAACTTGATAGCAGTTTTCATTTAGGAATGGATATTATTGAAATTCCCCATGAAATGATTTGTAATGGATCTATTATTGAAGCCACCTTTGGAAATAGTATATCTATAGATAATATTAAAAATATATCTAAACGTATGATTCTTTGTCCAAAAATGAGCATGTTCAAAAATTAAATGAAGAAATTTTGGATATACTTGATAGAGATTTTCACACCTATTTGAGTGATGATTCCATTGACTCAACAGATGATGTTGAAAAGGACAATTTTCCCATTCAATTTCTTAATAGTATTACTCCTTCAGGAATGCCGTGCCATAAATTAAAATTGAAAGTGTGTGCAATCATCATGCTATTGAGAAATCTTAATAGTAAATGGGGTTTTTGTAATGGTACCAGATTTATTATCAAAAGATTACGACCTAACATTATCGAAGCTGAAGTATTAACAGAATCTGCAGAGGGAGAGGTTGTTCTGATTACAAGAATTGATTTGTCCCCATCTGACACTGGCCTCCCATTTAAATTAATTCGACGACAGTTTCCCGTGATGCCAGCATTTGCAATGATTATAAATAAATCACAAGGACAAACTCTAGACAGAGTAGGAATATTCCTACCTGAACCCGTTTTCGCAAATGGTCAGTTATATGTTGCTTTCTCTCGAATTCGAAGAGCATGTGACATTAAAGTTAAAGTTGTAAATACTTTATCTCAAGGGAAATTAGTCAAGCACTCTGAAAGTGTTTTCACTCTTTTATTTATTTATTTATTTATTTATTTATTTATTTATTTATTTATGTAATTTCTTTATTGATTAAGGTATCACATATTTGTCCTCATCCCCCCATTCCCATCCCACACCCCTCCCCATGCATGCCCCCACCCCCCTGTTGTCCTTAACCACTGGTTTGGCTCATATGCATGCACACAAGTCCTTTGGTTGATCTCTCCCCTTTACCTCCACCCTTCCCTACCCTCCCTCTGAGGCCCGACAGTCTGATCCATGCCTCCTTGTTTCTGAGTCTGTTCTTGTTCATCAGTCTATGTTGTTCATTATTTCCCCTAGATGAGTGAGATCATGTGCTATTAGAAATACACTTATAAGAACCGAAAATGAGACAAGCAATAATGGTTATGGTGACAGGCAAATGAATCATGATGTCTGTAGTGAGTTTCTTTCTGGGCCAACAGTTCTTTTGAGACCCAATTTCAATGTCAAACAGTTCCTTATGTGTACACGTCAGCAATGATATTTCAGTTCTGGATGGTGAACAAATGGTGGTAATGCAGGTCCGACTCTCTCTGATTTGGTCCTGGGCAACCTGCAGTGACGCACAGCTGCTAACTGCTAGTATGGGAAGACCAAGTCAGCATCTTCCATCTCTGGACTGCTTCTCTTCTGTCTTCATGGCTGGAGTAGTCCTGTTGAGTCCTCTCTGTTGCTGGAATCCACATGGTATCGGAGTTGTTTTCTTACATCTGATGATTGCTAGCATGGCTAGAAAGGCATTCTCAGGCATTCTTGGGTTTCTGGTTGCCTCACAATTTCTTCCCTGAGGATTGACATTCTGATTGATGTTTCTCTGTTTCTGGATCTATTTTTTCCCCCATCAGTTTATGTTGTTCATTATATTCCACAAATGAGTGAGATCATGTGATATTTATCTTTCTCTGCCTGGCTTATTTCACTAAGCATAATGTTCTCCACCTCCATCCATATAGTTGCAAATGGTAAGAGCTCCTTCTTTTTTACCACAGCGTAGTATTCCATTGTGTAGATGTACCACAGTTTTTTGAATCCACTCATCTGTTGATGGGCACTTAGGCTGTTTCCAAATCTTAGCTATGGTGAATTGTGCTGCTATGAACATAGGGGTGCATATATCCTTTCTGATTGCTGTTTCCAGTTTCTTGGGATATATTCCTAGAAGTGGGATCACTGGGTCAAAAGGGAGTTCTATTTTTAGTTTTTTAAGGAAACTCCATACTGTTCTCAACAGTGGCTGCACCAGTCTGCATTCCCACCAGCAGTGCACGAGGGTTCCTTTTTCTCCACATCCTCGCCAGCACTTGTCATTTGTTGACTTGTTAATAATGGCCATTCTGACAGGTGTGAGATGGTACCGCATTGTTGTTTTGATTTGCATCTCTCTGATGATTAGTGATTTAAAGCAGGTTTTCATATGTCTCTTGGCCTTCCTTCTGTCTTCTTTCAAAAAGTGTCTATTTAGATCAGTTGCCCATTTTTTGATTGGGTTGTTTATCTTCTTTTTGTTAAGCTGCATGAGTTCCCTGTAAATGTTGGAGATTAAACCCTTATCGTTGACATCATTGGCAAATATGTTCTCCCATGCAGTGGGATTTCTTGTTGTTTTATTGATGGTTTCCGTTGCTGTACAAAAGCTTTTTATTTTGATGTAGTCCCATTTGTTTATTTTCTCTTTAGTTTCCATTGCCCTAGGAGCAGTATCAGTGAAGAAGTTCTTTTGACATATGTCAAAGATTTTTCTGCCTGTAGATTCCTCTAGTATTTTTATGGTTTCCTGTCTTATGTTTAAGTCCTTGATCCATTTTGAGTTTATTTTTGTGTATGATGTAAGTTGGAGGTCTAGTTTCATTTTTTTGCATGTATCTGTCCAATTTTCCCAACACCATTTATTGAAGAGACTGTCTTGACTCCATTGTATGTTTATGCCTCCTTTGTCAAATACTAATTGAGCATAGTGATTTGGATCGATTTCTGGGTTCTCTATTCTATTCCATTGATCTATATGTCTGTTCTTGTGCCAATACCAGTCAGTTTTGAGAACAGTGGCTTTGTAATAGAGCTTGAAATCTGGTATTGAGATCTCTCCTACTTTGTTCTTCTTTCTCAGGATTGCTGTAGCTATTCAGGGTCTTTTTTTATTCCAGATGAATTTATGGAAAGTTCATTCTAGGTCTGTGAAGTATGCCATTGGTATTTTAATGGGAAGTGCATTGAAATTATAGATTGCTTTGGGTAGTATGGACATTTTGATGATGTTGATTCTACCAATCCATGAACATGGTATGTTCTTCCATCTGTTTATGTCTTCCTCTATCCCTTTTTTCAGTGTTGTGTAGTTTTCCGTGTATAGGTCTTTTACTTCCTTAGTTAAGTTTATTCCTAGGTATCTTAATTTTTTTGGTGTGATGGTAAATGGGATTGCTTTTTTAGTCTTTCTTTCTGTAAGTTCATTATTTGTGTATAGAAATGCCATAGATTTCTTAGCATTTATTTTGTATCCTACTACTCTGCCAAATTCATTTATTAAGTCTAATAATTTTTTGATGGAGTCTTTAGGGTTTTTTATGTACAGTATCATGTCATCTGCAAATAAAGACAGTTTTATTTCTTCTTTTCCAGTTTGGATGCCTTTTATTTCTTCTTCTTGTCTGATTGCAATGGCTAGTATTTCCAACACTATGTTGAACAGGAGTGGTGAGAGTGGGCATCCCTGTCTTGTTCCTGTTCTTAGGGGAAATGGTTTTAATTTTTGTCCATTGAGTATGATGTTGGCTGTGGGTTTGTCATATATGGCTTTTATTATGTTGAGGTATGATCCTTCTATTCCCATCCTGCTGAGAGTTTTTATCAAGAAAGGGTGTTGGATTTTGTCAAATGCTTGTTCTGCATCAATCGATATGACTATATGGTTTTTATCTCTCAATTTGTTGATGTGATGTATCACGTTTATTGATTTGCGAATATTGTACCATCCTTGCATCCCTGGTATAAATCCTGCTTGGTCATGGTGTATGATCTTTCTGATGTACTGCTGGATTTGATTTGCTAGAATTTTGTTGAGGATTTTGGCATCTATGTTCATGAGGGATATTGGCCTGTAATTCTCTTTCATTGTGTTATCTTTATCTGGTTTTGGTATTAGGGTGATGCTGGCTTCATAGAAGGAGCTTGGAAGTGTTCCTTCCTCTTGAATTTTCTGGAATAGTCTGAGGAGGATAGGTTTTAGCTCTTCCTTGAATGTTTTGTAAAACTCCCCTGTGAAGCCATCTGGGCCCGGGCTTTTGTTTGCTGGAAGCTTTTTGATGACTGCTTCAATTTCTTCCATAGTTATCAGCCTATTGATATTTTTATTCTCTTCCTGAGTAAGTTTTGGAAGGTTGTGTTTTTCTAGGAATGTGTCCATTTCCTCCAGGTTGTCTAGTTTGTTGGAATAGAGTTGTTCATAGTATTTTTTGACAATTCTTTGTATTTCTGTGGGGTCTGTTGTTATTTCATTTAATTCTGTACCTCTTTCATTTCTGATTTTGTTTATTTGGGTCCTCTCTCTTTGCTTCTTGGTTAGCCTGGCTAGAGGTTCATCAATCTTATTTATCCTTTCAAAGAACCAGCTCTTGGTTTTGTTGATCTTCTGTATTGTTTTTTTGGTCTCTATGTCATTCATTTCTGTTCTGATCTTTATTATTTCCTTTCTTCTGCTCACTGTGGGCTTTTCTTGTTGCTCCCTTTCTAATTCTTTGGGTTGTTGAGTTAGATGATCTATTACCATTTTTTCTTGTTTTTTGAGGTAGGCCTGTAGAGCTATAAACTTCCCTCTCAGGACTGCTTTCATTGTGTCCCATAGGATTTGCAATGTTGTGTTTTTATTGTCATTAGTCTCCAGGATGTTTCTAATTTATTCTTTGATCTCATTGATAACCCAATCATTGTTTAGTAGCATGCTATTCAGTTTCCAAGTGTTTGAATTTTTTGGAATGTTTTTATTGTAGTTTATTTCTAATATTATGCCATTGTGGTCTGAGAAAATGCTTGATATGTTTTCAATCTTTTTGAATTTGGGGAGACTTTGCTTGTTACTCAATATGTGGTCTATTTTTGAGAATGTCCCATGTGCACTTGAGAAGAACATATATTCTATGGCTTTGGGGTGAACTACTCTGAAGATGTCAATTAGGTCCATCTGATCTAGTGTGTCATTTAGAATTGCTGTTTCTTTGCTGATTTTTTTGTCCAGAGGATTTATCCATTGATGTTACTGGTGTATTAAAGTCCCCTACTATGATTGTATTGATGTCGATCTCTCTCTTGATATCTTCCAGGAGATTTTTTTGTATTTGGGCTTGCTCCCTTTAGTATTATGTAGTGGCCTTCCTTATCTCTTATTATGGCCTTTACTTTGAGGTTTATTTTATCTGATATAAGTATCGCAACCCCAGCTTTTTGCTCATTTCCATTTGCCTGAAAAATGTTTTTCCATCCCTTCACTCTCAGTCTGTATGAATCTTTTGCTCTAAGGTGGGTCTCTTGTAGACAGCAAATATATAGGTCATGTTTTCTTATCCATTCAGCTACCCTGTGTCTTTTGATTGGTGCATTTAATCCATTTACGTTTAATGTTATTATTGATAAGTACCTGTTAGGTGACATATTTTTCCTTAGTGTTTGTGTTTCTTCTTGCCTTTCTTCTTTTTACAGCAGCCCCTTTCGCATTTCTTGCATTGCTGGCTTGGTAGTGATGAACTCTCTTAGCCCTTTTTTGTCTGTGAAGCTTCTAATTCAACCTTCAATTTTGAATGATAACCTTGCTATAGTGTTCTTTGATTCAGTCCCTTGTTTTGCATCACTTTGTATATTTCATTCCATTCCCTTCTGGCCTGGTGTGTTTCTGTTGAGAAATCAGTTGATATTCTGATAGAAGATCCCTTGTAGGTAACTTTCTGTCTCTCTCTGGCAGCCTTTAAGATTCTTGCTTTGTCGTTGGTGTTCGTCAATTTAATTATGATGTGTCTTTTTTTTAAATTTCTTTATTGATTAAGGTGTCACATATTTGTCCTCATCCCCACATTCCCATCCCACACCCCTCCCCACGGATGCCCTAACCCCCTGTTGAACTTAACCATTGGTTAGGCTCATATGCATGCACACAAGTCCTTTGGTTGATCTCTCCCCCCTCCACCCATCCTCCCCTATCCTCCCTCTGAGGCCCGATAGTCCGATCGATGCCTCCTTGTTTCTGGTTCTGTTCTTGTTCATCAGTCTATGTTGTTCATCATTTCCCCTAGATGAGCGAGATCATGTGTCACTAGAGATATCCTTATATGAACTGAATGTGAGACGAGCAATAATAGTTATGCTGACAGGCAAATGAATCAGTCTGTAGTGAGTTTCTTTCTGGACCAACAGTTCTTTTGAGCCCCAATATCAATGTCCACCAGTTCCTTATGTGTACATGTCGGCACTGACCCCTCAGCTCTGGATGGTAGACAAATGGTGGTAATGCAGGTTCGATTCCCTCTGGTTGGGTCTCGGCCGGACCCAGGGGCACGGCCTCATCCGGAGCCGGGGGCACGTGGCCTCACCCGGACCCAGGGGGTGCGTGGCCTCACCTGGACCCAGGTGCTCGCAGCTTCCCCCGGACCCGGGACCCAGCCTCACCCGGATCCAGGGGCACACAGCCTCACCGGAACCAGGGGCGCATGGCCTCACCCGGACCCAGGGGCGCTCGGCCTCACCCAGACCCAGGGGCGCGTGGCCTCTCCCAGACCCAGGGGCGTGTGGCCTCACCCGGACCTAGGTGTGTGCGGCCTCACCCGGACCCAGGACCCAGCCTCACCTGGATCCAGGGGCACATGGCCTCACCCCGGACCCGGGATCCAGCTTCACCCGGACCCAGAGGCGCGTGGCCTCACCCGGACCCAGGGGTGCGTGGCCTCTCCCAGACCCAGGGTCGCGTGGCCTCACCCGGATCCAGGGGCGCACGGCCTCACCCGGACCCGGGACCCAGCCTCACCCGGATCCAGGGGCACACGGCCTCACCCGGACCCAGGATCCAGCCCCACCCGGACCCAGGGGCGCGTGGCCTTACCCGGACCCAGGGGCACATGGCCTCACCTGAGCCCGGGACCCAGCCTCACCCAAATCCAGGGGCACACAGCCTCGCCCAGACCCGGGATCTAGCTTCTCCCGGACCCAGGGGTGCGCGGCCTCACCCGGACCCAGGGGCGCATGGCCTCCCCCAGACCCAGGGTCGCATGGCCTCACCCGGATCCAGGGGCCCACGGCCTCACCCGGACCCCGGACCCAGCCTCACCTGGATCCAGGGGCACACGGCCTCGCCCAGACCCAGGATCCAGCTTCACCCGGACCCAGGGAACCACGGCCTCACCCAACACAGGACCCAGCCTCACCCGGATCCAGGGGCACACGGCCTCGCCCAGACCCAGGATCCAGCTTCACCCGGACCCAGGGACGCATGGCCTATGATGTGTCTTGGTGTCAGTCTTTTGGGGTTCAACTTGTTTGGGACTCTCTGTACTTCTTGGACTTGGATAGTTTTTTTCTTGCCAATATCAGGGAAGTTTTCTGTCATTATTTCTTCAAACAGGTTTTCTATTCCTTGCTTCTCTTCCTCTCCTTCTTTTATCCCTATTATTCGAATGTTGTTTCATTTTGTGTTGTCCCAAAGCTCCCTTAGGCTCTCCTCTAGCTTTTTAAGTCTTCTTTCTAGTTGCTGCTGTGTTTGTGTTTTTTTTCCTACCTTGTCTTCTAATTCACTGATGCGGTCCTCAGCCTCTTCTACTCTACTCTTTAAGCCTTCCATTGTGTTCTTTATTGCAGCTATGTCATTCTTCATCTCCTCTTGGTTTCTTTTCATGTTGGTGACATTTTCATTCAGCTCCTTATAGTTCTCATTGAGTTGTGTGTATTTGTCATCCATCCATTTAAACATCCTTATAACGAATACTCTGAATTCTTTCTCTGTTAAGCTGCTAGCCTCAAGTTCATGTAACTCCCTTTCTGGTGGTTCCTCTTTTTCTTTCCTTTGGGGATTTCCTTTTTGTCTCCCCATGTTTTCCTGTAATGTTTTAATTGTAGATCCAATTGCTTTGCTACCCAGGTTCTTTTGGTGTAATCTCTCAGTTCTCCTGGGCTTGGTAATCTAGTGTAGTTCCCTACTTGAACTATTTGGGTTCTCTTGATGTAGGCCTGCGACTTTGAGAGGCACAACTGCGGTGTCTAGAGTTCAGCAGTCGTGGTGGGTAGTATCCCAATTTTTTATGTCTTACACCCTAAATTAAAATTACACTTGCCTAGTGGGGACTCACAGTGGCTCCAAGGAAACGTCTGTTGGGGTGATGTGGCTCAGGGGGCCTGCACTCTGGAAAGGCGTGACTGTGTTGCCCAGAATTCTGTAGTTGTCGGGTGGGCAGACTCAGCTTTTGCTGCTGTACCTGTGGTGGATAGGCACTTACTCTCAGTGGTGGCTCACAGGAGCACCCGCGGTAAGTTTGCCAGCGAGGCACACTGAAGCACTCTGAAGAGTCCTGGAAGTGTAACTGCGTAGTTCAAGTGTTTTCACTCTTAATGTGGTATACAGGGAGATATTAGAATAAGTTTAATCACTTTATCAGTCATTATTTGCATCAATGTTGTTTTTATATCATGAGTTTGTTATTGTTATATCATTTGTTATTTATTTATTAATAAAATTATGTATTATTTTCATATACATTGTACTCATTTCCTTTTATCTCTCACACTTTTATTATAGAGAAAGTGCAAATAGCAATATTAAAATATTTCCTCTAATTAATTCCCTTTCAATGTGCACAAATTCCATGCATCGGGATACTAGTATGTATATATATATATATATATATATATATATATATATATATATATTAGAGGCCCAGTGCATGAATTTGTGTATGGGTGGAGTCCAGCCAGCCTGGCCAGGGGGAGGAGACATGGGTGGTTGGCTGCCCTGCCTGCTGGTCGAACTCCTGGTCAAGGGGACAATTTGCATATTAGCTTTTTATTATATAGGATATACACTGAGTAGCCAGATTATTATGCATTCAGAGATCATAATAATCTGGCCACTCAGTACATAGATATAGATATAGATATAGATATAGATATAGATATAGATATAGATATGGATATGGATATGGATATGGATATGGATATGGATATAGATATAGATATGTAATATGACTTTCAATAACTAAATATGGTGAAAAATGTTTTTAAAATAATTTATTCATGTAATAATATTTGAGTAATTTTAAGTACTAGTATATATTCGTCCTTATCAAGGCTTTTGTAGATTACAAAATTGGACATAAATTTTATATTAAAATGACATATTTAAAATAATTTCAAAGTCACATATTTGGGTACCAGTGTCTTTTTTTCCCCAGCTGTAAAACCCACTGATTTGGCCCTGGCCCGTGTGACTCAGTGGTTGGAGTGTTGGTCCACACGCCAAGGGGTCTCAGTGGGGATGTGGGTCCCCTTCTGCTGTCTCCTCTCCCATTGCTGGTCACAGCCTTCTTCCCATTCAATGTTCGATGCCTTGACTCATCATAAACATTTGCTCCAACCTCCTTATTTTTTGAAGCCTTTATAATGTAAACTGTCCTAGTAGATGTTGTTATTTGCTATCACTTTCAAATTTCTCTATGTTTGGCTATATAGACTTTCAAACACTTACATAATGTAACATTTTTTTTGCTCCCTGTTTTATATTTCCTGTTCCTCCCCGACCAACATTTTCTTCCACTTCCTTCTGCTGCTCAGTTTCATCAATATGACCTTCCAGTTCCCTCCAGAATGTTTTGCCCACATTTTCTCTAAATCTTTTCTCCACCGCAGCCCGTCTCCCATAAGTGCTTGTCCAGTGAAGGATTTATTTTCACTTGTGGGGATACCAGGACAATCTATAATGATAAAAGCATAATATGCTAATTAGACCGGATGACCTTCCGGATGAAGCCAGGGCTCTGAGGGAAGTCCAGGTCCCAGGTGCCAGAGGGAAGCTGGTACCTGCAGCCAAGGGAAGGAAGGTCTACTCTTGCACAAATTTCATGCATCAGGGCTCTAGTACTTACATAATACTAGGTGTACCAGTTAATCAGTTGATCATTGCAGATTTTTTTCAATCAATGGAGTTACACATATGTTGATATATATGCGATTTGATATGTATGCTAGCTATTTTGTTGTATTGACAACAAGCTTCAAAACTTCATATGTCAAATTTGCTGAAGGTGTTAATATCATAGGTATTTTTACACTTAAAAATGTTGAATTTCGTGCCAAAAAAGACCATTTGTGGGAAGTTATAATTCATTACTTTATTTTGAAGAAAAGTGCTGCTGAATAATTTGGGAAGCTTATGGTGAACATGCTCCATCTCAAGATACTTGTGAATGCTGGTTTAAATGCTTTAAAAGTGATAGTTTTGATTTGAAAAACAAAGAATGTCCAGGTCAACCAAAAAAGTTTGAAGACCAACAATTACAAGCATTATTGGCTGGAGATGCATGTCAAACTCACAAACAACTTGCAGAAAGATTAAACATTGCTCAGCAAACAATTTCCGATCATTTACAAGCAATGGGAAAGATTGTAAAGGAAGGAAAATGGGTGCCATATCAACTGAATGAAAGACAAATGGAAAACCGAAAAGTCATCAGTAAAATGTTGCTTCAACGGCACAAAAGAAAGTCTTTTTTTTTCATCAAATTGTGACTGGCAATGAAAAGTGGATTTATTTTGAGAATCCCAAATGCACAAAATCATGGGTTTATCCAGGTCAACCATCAACATCGACTGCAAGGCCAAATCCTTTCAGAAAGAAGACAATGCTCTGTGTTTGGTGGGATCAGGAAGGTGTGGTGTATTATGAGCTTCTAAAACCAGATAAAACCGTTGATACTGATCACTACCAACAACAAATAATTAATTTGAACCATGCTTTGATTGTGAAATGACCAGAATGTTCCAGAAGACACAGAAAAGTAATTTTGCTTCATGATGACGCACCATCATACACTTCAAAACCAGTTAAAGACACGTTAAAAGATCTTGCCTGGGAAGTATTAACCCACCTGCCATATTCACTCCTTCAGATGACCACTTGTTCCGATCAATGGCACACGCACTTTCTGAGCAGCACTTCAAAACGTACGAAGAAGTGGAAAATTGGTTGCTGAATGGTTTGCCTCAAAATAAGAAAAGTTCTATTGGGGCAATATCCACAAATTACCTGAAATATGGGGAAATGTGTAGCTAATGGTGGACATTACTTTGAATAAAGCACTTTTGATGTTTCTCTTGAAATTATCCTTTGATTACAAAATCCGCCATTATTAACCGGTACACCTAGTATGTACAACAGGATGGTCTAGAATGTGTGTGACTGGCATCTCAGAAGGAGAAGATAAAGGGAGTGGAACAGAACAGTTTAAGAGTTAATCACGGAGAATGTTCTAAAAACGATGACTGTCATGACCAACAGATTCAAAACACTTGCTAAAATCAAGTTGGGTGAGAGCAAAGTAAATCACATCATAGGCAGAAGGCTGAGGCTCAAATACAAGACAAAAACCCTAACAGCAGCCAGAGTTAAAGGCACAACCGCCTCCAAGCAGCAACAGAAATGGTAACGGCTTTTCTAACAGAAAACCTGGAGGCAGTAGCCACTGGAATGACAGACATCTTTAAAATACAGAGCGACAGTAGCAGCCACACCTGCACACGCGCCAATCTAGAACGCGTGCCTAAGCCAAGCAGCCCCCAAAGCACAGATGGAGGAAGACATTGCCAGACCAACTAAAAGGCATGCTGTCTGCCTCTGTGGGATGTGTTGGCTCTGGTCACAAACACCGACTCCGTACACTTCACTTCCATGTATTTAAACATCCCACAAGGAATGGTTAGAATTACCGCTACAAACCGCTCTATGCTTTTACGTTGAAATTCTCTTGCCAACATGAGAAACATGGAAATAAACCACAAACATAGTTAGATATTTTAAGACACTTTTATGGATAACGGTGGAAGAAAACAAAAGATCAGTGTGGACAATCACAAGTGCAGTTTATCTCAAGAATGCAAGTGTGTTTTATCATTTTTAAAAATCACCACATTAACAGCAACAACAAAACATTAAAAAGTGATATAATTTAACACACATTAACTAGGATAAGAAGCAAATCTTTCCAAACTTATAAAAACTATCCACAAATAACCTATTGGTATTGTATATTTAATGGTGAATTATCAAACTTGTTCTCCTAAAAACAGATAAAAGATAAGAATATGTTTTCATTTATTCTTTGGTTCATCATTATAAGGGAATTCCAAACCAGTATAATAAAACAAAATAAAGATTTAACATACATAAACATTAATGATGGCTTATTCTTGTATGCAATTGAAATGATATGTAAAATCCAAAAGAATCTACAAATTGAACTATTGTTATTCATAATTGAATTAAATATAGTCAATACATAAAAATCAATTACATTTCAATATACAGCAACATAAAACAGAAAATTAAAATTCATTTAAAATAGATTATATTTCAATTGTTACAGTCAAATAGGTTCAGGTCATGCTGCTGACAAACATTGACACAGCTGTTTGCAGACAATGAAGTGCAGTTGTATATAAGGGTGATGTGTGGTCACTGATCAATAAGTAAGATGTCAATTCTCGCCAAATTGTCCTAGTGATTCACAGCACTTCAGACAGCTTTAACAGCCTCATTTCTGTAAAAATTACAAAATTATTTTAAAATATTTTTTATTGATTTCAGAGAGGAAGGAAGAGGGAGAGATAGAAATATCAATGATGAGAGAGAATCATGGATCAGCTACCTCCTGCACACCCCCTACTGGGAATTGAGTCCACAACCCGAGCATGTGCCCTTGATCAGAATTGAACCCGGGATCCTTCAGTCCAGAAGCCAATGCTCTATCCACTGAGCCAAACCGACTAGGGCTACAAAATTATTTTGAAATGTATATGTCAGTGGGAAAAAAAGGAACATCTGTAATTCTTTCAACAGGAAAGACAAATTTAAAATAAAAATAAAGATATATACATCGTTGGAAATAAAATAATAAAATAAAATCTATATGTGAGTAGCCCTAGCCCTGGCCCACAGACTGAGGACTGAGGCTTGAATTCCAGACCTCAATTGCAGGTCCAGTCCCGGGCCGAGGTCAGGGCTCGCATGGGAGGCAACCTAGGGATGTGTCTCTCACATCGATGTTTCTCTCCCTCACCCCCCCCCCCCACACACACACACTTCCACTCTCTCTGAGAATCAATGAAAACAATATCCGTGGGTGAGGATTAACAACAACAACAATGTAAGTGTAATAAAACTGGTCTAGGATAGCCGGGACAATCATGAGGAAGACCCAGGAGGATTTGTGTGGCAGATTTCGAACTTCCCATTCCCCCAGGAGTGAAGAGGGTGTGCCTTCAGTGTGAGCACAGGAGATCCACGGAACCACACAGGCTGTCAGCAATACACCCACACGTGATGTCAGTTACTTTCTGGCCAACATACAAGATGGTTAATCCTTTTTAAAAATGGTGTCAAGCCCAGCTGGTGTGGCTCAGTGGCTGAGTGTCGACCAATGAACCAGGAGGTCACGGTTCAATTCCCACTCAGGGCACATGCCCGGGTTGTGGGCTTGATCCCCAGGGTGGGGCGTGCAGGAGGCAGCCGATCAATGACTCTCTCTCATCATTGATGTTTCTCTGTCTCTCTCCCTCTCCCTTCTTCCCTTAAATCAATAAAAATATATTTTTCAAAAACGGTGTCAAATAATGTAAACACACACACACACACACACACACAAACACTGGCTTCTCTATCATACCAACTGAAGAATGCCTTTCATTTTTAAACAGAAACCATCCCTGTGATGATCAGTGTGGCTGCAGGCGCACCCGGGTACAGCCTCCCAGGTGGCGTGTTTTGTAAAAACTGAGGATGGGACCACCGCTCTCTGGGATGCTCTTTGCCGCGTGGCCTGGACTCCAACCCGCGATGCCCCAAAGGCTTTTGCTGCTAACGTGCCGTGGGAGAAGCCACGCAGGTCTTTTTGAATCACAGCGCCACTTAGATTTGAAATGTGCTTTCACGATTCTATTCGTTTCTATACAAAAACCCTGCCAAGGCCATCTCGTTCTTTCCTGAAGGCACAGCCTCTGTGGTGTCTTCAGTTCCTTTTCCACGGAATTTCAAACTAACAAAGGATACTTATCAACATCGAGTGAGGAAAGTAGAGGCCCAGCGTCACTTACCTGGGACCTTGGAGGAGGTCCTGGCGAGGATGCTGGACGCCAGCTCTGAAACCCGGGCTGGCAGGTGCGCTCCCGCGTGGGCACTCCCACGAGGCGCTCCCGAGACTGGGCTCTGGGGGACCAGGACTATTGACCACAGGGACCACCCTATCCCCAGACCTGGCTGCTGGGCCTGGGGCACTGAGGCTCCTTCCCCTCCCCTCTCCTGGCACCCTGTGCTCCGCCCACCTGTGCATAAGGAGCCACTTCGAGGTCAGGTCGCAGCCCTTAGAGACCCTCTGGGTGGCCCAGTAACTGAACCTGGAGTCGCATATAAATTCAAGGTGCCGGCCAGCGCGGAGACAGGAGACAAGCCTGGAAGGTAAGTGCCCTGGCTTATTAGAACCGCACATTGGAGTAAAGGAATAAGCAGTCATAATGCTGTACACCTGAACTTGTCCAAAGCTACCTCAGTATGTTACAAAGAAAACCCCGCCAGCTCCCAGTGCGGAGTGGCTCTGTGGTTACACGACTAGAGGGGTGCCTTCGCCTGCCGCATCCACACCCAGTCTGACAGGAGCAGGAGCCCGCAGTAAAGAAGGTGAGTTTTATCCCTAGCCGGTGTGGCTCAGTGGATAGAGCATTGGCCTGCAGACCAAAGGGTTCTGGGTTCGTTTCCCAGTCAGGGCATATGCCTGGGTTGTGGGCTCCATCCACGGTAGGGGGCATGCAGGAGGCAGCCGATCACTGATTCTCTCTCATCATTGATGTTCTATCTCTCTCGCTCTCTCCCTTCCTCTCTGAAATCAATATGTATGATATATATATACTAGAGGCCCGGTGCATGAAATTCATGCATGGAGGGGGAGGCGTGTCCCTCAGCTCAGCCTGCACCCTCTCCAATCTGGGACATCCCTCTCACAATCCAGGACTGCTGGCTCCCAACTGATCACCTGCCTGCCTTCCTGATTGCCCCTAACCGCTTCTGCCTGCCAGCCTGATCACCCCCTAAGCACTCCGCTGCCAGCCTGATTGATGCCTAACTGCTCCCCAGCAGCCTGTTTGCCCCCAACTTCCCTCCTCTGCTGGCCTGGTCACCCCTAACTGCCCTCTCCTTCAGGGTTGATCACCTCCAACTGCCCGCCCTTGCAGGCCTGGTGCCTCCCAACTGCCTGCCCCTGCTGGCCATCTTGTGGTGGCCATCTTGTGTCCACATGGGGGCAGGATCTTTGACCACATGGGGGCAGCTATATTGTGTGTTGCAGTGATGGTCAATCTGCATATTACTCTTTTATTAGATAGGATAGAGGCCTGGTGCATGGGTGGGGCCTGACTTGCTTGCCTGGAAGGGTGGGGGTTCCCTTGGGGCGTGGGGCAGCCTGAGCGAGGGGCCTGTGGTGGTTTGCAGGCTGGCCACACCCCCTGGCGACCCAAGAGGAGGCCCTGGTATCTGGAATTTATTTACCTTCTACAATTGAAACTTTGTAGCCTGGAGCAAAGCCAAGCCTGCTGCTCACTCCTCGGCCAGCAGCAATTTCTGTTGGAGTTAATTCACCTTCTATAATTGAAACTTTGTAGCCTTGAGTGGAGGCTTAGGCTGGCAACAGGATGGCTTCTTTTGTTACCGCGGAAACCCAAGCCTCCCTCCCGCTCTCAGTGGCTATAGCCATCTTGGTTGGGTTTATTTGCATATTTGCTCCTGATTGGCTGGTGGGCATGGCTGGGCTGGTGGGCATGGCTTGGGTGTAGCGAAGGTGCAGTCAATTTGCATATTACTCTATTATTAGGTAGGATCATACATATATATAATATATGTAACATATTTAATATATATATATAATAGCCTACACCCTCTTCCATCCCTTGGGGGATATCCACCTGCCAGCTTAGGCCCGATTCCTGGGGGAATTGGGCCTAAGTTGGCAGTCAGACATCCCTCTCGCAGACCTGAGCTCTCACAGTCTTGGTCTCCTCACTCTTTACCACCTGCCTGCCCCCTGGTGGTCATTGCATGTCATAGCAACTAGTCATTCCACCATTCGGTCTATTTGCATATTAAGGTTTTATTATATAGGATTTTAAAAAGTGAGGGTTTAAAGTCTCAGGAAGAGGCCCATCTGGAGATGCAGGTGAGCTAGTGCACAAAGACCTGGCTCCCAGGTAGCTTCCAGGGATAGTCATATATGGAAAAAATCATGACTCATGGTGACGGAGGGAGTCAGGGTCAGCATCTCTCCTGATTGGCAGGGTTGGGTGGTGATCACGGCATCTGTTCATGATGTCAGCCCTGGGGTCACTGTCTGGCTTGGGAAGCATGTGGATGGTGGGGGCACGCTGCTGCTTTTCTGGGCCTGGAGCTGAAACAGCCGAGGCCCAGATGTCCTCTCATGTTTGAAGCTCAGACTCTGCAGTCAGCAGACTGGAGGCTTTGTCCCTAAGATTATTTGATGCCACCAGGACCTCGTGGTCCTGCAGGCTCAGTGATGAAGGGAGGGATGGGCAGGGAGAGGGAGGCAGGGTAGGCAGGTGCTGGGGAGGCCAGTGAGAATCAGAAGGAAAGAAGTTGGAAAGGTGACATAAGGAAATCACATGTCTGCACGTTACACTCCGAGCCTCTACCTGCCCTCAGTATGTTTGAATTTCACCCCAACTCCCCAGGTTTTGAACCAACAAATTTTCCCCCCAAGAATCAAAATTGCAATACTTTTGTCCTTAGCATATTTATAAAAGGAGTTGTGAGTTTGCTGAAATGTGTATTTACAAAATGCAGCTTTTTAAAATTATTTATAATTACAGGTGGTAAATATATGTAGCCTCATTTTCATGTTTCAGATTGTTCTTGAGCAGGAATTTATTAGAACTTAATTATAAGTTGAAATTTATGTTAATTACTAGAGGCCTGGTGCACAAAATTTGTGCATGGAGGGGGGGTTCCCTCAGCCTAACCTGTACCCACTCCAATTGGGGACCCCTTGGGGGATGTTTAGGCCCTCGGATCAGGCCTAAACTGATGGTCAGACACCCCTCTCACAATCTGGGACCACTGGCTCCTAATCACTCACCTGCCTGCCTGCCTGATTGCCCCTAACCCATCTGCCTGCCTGCCTGATTACCCCTAACCCCTCTACCTGCCTGCCTGATCACCCTTAAGTGCCTCTGCCTGCCTCCCTGATTGCCCCTAATTGCTCTCCCCTGCTGTCCTGATCTCACCCCCAACTGCCCTCCCCTACTACCCTGGTTGCCCCCAACTGCCATCCCCTGCTGGCCTGATCTCGCCCCCAATGGCCCTCCCCTGCCAGCCTGATCTTGCCCCCACTGCCCTCCTCTGCTGGCCAATTTGGTTCTGATTGGTCGGTTTCTATGCCAGTCAGTGTCAAAAGCTCCACCTCTTAGGCAGCCATTGGCTCCTTACATTCACCCAGATTTGGTTCTGATTGGTCAGTTTCTATGCCAGTCAGCATCAAAAGCTCCGCCTCCTAGGAAGCCATTGGTTCCTTACATTCACCCAGATTTGGTTCTGATTGGTCAGTTTCTATGCCAGTCAGCATCTCTGGGCCTATCAACAGGACCTGATCAGAAAGGCGGGGCTGGTCAGCAGCCCCGGAGACCTGGAGAGAAATAGGAAGGACGCCTTAGGCCCTGTGGGACTAATGGAAGTGGGGCGGGGTGGCATGGAGGCGGTGCCTGCACTTCTGATCACTTGCACACTGTGTTTTATACCACAGCATGTGACAGCGGCTGTGAAGGGCACCAATCAGAGCCTGAAGGCAGAGCTGAAGCAGCTCCTGCAGCAGTTGCTATGGTGACCCAGGACTCAGTGCTTCTGTGCTCTGAGAGAGGGTTCCTCCCTCAGGCCTCCCAAGAAACAGCTCAAGGAGGACACCTCAGGCCTGGTGGGACTGATGGAAGTGGTGCGGTGGCATGGAGTTGGTGCCTGCGCTTCTGCACACTGTGTTTTATACCACAGCATGTGGCAGCGGCTGTGAAGGGCGCCAGGGCAACCCAGCGCTGACTGCAGGACTGACTTCCGGTTGGTCAGCCTTCGGTCGTGATTGGTCGTTACAACCCTGGGCTTTTATTATTAGGATATGTTAAAATATGTTTTATTTTAACAGTTTTATTCATAGATTGAGCAAAATATATTAGGAAGAAAACAGTGCAGACCATACCTTAAATAATAATTTAAAATGGTAACATATCTAATAGATAACTTTATATATTATTGATAATAATGAGCATATAATACTGCCCTGCATTTTTATATTTAATTTAAAATGTTTACACGTTTTCTAAATCATTCTAATAGCTCATTTGCTGGTGTCCTGCTATGGACATTTTTATTTGAGATCTTTTAAGTAAGTGGATTGCAGCAATAAGTGTTAGAAAGAATTTAGTTCCATTCCACCAGGGTTGTTATGTGTGTGCTCTTTTTTCATCTTAAAAGTATTTTCCATTTTTTTCTGGCGATTTCTTCATTGACTCATTGGTTGTTTAGGAATGTGTATGGCACTTCCACATAGTTTTAATTGTTTTGTTATTCAATTCTAATCCCATCATGGTGTGAGGATATACATTATATTGTTCCAATTCTTTTAAATTAATCAAAACTTATTCTATGGCCTAGGAATTGGTCTCTTCTGGGCTGTATTCCATGTGTATTGGCAAACAATCTTTATTCTGTTTGGGGTAGAATGTTTTATAGATTCCATTCCAGGTCATAGAGTATAGTTATGGTTAGTAGCATTGTTAAGATCTCCTATTTTTTTGTTTTATTTTGTTTTGTTGTTGACCTTCTGCCTAGTTGTATAATTGACTATTGAAAATTGGATATTGGCATCAACTTTTGTTGGCTTGCCTATTTCCCTCAATCTGCCATGTATTTCATATTCTCTCATTTTACTTCATCTACTTAAGGGCTTTGTTTTCATGTGCATTTATTTTTGGAATCGCTGTATCTTCCTGATGAATTGTCTCTGTTATCGTTGTTAGGAATCGGCATGATCTCTAATAACTTTTGGGGTTTCAATCTACATATATGTCCGTGTATTGGATTGAAAACGAGTCTCCTGGAGAGAGCATGTAGTAGGCTCTTGGTGTTTCTATGCAGGCTAACAACCTCCGCCTGTCAGTTAGCTAGATTAACAATTCACATTTAAGGATTTCGTTTATGAAGTTGGATTTAGGTTGGCCATTTTCTTTTTTATCTTTGTACATCTCATGTCTTTTTTATTTTCTTTTACCTTTACTGCTCTCTTTTGCTTTAATTGACTATTTTAGAATACCATTTTGATCCCTTCAACCATTTTTAACTATTCTAATCATATTTATTTCCCTAATGGTTGGTCTGTGGCTTTCCATGCACACTTTAACTCATCAGAATCTACTTCAGGGGGAATGTAGCTGAATCGCAGCAAACATGCAAACATCCCCCATACGCAGCTTCATTTCCCCTGCCCACCTTTTGTGCTAGATTTCTTAGACATGGTACATTTATATGCTATACACCAAAAATACAATGTTGGCAATACTACTTTACATGTTATTTTTTAAAATATTTTTATTGATTTCAGAGAGGAAGGGAGAGGGAGAGAGAGAGAAACATCAATGATAAGAATCATGGATCAGCTGCCTCCTGCACATCCCACACTGGGGACTGAGCACGCAACCTGGGTATGTGCCCTGGCTGGGAATTAAACTGTGACCTCCTGGTTCTTAGGTCGGCACTCAACCACTGAGCCATGTTTTCAAGACTTTCTTGTGTCTTTGACTTTTAACATGTAAACAATGTTGTTTAGACCCAGGAGGGCTCTTCTTACTCTCTGTTCCTGGTCCGCTCTCAAGGTGACACTCCACCTTTACAAGGAGAGAGCTGGGGGGCACTAGCCTCTGTCTCTGGGGGGAACCTTTTCCAGCAGGGGACCTGCCCTCACAAGCAGTGGGGTGTTGGGGGCACAGACCATTGAGGGGATTATGTTCTACAGCCAGGCCTTAGGCAGAGCGTCCATGGAGGAAGCAAACTTTCTGCTCCTCTTGCCCGAAACAGAGCTTGTGTGAGGTGAAACTAATGGCCATGCAAAGGGCTGTGGCCACCCCCTCGGGAGGGACCGCAGCCTCTGCCAGGGGTGGAGGGAGAGAAAGCCAGCTTCTGGCCTCCTGGGCCCTGAGTGGAGCTTCTGTCCCGAGGAATGCAGGGGCAGGAAGGGGTCGTGACTCAGCTGCCATGACGCTCACGGCTTGTACCAGGTTTAATACATTTTCTTGATTAAGTATTTCTGCCCTTCTGTGTCCCCTCCGATAAGTCCAGCCCTTTTAAGTAGCTCTTTCAGAGAGTGCTCACCGTTTCTGTGACTATGTCCCTGGAGAAACGGTCTGCAGTCGCTCCTGCTGCCAGCGAGGTCCTGGGCCGCGTGTGCCTTTATCTCAGGCAAGCATGTCAAACTCACGACCCATGGGCCGCATGTGGCCCACAGCGAATATTTTTATGGCCCAGTCAATATAAGGGTATGTAAGAAACGTTTTAATAAAAATTTTGTAATTTAATTTTTACAATATCCTGTTATATATAATCTCTGTATATAAAAACCTAAGCGACCGAATGACCAAATGACTGGTCGACTGGTCACTGATGCACACTGACCACCAGGGGGCAGACACTCAACACAGGAGCTGCCCCCGGTGGTCAGTGCACTCCCACAGCTGGAGTACTGCTCAGCTGACCAACCCGTCCTGGTGGCCCAGCAGCCGGGCGGCAGCCACTCATTCCCTCCGTAGTCCTGCAGGTCCAATCTCCAGAGAACAAGCCAGGCACCGATGGCCCTGCACTGCTGGCATGATCCCGACAGCGCCACTGGCCTCCTGGAAATCGGCCTTGGGCATCATGGCCGCTTCCCCTCCCTAGAGGCTCCCCAAGGAAGAAACAATACCAAAGCGGCCACCAGGTGGCTCCTGACAACCGGTGTAAACGTCAGCGGGAGGGATCTGGATCCTGGGCTGGCAAGGGCATCCCACCCCCTGCCCAGAGTGCCAATCGCATCCCAGCCCCCTCTCCCACCCCCTCCCATGGGCACCAGATGCAGGGCTCATGGCTAGTGAGTGCCACTGTGGTGGTGGCGCGAGCCTCTCCTGATCAGGACTGACTGGGCATGAGCCTGTGGCAGACACAGCAGGGCTGGGATGAGTGGGAGTGGCAGGCAGGAGCGTCAGGCAGTGTTGGACTGCCAGTTTCAGCCCAATCCCCACAGGCCACACCAAGGGACCCCCACCTATGCACGAATTTGTGCACTGGGCCTCTAGTTATTAATAATGAACTATAATGTTCGCTAATGACTGATTACTATAATGGTGTTGCATTCATTTCCCTTATGTGCCTTACGTGCAGGTACACCATTTCTCTCCACTAATACTAGCAGCGAATATTTTAGCAGCTGATTGCCGTGTCCTTAGTCTTGGACTGACTTGTTTGGTGTGCGCAACAGGAAATATTTACCTTTCAGAGAACAAGAAAAATAGGTTTATTTGTGTTATGTTTATTCATTTGTGCAGTTATTTAGTGTCTGGTAAGTTAATGTTCAAGAAAAAATTTTAATTTTTATTAAAATGTTCTATTATTTTATGTTAATGATTATTCATTTATTTCAGCCCTTTGTATTCAGCATGTCTCTATCCAAATAAACCTACATTTCTATGAAAATTGAAGCTTTTACCCTGGTTGGTTTGGCTCGTGGGTAGAGCATCAGCCTGTCAACTGAAGGGTCCTGGGTTCGATTCCAGACAAGGACACATGCCAGGGTTGCAGGCTCAATCCCCAGCAGGGGGCGTGTGGAAGGCAGCCAATCAATGATTCTCTCTCATCATGGATGTTTCTGTCTCTCTCCCCCTCTCCCTTCCTCTCTGAAATCAATAAAATATATTTAAAAATAAAATAAAATGGAAGCTTCTGTTGTTTTGCAGCCCACATAAACTTAAACCTTGTTTATTTGGCCTATGTTAGCCTTTGGGTTTGACACACTTGATTTAAGCTGTCTTGAAAGACTCCTGATACTGGGTAAACACTGTCCTCAACATGAGTTCACAAGGAATGGTCCCTAACAAAGAAAGAGGATTTCAGTCAGGCAGGGTGGGCAAGAGAGAGAGAGAGAGAGAGAGAGAGAGAGAGAGAGAGAGGACTCATACTTCCTGGGACGCATGTATCATGGAAGAGAAATTGGAGGGCATGTCACCCAAAGCCATGACCTTTGTATTAGCCCTCAAAATGCTCCGTGTTCCCAGCAGGTGTAAGAAAGCAGAGATGTGAGCGCAGGTGTTAGAATCCCACCTATAGTGCTCCCAGTTCAGTGTGTGAGTGTGTGCGTGGTGACTCCAGTGTGTAAATGGTGTGTGTGAGTGTGTGTTTCCAAAATGCAGGGTCTAAATTTGCTAATTATGAATATGTTAGTTTACTATCTGGTTTTACTAAATATTGTAAACAATATAAATCCCTTCTACTTTAAATAATTTTTAAAGTTCCTATTTCTAGTTATCTTTATAGACCTATATCTTTTTTTAATAAATCTTTATTGATTTCAGAGAGGAAGGAAGAGGGAAAGAGAGAGAGAAACATCAATGATGAGAGAGAATCATGGATCAGCTGCCTCCTGCATGCCCCACACTGGGAATTGAGCCCACACCCGGGCATGAGCCTTTGACCGGGAATCAAACCCTGACCTCTTGGTTCATAGGTTGATGCTCAGCCACTGAGCCACCACAGCTGACGCTGGACCTGCATCTTCTAAGATGGTTGCATGGTGCTCTATAAAAGTGCAATGGCCTGAATTTACCCATTGGAGTTACTGAGTCATGTGTAGATTGTCACAGCATCAGAGCAGAGTGGACCGAGGTAGACGAACAGCTGACACCTGTCTGAGGAATGGAGACCAGCTGGTGCATGGGCTCTGGGTCCGGGGGGAGCAGGCTCCCCTCTGTAGCCCAGGAATAGTTTTCTGAATGGAAAACCACACTGAGGGCAGTACCGGACCGGAAGGCCCACCCTCGGTCCCCCAAGTCACTCTTCCTCGTGCAGGAGCTGATTGCAGTGGGAGTCACAGGTGGGGGGCCCGCTCCCCACCATCTGCTCTCTTTGGCCGTCACCACAGAAGCCAGAATTGCTTTGCACATTTTTCAAAACACTCCACAACGCTCCTGTTTTAGCTTATATCCCAAGCTGCCTCCTGTCTGAAATCATGCCGCACCCCTGTGTTCCTTCAGAGCAACATCACACACAGCAGCAACCGCCACGTTTATTCTGTAACTATCGCTCGTCAAATATCTGGAAAACGTTAGAGCTGATTCTGTGAAAAACCAGCCATGAATGTTTTTACTCAGTGGATGTAGAGGAATTAGGGATTCTATGGCATGATCTTGGAGGAAGTATCACACAGACTATTTGAGTAAGCATGTATCCGCTGGCCACGCATAAAATAATTCACTGTAAAAGAAAAGATGTTTAAATGTCTTCACTAAAATGGAGGATTTGGGCCACCACGAACGTTATTATGTGACTGAAAAGGCAAGCATGGGATCCTAGCCAGGCTATATAAGATGCAGCTACAAGTCAATGATAAATGCTCAGAGAGCTCAACAGGGAGAAAAAAGCAAAAACCTTGAACACTCTTCACCTCGCGAATAATGAGAACCAAACGCCGGTGAGCCTCTGTCGGGTTTCAACATTGACAGGCGCAGGCAGGTGCACATTAAAACCTCACACTGCACACCTGCCCGGCTACACTTGAAAAAGACGGGCGGTGCTGGCTTCTGTGAGCGGGTGGGCGCCTGGGACTCGGACACGCTGCTCCTGGGAGAGTCCGCTGGTAGAACCACTTTGGAAAACCAGGCAGCAGTTTATACTAACGTCCATGGGGCCTCCTTCTGACCCCCACCACTCCTACCCCCTCACAGTCCCCCAACCCAGGCCTAGGAACAAGCACATGTGTCCACCAGACATGGAGAAGGAAGTTTGCAACTTACTCTTTTTAAAAATATACGTATATGTTTTTATTGATTTCAGAGAGAAAGGGGGAAGGAGAGAGAGAGAATCATCAACTGCTGCCTCCTGCACGCCCCGCACAAGGGATCGAGCCCGCAACCTGGGCATGTGCCCTGACCAGGAATCAAGCTGTGACCTCCTGGTTCATAGGTCGACACTCAACCACTGAGCCACGCCTGCTGGGCTGCAATTTACTCTTGATACTTATTTATAACTGGAGGCCTGATGCACGAAATTCATGCAAGAGTAGGCCTTCTTCCTCCGGCCACCGCGTCGAGTGATCCACATAATCATAGAAGAGCAAACAGGCCCGTACAAGGCAGCGCGCAGTGTGACCGCACCTGTGGGCAGCTCGGACACAGCCTCACCTCTGCAGGGGAGGTCGGAAAGGCAGCTGCTTCCCTGGTGGCTGCAGACTGCGGTGTGATGCGAGGAAATGTGGTGCAGCAGGAATGTCATCTGTCTTGGTCTGGGGGGTGGTTTTCCTGGCGATTTATGTGTGAGATCTTATCAAACCGCGCGGTATACAGTACAGGTAACCTCAGCACATTTTACACGATGCATATATTATTCCATTAAAAATATCCAGACTTGCCCAAGCCAGTTTTGCTTAGTGGATTGAGTGTCGGACTGCACACTGAAGGGTCCTGGGTTTGATTCCAGTCAAAGCACATGCCCAGGTTGCGGGCTCGATCCCCAGTGTGGGGTGTGCAGGGGGCAGCTGATCCATGATTCTCTCTCATCATTGGTGTTTCTCTCCCTCTCCCTTCCTCTCTGAAATCAACAAAAATATTTAAAAATAAGTAAATGAAAATGTTGAGAATCACTTGGAGTGGTGATGGTTTATGCAAATGTCAATGCTACATCAGAGATAACAATGAATCACCTTTATATTTGTAATGATGAACCAGGTTGGCCTTTTCTTGGATCAGGAACTACAACTACAACAGAGACCTGGTGCTGCCCCTCTGCCCCTCACTCACCTCTCACTCAATTGCAGGAGCCAGGCCCAGGGGCCGGCGGGGCGGGGCCAGTGGCTCCCAGGGCCTCCTTGGACACAGTGGGTCAGGCAAACAGCAAGGTTCACACCTGCCTAAGGCAGTTACATTGTTCTCACGCGCATCCTCCCTGCCATTTCCCGGCCTACGGGATGGTGTCTTTCACTGAGCAAAATAAGCCAGTCAGAGAGAGATAAGTGTCACATGACTTCACTCATGTGTGGAATCTAATGAACCAAATAAACTGATGATCAAAAATAGACCTAGAGTCATAGAAGCATGAACAGACTGTTGAACCCCAAGGGAAGGCAGGGGAGGGTTAAGGGGGGAGAAGAGGTCAACCAATGAACTCATATGGGTATATGCATCACCTCTGGACACAGACCACAGACAACGGGTGGTGAAGGCCTGGGTGGGGGGCGGGGGCAGGCTGGGAGAGGTCAATAAGGGAAAAAGGGGACATATGTAATACTTTCAACAATAAAGATTCTATTTTTTTTACAAAAGCAGTTAGGTTCACTCAGTGTGTGGTGACGCTCTATGGCTATGGACACGTGCTTATGTGCGTGGCCACTCTTAGAGTATCTTGCAGAGTAGTGCCCAGTGCCCCGAGAATCCCCTGCAGTTTACCTGCTCCCATCCCGCCTGAACCACCCACGCCCCTTCCCGCTGTTCCTGGAGCGTGTGGAAGGAATGCAATCGCACGCCTTTCAGGAGGGCCTTGTTTTAGCAAAACCCATTCCAGACTCTCCCGTGCTTTGGCGCGGCTTGCGAACCCATTCCTCAGTGCCGGGCACTATCCCAGCGCGTGGAGACGCCTGGCATTTTGGCTGTTGGTGGAGGTTTTAGTTTTTTGGTTTAATCCAGCTCCTTACCGAGGGCGTCTTGGTTCCCTCCATGCTGGGTGACTAGAGCCACTGTAAACATCCACAGGCATTGTTTCATGTTGACATAAGTTTTCAATTCAGTTAGTAAGCACCAGGAGAGCCGGTCCTGGGCTGTGTGTGAGACTGCTGGGCTTGGGCAGAAGCCGCCCAGTGGCCTCAGGGCCTCAGTGCTGCTGCTCCGCTCTGCGCCCCACTAGCAGGAAAGGGACTCCGTGCCCTTCGGCCGTGAGCATTGAGAGTGTGCTTTGCTTTTGTTTTGTTTCATAGCCATTTTTAAAAAATATTTTTATTGATTTCAGAGAGGAAGGGAGAGGGAGAGAGAGATAGAAACATCGATGATGAGAATCATTGATCAGCTGCCTCCTGCACGCCCCCTACTGGTGATCGTGCCCACAACCTGGGCATGTGCCCTGACCAGGAATCGAATCATGACCTCCTGGTTCATAGGTGAACACTCAACCACTGAGCCACACCTGCCGGGCTTCATAGCCATTTTTTTTATTACTAGAGGCCCGATGCACGAAATTCATGCACTGGAGGAGTGTCCTTTAGCCCAGCCTGCACCCTTTCCAATGTGGGACCCCTCGAGGGATGTCCAACTGCTGGTTTAGGCCTGATCCCTCTCAAAATCCAGGACTGCTGGCTCCTAACCGCTTGCCTGCCTGCCAGCCTGATTGCCCCCTAACTGTTTCCCTGCTGGCCTTATTGATGCCTCACCCCTGCTGGCCTGGTCACCTCCAACTGCCCTCCCCTGCTGGCCTGATCTTGCCCCCAACTGCCCTCCCCTGATCTTGTGATGACCTGGGGGTGGCCATCTTGTGATGATGTGGGAGCCATGTTGTGATGACATGGGGGTGGCCATCTCGTGGTGGCCATATTGTGATGACATGGGGGCAGCCATCTTGTGATGATATAAGGGCAAGAGGCCACCTAGGCTTTTATTAGTATAGATTATTATTTTTTTAAATATATTTTTATTGATTTCATATAGGAAGGGAGAGGGAGATAGAAACATCAATGATGAGAGAGAATCTGACTGGCTGCCTCCTGCACGTCCCCTACTGGGGATCCAGCCTGCAACCCAGGCATGTGCCCTTGACTGGCATCGAAGCAGGGACCTTTCAGTCCTCGGGCCTATGCTCTATCCACTGAGCCAAACCAGCCAGGGCTTCATAGCCATTTTAATAGGTAGGTAGACATATCTCGTTGTTGTTTTACTCTCCAATCGCGTAATAAATGATGTGGAGCACATTTTCATATGCTTATTTACCGTTTTCATATGGTTCTTGCAGTTTCTGTTCATATTTTTTGCCCATTTTTAATAGGCTTGTTTGTTCTCTTATTACTGAGGTTTATGTGTTCATTATACATTTCAGATGCAGTTTTTTTAAATCTGTGTGTTTAAACTTTCTTCAAGTCTGTCTGACCCTTTGTTCTTTCTATGGGCATAATTTTAGTATCATGTAACTTTGTTTTTCAGGACTTTACATTAGAGTACCATGTGAAGAATTCTGTGTTTTGTTGTTGTTGTTTTTCCTGTCTGTTCTTTGGATTCTGAAAGATAAATTTCACCACTTAAGAGAATTTTGTGTGTCTGTGCTCACTCTTTAAAATCATTTTCTACTTTTTATTTTACCAGCTTTATATATCTGGTAATGGAACTTCTATTATACAATTACTGTCGTTTCTTAGAGCAGTCCTCGAAGTTTATAGTGTCTTCGCTCTTCCTCTTCTATGTGGTGGAATATGGGTCCAAGCTCCTCTCGGAGCACCTCCTGCCTGTCTCCTGCCTGTGCGTGCAGCGTCTGCTTTCTATTCTGAAGGAGTGTTGAGTGTCACACTTCCTCTGCTCCATACCTATTGCCATTCCTTCCCACTTCCTTCCAACTGTGCATGAGCTGTTCACATTGGATTGATGCTTAGTTCAAGTGAACTACTGTCTTAATTACCCGTGAAATGTTTGTTTGAAACTGTATTCTGATTGTATTTCAAAAAGAAACTGTTGGCAACTTTGATCAAAAAGACAAAAAAGCACCCCGATGCTTTCACAGCTTTCTCTTTGCTGTGGTTGGCACTGTGGATTTCATCGGCTGGACACCACTGCGGCATCTCTTGTTTCAGGCCCACCTTTGATTAACTTTCATTTATTTCATTTATGTTCTTGATCAATATGCCCTCTTTATAGTGTGATTGGTGTAAAGTATTTAGCTTGCATTTGACATGCTAAAAATAATTTCCTTTCTGATCAACAAGGTTGCGTATCACCTTTAAAAAATGTGCATGCTTGCCCTGCCGGCAGGGCTCAGGGGTTGGGTGTCCATCTAGGAACCAGGAGATCACGGTTCGATTCCCAGTCAGGGCACACGCCTGAGTTGTGGGCTCCAACCCCAGTGCGGGGTGTGCAGGAGACAGCCGATCCATGATTCTCTCTCATCATTGATGAGTCTATCTCTCCCTTCCTCTCCCTTCCTCTCTGAAATCAATAAAAAAAAATGTTTTTAAAAAATGTGCATGCTTATAGTTAAGCAGGAGGAGGAGGAGCAAAAGTAAAAGAGGAAAAAGAAGGAGAACAAGAAGAGGAGGAGGAGAAGCCAGAGCAGAGAGATGAGTAAAAGGAGAAATACACATAGAGATTAAAAGGGACAACGGCATGGAAGGAAACCCGTGATGGCAGAGACGTGGGAATCGGTCAGCTCTGTGGATGGGCCACCTTCATGATGAAAATATAACCATCTCACAATACATTCAGTATCACAAACACTTGAGTAAGAAACGATCAATTCAGTTGTCACTTTTAGGTACAATAGTTGTATGAATATGATGAAAAAAGAGATTTTTAATTAAATTTAAATGACTTTCTTTGCCACATTTTATTATCACATTCTAAACTGTTCATTTTGTTTTTTAGAGATGAGCACTTTTTTTCATTAGTTTAGTCTGTTTATTTTTTA
Organism: Cnephaeus nilssonii; assembly: GCF_951640355.1. Lineage (NCBI taxonomy): Eukaryota > Metazoa > Chordata > Mammalia > Chiroptera > Vespertilionidae > Cnephaeus > Cnephaeus nilssonii. The sequence continues at coordinate 3,442,732 of NC_137076.1, forward strand.
ATTGCTTTGTGGGCAGAATTACTGAAACATTGCCAAGCCAGGCACTATTTTAAAATGTGCAATAATATCTGACACAAGTGGAGGATTCATCGACTTAGAAAAATAATTCTGATAAAAATTTGACTGCAAATATTGACTGAATCATCAGGATGATATTTTACAATATTGTAATATCTATACTTTTGAACCATAAAATATGTTCTGTTCGTCATTATTATTGTGGTCTCATCAAACTTTTCCCAATCTTTGACCAGGAATTAGGAGTAACCCACAGTGAGATGCGGGTATCGGCCCCGGAGCCTGTGTTGATGTGAGAAGCCTGCTCCGCTGTGGCCACCAGTACAATGTGGACATCGCCCAAGCGGCCAAGGGAGTGGGCTTCCTTTGGATCTACATTAGGGGACAATCACCATCATTTGTAGCTTCGGGAAGAGAGAGCATAGAATTCTTGGAATTATGCCATATGAACATCAGTTCATTTGTTTCATCGAATCCTAAAGTGAGACTCGTCCATCATCTTAATATGTGAAGATTTCCTATCCAATAGCACCAAAAACCTGTTTGAATTACTCTGGAACCGAGAAAAATATCTAAAAGTGGGAAACATACAGAAACAGATCCAACTTCAGAAAGAAAAATCATTAGGAATTTGTAAAAGTTAAAGAGAATTTTGTAGTATTACTTGTTAAGGTTGCCTTACGCAACCAAGTAATATACAATAGTTATTTTTTAGTGAAGAAATTATTATCAAAATTCAATTTTTAAATGGTTATTTTATAATATTGATGGCAGCATAATCATTTACACAAACTTGGGCAGAAACATTAGCGAGACAGTAAATCAGAGATTGTAGCGATATCTGAGGTTCTATTTTTCAGAACACTCTGTTGCCAAATTATATCTTGGATAAAAATTGATGTTCCATTTGATTCCGTAATTATTGACTTGGCTGGGAGCTCACTCTTCACAGAGAAGGTTATGAATGACTGCCCAGCTGTTGCTGCCAGGTAGGAAGGTTGCAAATGGAGCAATCAGTTCAACTTCCTATGGAAGATTCTCAGAGCGAAGGAGGTAAAATTGGAGGTTGTTGGCTGACCATGGACATTAGACCAGGTGCATGCAGTTGCCAAGATCCGTAGTCAGACACCACTAACGAAAAGCCGTAAAGAGACTGTGCTCCTTCAAAGTTGAAGACACCAGGGACTCTTACAATTTTTTTGTGTGTGTGTCTAAAACTCTATATTTTAACTGGTGGAAAATTCTTAAAGATGAATGACTATTTTGCCCGTAAACCAGTGTTAAAAATTGTTTGGTTAATTGGTGTAAACTAAGAATTATATTAATATTGTGCATTTTTACAAAAAGTATGTGAATGTAACCTAGAATTTTCTATATCAATATGCTTATCTTTTCTATAACATGAAGTGAATTTTAAACCTCATTAGAGGATAAGGGACTAAATTCTGAAATATAAGTGTACCCAATGTGTATTTAAGCATTTAAGGTGTAGATTGGTTTATTTAAAACATTTAATATTATATTGTGGCCCGGCTGGCATTGCTCAGTGGTGAGTGTCCACCTATGGACCAGGAGGTCACGGTTTAATTCCCAGTCAGGGCACATGCCCAGGTTGTGGGTTCCATCCCCAGTAAAGAGCATGCAGGAGGCAGCCAATCAGTAATTCTCTCTCATCATTGATGTCTCTCTCTCTCTATTCCTCTCCTTTCCTCTCTGAAATCAACAAAATTATATTTTAAAAATGTATTATATCGTGGCCTTCAATCCTGATACATTATATAGTTATATAATGTATAACTATATATAGTTATATAGTTATATTATAAAGTTATATATTTCTAAAATTGGTAATAATATGGCTGTAGCAGTAAAAATAAAATGGCTTTCTGCCTATATTATTGAAACAAAAATGATGCTGACATAGGTATTATCTGTGAGTCACAATGTGAAACTGCATGAGGCACAGGAGTCAGAAAGACTCTCCGTGAGGCCTTGGTGGTGGAGGACAATAGGTGCAGTGAGCTCCGAAGACCGCGCTCACCCGTGTGTGGCTCAGGTTTCAGGAGACTTTGGATTAGGGACTGTGAGGCTGCTCGCTCCCACGTCAGGGCCATGCGGATCGGACGCTGGTCTAAGGGTGAGCCCCATAATGAGGCCGCCAGTCATCTCGCATTGTCGGGAGCTCCTGCTTCACTTTCACTTTCCCACACACACGCCAGCTCCCAATTCTTGACAGAAGGCTCTGCAGACAGCCCCTAGCCTTCTGTCTGGCGGATTCTCATTTAAATGATGTATGCACTCATGAGCTGGCAGGGGCGCTGAGCAGGGCGCGCTGAGGGCGGCTCAGCAAATGAGGAGGCCCCCGGGCACCGAGGCCTCTCGCTGGCACCCTGGGCTTTGCCACAGGGCAGCTCCTGACTGACAGGTGGGCAGAGCCTGGCTGCTGCCTCCTCACACACTGATTGCCTCTGAAACACCATTAACAGGGCTAACGCCCGTCACTCACTGCTCAAGGGAAAAGGGAGGCTTTCCTCATGGAAGCAAACAGCATAAAATTATCCTGATGCTAACTTATCTGTGCTTGCAATTTACCAGAGTGAGTAAACAAAAATAATGAAAATATAGTGAGATATAGGATTCCCCCCGAAGGTGGTGTCAACTGTGCAAATGCCCGTGACTCCGCCTGTGAAATTTCTGGTTATTACAGTAAAACTCCAATTAGCAATGCTATGGCCAGTGCTTCCAAACTTCAGACCTTCAACCTGCAGAAGGGGTTTCACAAAACCATTTGCATTTAGAGACCATTAAGGTTTTTAATTGATGTACATCTTGCTCAAATGCTAAAGACGGTGTTTTTCATGAAAGACCAAACAAGAAGACATTGTATTTTATAACAACATATATCAATGTGATAACGGCTGCATTCAACACACTTATACTAAATAATGTTAACATTGTGGATAATATTTAATACTGCCTAAATGCCGGTGAGAAATGGGAACCTCAGCAGCTTGTTTAAGTATTCAAAGTGGTCATTTAATTTTCAGTAACTGGAGTCCTGTGATTGACAGCGATTGCTAGAAAAGCAGGGACGGTGCTGGAATCAGTCGCCGTAACTGCACTTTCACCCAAACCTTACCCGAAGTTATTTTCATGTTCCACTGGGAGGGGAGCTTCCTCCCACAGCTGCTTTCACTTCAGGTCAGAACTTAGCTGGACTAAAGGGGGGTGAGATTTCTTAAAGAGCCAGCAGGTGCTCACCTGTCCAATGACCTGGTTGCAACATACATCTGCCTCCGCATTGAAATACAAAATCCAGGAATTAATTCTTGGTAGGATAATTATACCAATCTTATATTTAAACCTATTTTTTTCATTCTCCATACTTAAAGTTGAGCAAAAGCAAGTGGGTGAGAAAGGACGCTTAAGTAAATGGCCGCAAGCCTTTGCCACGCCTTTGCAACGTCCCGCAGAGTTCTGCTTTCTCTGCTCAGTCAGCGCTTTGGATCTCTGGGAATTGCACTTGCATCTTCTTGTTCTTTTCAAAACTCTGTATCACATTGAGTCTGGTTTCCTTTGCATCCCAACGAGAAAATATAAGCCAATAGGAGGCGTGCTTGTCCTGCAGCTGACACTGTGGGTGGAGACCCCACCCCCTGCCCTCTTGCTGTAACTGCTCAGCTCCCCCTGCTCCTCTTGGCATCGAGGACTTGCTCTCGGGTGATGTCTGCCCCTTCCTTCGTGTGGTACTCCCCTTCTTCCATCTAATGCTCCTTGTGCTCAGGCGCCAGGCGCCCCAGAGCCTGTCCCAGGAACCGTGGTTCCCCCGCAGACCCTCCTCCTCTGTCTGCCGTGGCAGAGCTCCTCCTGAATTTCCCGTTATAACGTTTCTCCCTTTTCTCTCATCATGGAACTCTAGGATTTTTCTTTTCCATTCATTCCGCTGAAGGCCACCTAGCAAACTTGCCAAGAGCTTCCATCTTGGCCAATCAGAAGTTCAATACTTGTCCATCAGATCACTGATCTCCAAGGAGGATCTCTGTCTCCTATTTAAAATACTTTGCATGGCCTGGTTGGTGTGGCCCAGTGGTTGAGCATGGACCTAGGAACCAGGAGATCACGGTTCGATTCCCAGTCAGGGTACATGTGTGGGTTGTGCTCTTGATCTCCAGTGTGGGGCATTCAGGAGGCAGCTGATCATGGATTCCCTCTCATCATTGATGTTTCTATCTCCCTATCCCTTTCCCTTCCTGTCTGAAATCAATAAAAATAAAGTAAAATACTTTGCATGGCCTCCTGCCCCTGCTTTCTTCCCTCTGTTGGCTTCTTTGCTGCAGTTTCCTTTGCCAGATCCCCCCCTCTGATCTCAAAATATCCAGATCCCTCAAATCTTCCCATCCTGCCCTTTCCTTTTTGTTATCCTATATAACAAAAGCCTAATATGCTAAGTGTCCGGTCATCCGGTCGTCCAGTCATCCATTCAACCAATCAAAGCGTAATATGCTAATGATATGCTAAGGCCACTCAAGCTCTCACTATGATGTGCACTGACCACCAGGGGGCAGACGCTTAATGCAGGAGCTGCCTCTGGTGGTCAGTGCACTCCCACAGGGGGAGCACTGCTCAGCCAGAAGCCAGGCTCACGGCTGGCAAGTGCAGCTGTGGTGGTGGGACCCTCTCCCACCTCCGTGGCAGGGCTAAGGATGTCCAACTGCCGGCTTAGGCCTGCTCCTCACAGGCCTAAGCTGTCAGTCGGACATCCCCCAAGGGTTCCTGGACTGTGAGAGGGTGCAGGATGGGCTGAGAAACCCCTGTACCAAGTGCACAAATTTCGTGCACTGGGCTTCTAGTCAACAATAAATCTCTATTGATTCCTTAAGTTCAGTCACCTTAAATGTCAACATAACTTTCTAACAGCTTTACTGATATAATCCACATACCATAGTATTTATCAGATAAATTATATCATACCATGTTTCTCTTACTTCACTTGCATTGCATTCGTGTCAGATAATTTTTCCTATTAAATAATGTCTTATCATTGATTTATATTTATCAAAAATTAGACTTAAGTACATTCTTCATTTATAATAATGTATTCCAGTATATTCTCAGAGCGTGCAACCATCACCTGGTCAAGTGTAGCAAATTTTCATCTGCCCCCAAAAAAGCGCCATCCCCATCAGCAGCCACTCCCCAGTGCTCAGTGCCCTAAGTCCAGGTACCGCGTCAGGCCGCACAAGTCTCTGCAGTAGCCCATGGAGGTCCCTCTGCTTATTCTCTCAATTTTTGTTGTTGTTAATTTGATACTCTCTCAATGTCTCCTACGTCTTTAAAAGCAGTTTTGCTGAGGATAGAGAGAGGGATGTGGGAAGGACTGGGAGTGGGAAAGGACCAAGTCAGAGCGAAGAAAAGAGAGTTGGTCACGGCCCGGGGAAGGAGTTTGGGCAGAAGCCTCTGGGAAGTGCCTCCGGGAAGGACCCCGCGAAGGAGAACTCTGACGGGGAGGTGGGCTGAGTGTGCAGACAGACACCGGAGGGAGCCCGGCTGGCCAGGGTGATGCACTGTGAGCCGCTGTCCTTCACAGCAAACCCCTCAGGACCCGCCCTGTGCGGGCTCAGCATCACATCTTGTGCACGGGCGCAGCTCCACCAATGAACACTGTACTGGGTACTCAAAACCTGGTGACGAGGGTAGATTTAAAAATATAGATGTTTTTACTGATTTCAGAGAGTGGGAGAGAGAGATAGAAACTTCAATGATGAGAGAATCACTGATCGGCTGCCTCCTGCACGCCCCCCACTGGGGATGGAGCCCAAAACCCAGGCATGTGCCCTGAACTAGAATAAAACCATGACTTTCTGGTTCATAGGTCGATGCTCAACCACTGAGCCATGCACACGAGCTGGCAAGAGGGTAGATTTTATGTTAATTATTTTTTTTTCTTCTCTTTATGTGCCCTCACCGGGGATTGAACCCATGACCGTGGTGCATAGGACATGTTAAATATTCTTACACACAAATAATAACTAGAGGATGGGAGGGAACTTGTAGGTGATGAATGTGTGTATGACATAGATGGTAGTGATGGTTTCACAGGTACACACTTCTATCCAAACTCAGGAAGTTGTGTATATTAAATATCCACAGCTTTGTATATCAATCATATTTCAATACCGTGGTTAAAACTCTATTGACACTGCAAATTTCATTGACTTTTATGTAATTGCAAAATATTTAGATACAAGATACGGATATAATTTTTTAAAGTTTTTGATACATAAAATAAAACAACGCGAGTCAAGATGAGTAGTTATGGGGTGACGCCATGAGTCTTGGTAAGGAACACGAGTTCGAAAGGAAGCCTGCGTCATTTGCGTGCCAGAACCCGGTCTCTGCCAAGACTTCTCACCAGAACTGATGGAGGAGCAGGTGCTGGGAAGTCATCACGTGCTTTGCATTCCGGGCGTGCTGCTGCCACGCAGGGTTTGCTGTGGGAGATGATTCCGGGTGCTAATTAAATGAGCGAGGTTCTGCGCGAGGCTCCATGCACATGGGCAGAAACATCCCTCCTGCCGGCTCGCTCAAGGGACCTCCAGCCTAAGCTGGGCCCCAAAGCCTAACCTTGGGGGAAATGGTAATCGCTCCCCACACCCCGACGCCATCCCACAGGAATGCGGTTCCATACGCCTGGAGTAGAGGGAGGGAGCAGTGTGTAGACTTGAAAAATGTTAGCTCATTCACAAAAGCACGGAACAGGCGGCGCATTTGGCATTGGGTAGATCTCTTTTAGGGGAGGGAGCAGCCATCAGCTGGCATTTGAATGGTAATGTTTCCAAACTGCTCAGCAGCTTTGCAGTGTGAAGATACATAGTTTGATGTGACACTAACGTGGTGCGATGTGCAGGGAATGTGTTAAAGCCACAGAATAAATGAAGGGGAGGAGAGCTGGGTGGTTGGAATCGGGAAGAGCACTTTAGGCCGGGAGCTCCTGTTGAGAGCAGCACTAGCAGCTTTGTGGTGATGCAAAGCCGAAGGGAAAAGTGGGAATCTGTCCCACCATCTGCCACATTTCTCACACTTCAACCCCATTGCATTGGTCAGATTATTTTCCTATTAAATAATGTCTTATTGATTTTTATTTATCAAAAATTAGACTTAAGTGTATTCTCCATCCTATATAATAAAGAGGTAATATGCAAATTGACCATCACTCCAACACACAAGATGGCCGCCCCCATGTGGACACAAGATGGTTGCCACAAGATGGCCATCAGGGGAGGGCAGTTGTGGGCAATCAGGCCAGCAGGGAAGGGCAGTTGGGGGTGATCAGGCCTGCAGGGGAAGGCAGTTAAGGGGGACCAGGCCTGCAGGGAAGGGCAGTTGGGTGCAACCAGGCAGTCAGGGGAGGGCAGTTGCGTGCAACCAGGCAGTCAGGGGAGGGAAGTTAGGAGTGACTGGGCTGGCAGGGGAGGGCAGTTGGGAGTGACCAAGCCAGCAGGGGAGGACCATTGGAGGTGACCAGGCCGGCAGGGGAGGGCAGTTGGGGGCAACCAGGCCTGCAGGGGAGGACAGTTAGGGGCAATTGGGCCAGCAGGGGAGGGCAGTTAGGGGTGACAGGGTCAGCAGGAGAGGGCAGTTGGGGGTGACCAGGCCTGCAGGGGAGGACAATTAGGAATGACCAGGCTGGCAGGAGAGGGCAGCTGGGGGCAACCATGCTGGCAGGGAAGGGGTGTTGGGGGCAACCACGCAGGCAGGGGAGGGAAGTTAGAGGTGACTGGGCTGGCAGGGGAGGGTAGTTGGGAGTGACCAGGCCAGCAAGGGAGAGCAGTTAGGGTAGACCAGGCCAGCAGGGGAGGGCAGTTGGGGGGGACCAGGCCAGCAGGGGAGGGCAGTTAGGGATGACCAGGCTGGCAGGGGAGGACAGTTAGGGGCAATTGGCAGGGGAGCAGTTAGGCGTCAATCAGGCTGGCAGGGGAGTGGTTAGGAGGTGATCAGGCTGGCAGGCAGAAGCAGTTAGGGGCAATCAGGCAGGCAGGCAGGTGAGCGGTTGGGAGCCAGCAGTCCTAGATTGTGACAGGGATGCCTGACTGCCTGTTTAGGCCTGATCCCACCAGATCGGGCCTAAACGGGCAGTTGGACATTCCTTGAGGGGTCCCAGATTGGAGAAGGTGCAGGCTGGGCTGAGGGACACACACCCCTGTGCATTAATTTCGTGCACTGGGCCTCTAGTTTATAATAATTTACTCTGAGCTTATCAAGTCCCTTGTGAGCTATAGAAACAGGGTTTCCATTCAGGAAAATATTATCGTTCAGAGTAGATCCAATTGAAGATATCAATAACTGTATGTATTTTATCCATAAAATGTAACTTTTAATAATATCAGGTAATTTCAGTAAAGAATAAAAATATAATCATACTAGAAAATACATTCCACAAAAATTCAGTAACATGGTTTAAGAAAACTACATGGTAACATTTATTCTAGTTAATTACACTGTACCAATTATATTTTTTCTGTCCATGAAACTCCAAACTTAGGGTTTACCTAATAAATATAAAAGTTATTTATAGACGTTTTAAATATACAAAGATAAGTGACTCTTGTTTCTCAGAATGCATTTTAATGTTAAAATAGTTTAAATTCACCCACATATTAAAGCAAATGTGTTAGTCTTCAAATAGGGATTTCACATCTTTGTTTAACATAACCGTATTCCGTGACAGTCTCACCAGTACTGTCTCCGTGTCGCTAGTCCATCCTATGGGGATTGTATGGTGACTTATTCCATCGGTGGTTTTTTGGGCACTGAAACTCACTGGGCTACATTTGTTGGAGGCTGAACATGTTTTGTAGACTCTGTCAAATCTTTAAATGCTCTGGATTATAAGATAGAAACTCACAAAACGAAGCTGCGGACAGAAACTCGCTGCCTCCTTTCCCTGGCAGCTTGGGAATGTCTGCAGCGCAGGGGAGTGGACTGGCCCAGCTGATGCCGCAGCCTCGGGGAGCCAGGGCGGGAGCTGACACCGGCAGGGCCGGGGGCGAGGATGGCGGGCACCGCCTGGCGGGCACCTTTCAGCAGGTGGCGGCCTCAGGAAGTTACCCGCGTTTACCAAGACCGTCTTCCCATGGTGACCGGAGCCCGCAGTCCTCACGCAGCGCGGGGGACAGGGACAGGGACTGGGCCGCCGCGGGGTGTGATCGTCCCCATCAGGGCTCTGGTCCAGGGCTGGGCCAGCCTTTGTGGGGGCCAGGCCCCAGCCTGTGGTCACACGGGGCTTCCAGGCGGGGGCACTGCCCCTGCTTCCTGGGGAGAGTCCCCCTGTGTGGACCCCGGGTCCTTCCCCAGAAATAACCAACCGCAGCAGCAGCCGGAGCCGCTGGCTGGGAGCGCGGGGCGGGAGGCTTCGCCCTCCGTGCAGAGCGGCACCCTGGTCCTGCGGCCCCGCAGCTGGCCAACGGCCCCAGCGGAGGTCTTCATCCCGGTCTTCTCCTGGCTCTCAGGGAAGGTCTGGAAGGTGCTGAGAACCACCGCGGACAGGGCCCGGCTTTCCCCCCCCCAGGGCCGGCCTGTGGGAGGCCGCTCCGCTTTAGCTCTGCGGCCTGCAGCCAGGTGCCGGGTCGCACCTCCTCTCCCTGACAGGGCTGCACCCGGCCTGTGCTTGCAGAGCAAAGTGCAACGGGGCGTGTGGCCAGGTGGGCCGCAGCTGCCTTCCTAGGAGCAGCATTCAGCTTCCCTGGGGAGACGGAGCCAAGAAGCCATTCTTTTTTTTTATTTATTTTTTTAATAAATTAAACATATTTTATCTTTTTTATAGAGGGGTAGTTGACAAAAATACACTGTAATATATTTAAAGTATACGATGTGATTGATACATGCATACATGTGAAATTATTCCCAACACCGATTTAACACACATTTTTACTTACCTCATATGTCTACCTTTTTTTGTTGGTGAAAGCACTTAAAAGTTCTGATATTTTAGACAATTTCAATTATACAATATAGTAGTATCAACATTAGACACCATGTTAACCAGTAAGTCCTAAGACCTTGTTTGTCTTTTTTTTTTTTTTTAATATAAATACAGAGAAGGAGAAGGAAGAGGAGAAAGAGGGACAGGAAGAAGAAAGAAGAAAGAAGGAAGAAGGAGAAGGAGGAGAAGAAAATAAAAGAAGCCTGGCCAGCATGGCTCAGAGGTTGAGCATTGACCTATGAACCAAGAGGTCACGGTTCGATTCCCGGTCAGGGCATATGCTTGGGTTTCAGGCTCAATCCCCAGTGGGGGGTGGGCGTGCAGGAGGCAGCCAATCCATGATTCTCTCTCATCATTGATGTTTCTATCTCTCTCCCTCTCCCTTCCTCTCTGAAATCAATAAAAAATATATTTAAAAAAAAAGAAAAGGAAGAAAAAAGAAACTAATTCTATGTTCTTCAATTATCTCACCAAACTAATCTGTAAATTCCCTGGTGGATATTTGTCCTATTTCTAGAATGAGATTTGACTCAAAATAGATTATCTATATATGTAAAAGGCTAATATGCAAAGTGTTCCCTCGGGAGTTTGACCAGGAGTCCAGGAGTTCGATTGCTCACTATGATGTGCGCTGACCACCAGGGGGCAGCACGGAACGAAGAAAGGCCCCAGCTGGCAGCAGGAAGGAAGGCCCCAATTGGCCTGATAGCCAGCCAGGCCTAGGGACCCTACCCGTGCATGAAATTTGTGCAGCGGGCCTCAATTAATAAAATAGGTAAAAGTAATAGCCAGGAGTCCCTACAATACAAATAGATGACTGAGCAAACAAGTAAGTAGAGGGAGAGGATCTCAATATAATGAATGTTAAATGAATGAGGGAATTTTAAAAATCACCATCACAGCACAAAGTCAGTATCCACTGACGGACTGATTAAAAAAGCAGGGGAAGGCATGTTTTAAGGAGAAACCTAATACTTGCAAAATCCAACACCATTTCTTTAAAATCTTCTCAAAATGCTGTCATGGTTTCATATCTGTCCTCAAATTCCCCAGTAGCTCTTACTCCTGATGCAGAGTGTAATTCTCCCACCTCACATGTGGCGTGAACCCAGCAATCCACTCCTGGAACATAAAATGCAAAAACAATCATTTCCCTTTGGAGAAATCTCACAGGCATGACCTCACCCGACTATTCAAGGTTACCATCACCAATAATATGTCATACTGACATTACATACCCCTCGATATGATAAGAAAGTCACTTCATCCCTGTGCAATTCTCTGCCAAAATCCATAATCAAGACTAATGAGAAAACATCAAACATAAGGCAGGCTTTTTGAAATACCTGCCCAGCACTCTTCAGCAATACCGAGGTCCTGAATAACAAGCACAGATGGAGACAGGAACCCGCCGAAGGAGAGAGGTGACAATGACATGCACCAGGCGTCCTGGGTCAGACCCAAGGGCAGAAGAAGGACAAAACCGGTGCAACATGCATGAAGGCTGCGCCTACTCCATAGCGCTGCGCTGTGCTGATTTCACGGAGTTGGTAACTTTACGATGATTGTGGAAATGTTAACATGACAGGAGGTGGCTGGAGGTAGATGGCATCTCTCTACTGTCTTTTCAACTTCTTGTCAATCTAAAATGATTTCAATGAAAAGGTTGTACACCATCGCCCGTCTTCTACCTTCTGGAGTGAGAGAATAACCTGCAGCCCCATCCTTCACCCTACGTTGCGTCCCTGCTTTCTTCTTCTCCATGGTGGAGACGGTCACCTGGAGACCGTGATGCCTTCTTGTTCTTGTTTATTTTGTGTATTGTCTGTCTCTCTTTCTCTATGAGTAAGTTAGATAACTCTAGAGATTTTGTCTTCACTATCTACCTACAGCATCCAGAACTTAGTAACCGTGTGTCAAGTTGCATTATTCAAACTAAGCATCCTCTAGTTTAGAAATACAGAGTGAATATAATTATTTTAATCTTAATATTTTAAGGTGCAAAAAGATTTTTATGTTGCAAAGTCCTAGTCAAAGTTTGATAGTGCATCCACTCCCCAATGCACAGGACATGTTTATTCACAATTTCCCAGAAATAACAAATACATTTTTTAAATGTTTATTCTTTATTTTGATAATTGATATTTGCTATTTTGGAGAAATAATAGGATATCATTAGTTGTGGTTTCTACCTGTTTCAAAGTCATAGTTAACCACGTCCTTGGCTTAAGTGATTATAATCATCATGAGATAGTAAGGTATCTCATCACAGGAAATAATGAGAGTCATGAATAGTGGGTAATTGTATGTCATGTATCATTTAGAGGAGAACTAACCCGGGTATAATGAAAATGTATCACATTAAAATGTTCTATAAATTGTGTTTTATGCTAAGACTTGGATATATATTTATTTCTGGAACTTTGTAACCTTCATCTGACAGCCAGACATAATGTGTTTCTTGTTAAAGCTTATGGTATTTTGTTGTCTGCATAAATCTCTGACTTTTCACCCATACTTACTTAAAATTAATTATGTTTCCTTGTTTCAGAGCATTTGATTGATTATGTAGCTTTGATTTGTGTATCAGATACTGAATGTTAACATTTATAAAATTGTCTCATCTGTTAATTTAGTGCTAAATCAAAGTAATAAGAAACGACAAAAATGAGAGACAAAATGTGTGCATATAATAAGTGTCATTTTAATTCAGTTCATTGTTAGAAAATTCTACTCAGCTTTCTCAACAGTGATGTTACACCCAAAATATCAAGGGACCTAGTGAACACCCAATGTGGGAGATTAATAAATTGGGAGGTTTTTTTTTAATTTTTCAAATGTGCTATTTATAAATTAATAGAAGAAAGTTTCCATTTAATCTTCAGCCAGTGCCCCTTATTTTTTTAATTGATTTCAGAGAGGAAGGGGAAGGGAGAGAGAGATAGAAACATCAATGATGAGAGAGAATCATGGATCAGCTGTCTCCTGCACGCCCCACACTGGGGATGGAGCCCACAACCCCGGCATGTGCCCTGATGGGAATCGAACTATGACCTCCTGGTTCATAGGTCGCCGCTCAACCGCTGAGCCAAGCCAGCCGGGCATCAGTGTCCCTAATGTTAATACCTACTACAGTACAGAACAATTGCAAAAACTAAACACAAACAAATTAACAACAGTACCATGCTGTTATGTCAACTGGAGATGTTGCGATTTCACCAGGTTTTCCACTAATGCCATTCTTCTTCTTCTTCTTCTTCTTCTTCTTCTTCTTCTTCTTCTTCTTCTTCTTCTTCTTCTTCTTCTTCTTCTTCTTCTTCTTTTGTTATTTTATTTTATTTATTTTATTTTATTTTTAATCTTTATTGTTGGAAGTATTACATGTCTCCCTTTTCCCCCCCATTGACTTCTTCGAGCCCACCCCCAGTCCCCACCCCAGCCCTTACCACCCTATTGTCTGTGTCCACGGGTTATGCATACATGCAACAAGGTCTTTGGTTGATCTCTTCCCACCCACCCAGCCTCCCCTGCCTTCCCCCTGAAGTTTCACAGTCTGTTCCCTGCTTCTGTGTTTCTGGGTCTATTGTATTCAGTATATTCCACATATGAGTGCAATCATGTGATACTTGTCTTTCTCTGACTGGCTTATTTCACTTGGCCTAATACTCTCCAGGTCCCTCCATGCTGTTGCAAATGCTAAGAGATCTTTCTTTATTATAGCTGCGTAATAATCCATGATGTAAGGGTACCACAGCTTTTTTATCCACTCATCTACTGATGGGCACTGGGGCTGTTCCCAAATCTTTGCAATTCATTCTTCTGACATTGAATTGCAAGACCCAGTGTAGGATCCACTTTGTTTTTAATTGTCAGAGCTTCTTAATCTCCTCTGATCTGTAACAGTCTCTCAGACTTTGCCTTTTATGACACTGACATTTTTCAAAAGTCCTTGTCCAGTGTTCTGTATTTGACTGTCTTTGCACACGCCATGTTGTCTCATGACTAAATCGAAGTTATATGTTTGGAAAGGGTACCACAGAGATTATGGGCCCTTTTCAATGCATCTTATCAGATAAAACATTCTTTAGATATCTGTTAGTGCTGGTGACATAACCTGATCACTCAGTTAAGGCGGTGCCTGCTACTTTTCTCCTCTTGTACCATTTTCATTTTGTCATCCATACATATTTGGGGGAGATATCTTGAGACCCATGGGAAACACATTTACTAGAGTCTGATGTTTGTGCACAGTTCTTTGGATCTTTACCCATAAACCGCTTATCAAAGTTATTGAAGTCCACTTTTCTTCACGCCCACCTCCTCAAGCACTTGTGCAATTCATTTGTAACACTGGTCAGTTGTATCAGTCTGCATTCCATCTTGAATTCTCTGCTATCACGATTGAGTTTTTCAACTTCAGATACACTTCCACGTCATTGTGTGTGGAACACTGAACGGAGTATAATTCTCAACAGACACCACGCTCACCTTCTTCCTCTACAACATGCTGTTAAAATACATTCTGAGAGAGATCATGTGATCCTTATCTTTCTCATGTAGATCTGGAGAAATGGAAGCAGTTTTTATAAGGAGCAGTTTTGAAAGCATCTGTGACATTTGCGTCCTCCAATAATGAATGAAAGGCACAGGTGCTTTATGCCCCTAGCAAGGTCAGGGGTGGGTCAGCTGTCCTGTAGGAGTGGAGTGCGTCATTATGGTGGTACTTCGCATCACCCTCATGCTTAAAGGTGTTTAGCATCATTTCATGTGCTTATTTGCCACTTGCATCTTCGTCATTAATATCTCTGTTCAGATCTGCAGCTCACTTATGATTTGGTTGTTTCTTTTCTATTGGTAGGTTTGAATCATTTTCTCTATGTATTTTATGGATATATGTCATTTATTGCATATATGCTTTGGAAATATTTACTCCTAAAGTGAGTCCTTATTTTTTTTTTCAACATTCTCTTTACAATGTCTTTCACAGAGTAAAACTTTTTTTAATTTTGATAAAGTCCAATTGTCATAAGTACCACACATTTGATATCATATCTAACTTTTTTGAAACTCAAGATCACCAAGATTTGCATTTGACTTTTCTTCTAGAAGTTTTATAGTTTAAAATTTGACACTTATAGCTAGGCAATGATCCATTTAAAGGACATTTTTTGTATTAGGTGTGAGGAATGCATACATGTTTATTTTATTCTGTGTGCGATGAAATCCTAATGTTCCCATAAAATGTTTTGGAAAAGGCTATTCTTTGTTTAATTGTGTCTTCACCTTTGTCAAAACTTACTTGAATATATTTATGTGGGTCTAATCATGAAGTCTCTGTTCTGTTTCATTGATCTGTGTGTCTATTCTTTCAAAACTACTGCACTTATTTGTAAGTTATGATACAGTTAGGATGGGTCTACACCCTTTGCGCTTCTTTTCTTTCAAAATCGTTTTAGCTATTCTATTTCTGTCATCTTTGTATATCAGTTTTAAATTAGTTGGTCAGTATCTACGAAACCTGATTTTGATTGGGAACAGATTGAAGTCCCAAATCCAAATGGGGAGAATTGATATCCTAAGAATATTGAGTCTTCCAACCCAATAGTGTGATGTCTTTTCATGTGTTTACATCTTCTCTGATTTCTTTCATCCGTGTTTTGAGGTTTTGTTATACATAACTGCATATATTTTCTTAGCTGTATATCTGAGTATCCCATTTGTGATGCTAATATAAACATTATTTTATTTCAAATTTCCATTTTTGTTGTTATTATATGAGGATACAATTAATTATTGTGCATTTTATTCTATAATTATTCTAAAATCACATTGACATTGCTGTGAATTTTATTTTCTTTCTTCTGCTAGCTTTGGGTTTAAATTGATCTTATATTTCTAGATTATGGTAAAAGCTTATATTATTGATTTGAGACCTTTCTTTCTTATAATATAAGTGTTTTATGTGACATATTCATGGGATAATTCACCCCACAATTTTTTGTGTGATCTTTATTGTTGAAAGTATTACATATGTCCCCTCTTTCCCCCATCGACCCATCCCACACATTTTAATATGATATATTTTCATTTTCATTTAAAGTATATTTACCTTCCACTTATACATTCTTTTTGGCCCATGAATTGATCAGAAGTGAGTTGTTTTTATTTCCAAGTGTGGAGAAATCATCTAGATGTCCTTCTGCTCTGGATTAAGAGTTGAAATTATTGGTGGTCTGAGAACATCTGTGTGGTGGCCTTAGTGCTAAGGTTTAACGTCAAGATGTGGTTCATCTTAGTGAGTGTGCAGCTCACCTGCGGTGAAGGTGGACTCCACTGTCCGTCCATTGGGTAAACAAACTTAGGTAAAGCGGGGGATGTCCTGCCAGCTCGTCGATAGTTCAGATCTGCAGCTCACTGTGCATCTGCCCACTTGTTCCATCTGTGACGAAGGGAGGAGTCTGGGTAATTCTGGATTTTTCATTTTTTCGTGAATTCTGTCAAGTTTGCACCACACATATTGGAACACTGTGAAGTCCACCCATCCAGCACTCTAGCATTGTTCTGGCGAGTGTTTGAGCAGTGTGACTTACAACCATCTTTTACCCACTTGTTTCTTTATGTTTAATATAAGTTACCACTAGATAGCATATAGTTAGACTTTTCCCCCAGTCTAATTCGACAACCTCTTTTAATTGTTTTGCTTACATAATTTAAATTTATGTGAAAATTAATAGGATTGGAATAAATGACCTTGCTAAGCATTTTCACTTGTTCTGACGTCCCTTAGCTTAACTGAGTTTTTTTTATAATTCTACTTTATCTCCTCTAAAATATTTGCACATCCTTTATTAAATTTTAGAACAAGCGTAAAAGAACTTTTGCACATGCTATAAACAACGCACATTGCCAGCTTGCACTAGCTCGCTATCTTTGAGAGCAGTTAAACTAATTAAAATATTTTGTCTTCTTTATTGTCTGTTGGTGCTCTTCATTTCTGTGTGTACAATCGCGTTCTGTCTTCTGTGCTACTCCTTCTGACTGAAGACTTCCTTTGCCATTTCTCACCGTGTAAGTCTGCCGACGAACTCTTACTCTCACTATTTTGATTGTGAAAATATTGCATTTCATCTTTATTCAGCATCAGTGGGGGAGCACTAGGTTTCATAAAAAGTAAGATTTCCTGTTTGTAATCATACTATATACATCCAATTAACACAGTTCTTTGTTTGTTTTTTAATAGTTTTATATATTTTAATAAGATATTTAGTGTTTAATTGATGCTATCATAAATACCATAGACTGTCATTTTATATTTTCTGTTCAATTATCGATGAAACACAGAAATGCCCTTGGTGTTTTAATATTACACTTGAATTCAGTGACCCCGGTTATTTATTTGCCCTCACTGTTTACCTGCCTTTTGTGGTATGTCCTATAAAGCCCATTGGTCCCTTCTCACATTTGCTACTTTATCTTTTCTCTAATCACTGGATCAGCATTGCTCAGTGTTCATTTCTCTCTTTTTCTTCAAAATCAAAATGTTGGTGTTGTTGAATTTCTTTATTTTATATTCATTTTATATGCCATTAATATCATTATCTCATACCTTCATATGTCTTTCAATTGTTGCTTCTTTATTGTGAGATAAATGTGTACATTATCAATTTTCTCCTTTATTTTTGTAACATATGCCTTTGCATTGATGAGTTTCTCTCCAAAACAGCTCGTCTCTCAGATGCTCCCTTTCCTCCTTGTTTGGCCTGTCAACCCTGTCTCCTTGGTCTTGGTAACTACCTGGTGCCCCAACAATCTAGTTTGCCATCGGGGATTCTATCCTGCATCACTCAGTTGATGTCTCCTTAGTATATATTCTTGAAAACAAGTTTTAAAATTTTAAAGCCTTAAAGAGATTTAATCTTTTATATGTACCTTTAATTAATTAATGTATTCATTTATGTCTGTAAGTATTTTTACTTGATGTCTTTACTCCTCTACCAGAGAAGAATCACACATGAAAAACATGATCATTTTTTTTAAATTGTTGCTTTCACTTATATCTATTTTTTTTTATTTCCTCTTTTCTCCTTCCCTTGCCATTTTCCTGTCTTCCATTTAATCTTTACCTTCTTCTCTTTGGCCTTATTTGTTTTACTGTAAGTGTTAATTAGTGATAATGAATAAGGGGAAATACTTTTTAACACGACAAAAATAAAGACAGTATTAATATATACCTTAGGAATTGCTTAGATGACTGGATATTAGTGTTAACAAATAGTATTATTTTATTCATTTACAATTATCACTTGTGACTCTATTTTGAATTTATGTATGATGGTCAAATATTCCTTCAAGAGGATGTTTTGTCTATATTCATTTTTTACTCAAATAAAGTCTAAAACTTAATTTCTTTGAACCTCAGTTATTTGAACTTTAAAATGAGGGGTTGGGTTGAAATAGCGTCAACTTTCCCTTCAGTTCTGAAATTAGTATTGTCTTTCAAATGAACTTCCATGTACCAAAACCCTTAAAACGTTTTACAACACCCACCGGGCCTTGTTTATGCCTGTGCCCTGGGCAAGAGGTTCACGGTGAGTTCCCTCCTCCCTGGGGGGGAAACCCCGGGCCTCATGTGAAACAGTAGGCGTCCCTGTGTGTGTGTGTGTGTGTGTGTGTGTGTGTGTGTGTGTGTGTGCACCTGCCAGCCACAGACTCACACATTAACCACAAAACAGAACAAAACGTGAAAACCAGCCCTTATCGGAACCTGCTCCCTTCTGTCCTCCTGCCGGCTCCAGGCACCATGCGCTTGTTTACAATCCCGGAACCGGTCCATGCTGACCGCCCTCCTGCCTGGGATCGCTCCCAGCCGAACCGAATGGACCAGAGGTGGGAGGTGCCGCGGTGGAGGCGGTCCAGGAGCCCGGTCACGGCTGGGTCTCCCTGGGGGCGGTAGTGATGGGAGTGACACGCCAGCCTGGGGAGCAGGGACGCCCGCCTCGCTGGCCGGGCTGGGGAGCCGGATGCTGGGGTCCGCAGAGCGGGCCGGGCTGGGGAGCCGGATGCTGGGGTCCGCAGAGCGGGCCGGGCTGGGGAGCCGTATGCTGGGGTCCGCAGAGCGGGCCGGGCTGGGGAGCCGGATGCTGGGGTCCGCAGAGCGGGCCGGGCTGCCCCGATGGCTGTCCCCTCTCCCCGAGGGCAGCGCGGTGCTGGGTGATTTCTGGCCTTTGGTCTCCCAGTGAGATTTCTCCCTGAGATGGTCCCTCACTTGCTCTTCATATAGGCGCTGGATTCGACTTCTAAATGGCATCGGTCTTTGCCAATATGAAACACGATGAATAAATGCAGCCTTCCTTCCTCTAATGTTACCTACACGGTGTCAGACACAGAAAGGTTTCCAGCACCAGGACCAGCGATCCGGGAGGCGGGCCATCAGCCTGCTGGTGTCCAGGGGATGCTGGTGAACAGAGCCCCTGGGATGCACGAGCTTTAGGGCATTTCTTGAACTGCATCCCTAATTGGTGGATATTTCTAGAATAAGCTCACATTGATTTTTATTGCAAATGGCTTCCATAAAGGAAAAGGACAGTCACTCGATAAAGATTTCTAAATTCTAATTACAAATATTTTCTCACATTAGACTCCAAGTTAACCAAGCTTGTGTACTTTGCAGAGAAGCCATCAGCCCTGGCGTTTGTGTTCCTACTGTCAGCATTTTGTAGGAAAAAAATTCAGAAGTGTAATGAGCAATCTTATTTTTTAGTTAAATTACCCAGATGTTCTCTCTTATAATTTCTCCCTGGGTGATAGGAAGAACAGGTGGTTGGCTGCATACTGGCAAAAATGAAAAAATTAAAAAAGGAAAGGATGATTTTTTAAAAATCCTGTAAATTATTCCAACTCAGTTATTTTTCCAAGAGCCACAATTCTTCCAACAGGAACACATTCCTTTCTGAGCTGCTAATTCTGCCAAGTTCTATTTTCGCCTGTTTTATGGCTGGGTCCTTGCCACCAACACAAACTGTCCAAAAGCAGTCTGTTTGCATCAGTTTTAATCAATATCTTGTCTGTGCATCTTGCTACACTGCCAACCCTGTGGTTTAAACTCATTGCTCAAAACTTCCAAATGCAAGCCCTTTCTATATTTTATATTATTTTTAAAAATATTTTTATACTTTAATATTTTATGGGCTTCTCTGCATCATAAAGAAACTGTCAGAGCCTAAAAGAAATATTATCCCAAAAAGGGAATAAAATCTTATTTCTAAGTACATAGGTCATTTTCAATGAACAACAGCAAACATCTTTGAAAATTTCCGGACTGTTCTAGCTACATATGCTAAAAATATTGTCGTTGAGATACATCTTATTAGATGAGATTATCCATTTTAAGAAATGAAAACATGGTTGCGACTTGTACGTTGCAATGGCAATTTTAGCTTTAAGTACTGAAACTTATGGATGCACTAGGATCAATTTCAGTTGGTAATCCCAATGACCTTGAATCTGGGCTCCTGCAAAAGATTGTGTTTCTCTGGGAGAGTGATACTAAGTAATACAAGTGGAGTTTTTCTCTGAACAAAGAAGGAAAACAAGGAAGGGAGAGAGAGAGAGAGAGAGAGAGAGAGAGAGAGAGAGAGAGAGAGAGAGAATTAACAATATAAGTTGAGGGTAGCAAAGTTTTTCCTTAAAGTACCAAAGAGTAAATATTTTAGGTTCTGTGGTTCATACCAGCTATTCAGCATTGTCTTACATAGTCTGAATGCAGTCACAGACCATTTATAACCAAAGGAGTCTTGCTTTGGTCCAAAAAATCTTTATCTACAAAAGCAGGTTGTGGGCTGGGTTTTATCCACAGGCTAATGTTTGTCAGTCTCAGGTATTTTATTATGTATCTATATATACTAGAGACCCAGTGCACGAAATTCGTGCATGGAAGCGGGGGGGGGGGGGTGTCCCTCAGCCCAGCTTGCACCTTCTCCAATCTGGGACCCCTCAAGGGATGTCCGACTGCCCGTTTAGGCCCGATCCCACTGGCAGTCGGACATCCCTCTCACAATCCAGGACTGCTGGCTCCCAACTGCTCACCTGCCTGCCTTCCTGATTTCCCCTAACCGCTTCTGCCTGCCAGCCTGATCACCCCCTAACTGCCCCCATGCCAGCCTGATTGATGTCTAACTGCTCCCCTGCCAGCCTGTTTGCCCCCAACTTCCCTCCTCTGCCGGCCTGGTCACCCCTAACTGCCCTCCTCTGCAGGGTTGATCGCCTCCAACTGCCCTCCCTTGCAGGCCTGGTCCCTCTCAACTGCCCTCCCTTGCAGGCCGGGTGCCTCCCAACTGCCCTCACCTCTGGCCATCTTGTGGTGGCCATCTTGTGTCCACATGGGGGCAGGATCTTTGTCCACATGGGGGCAGCTATCTTGATCTTGTGTGTTGGAGTGATGGTCAATCTGCATATTACTCTTTTATTACATAGGATAGAGGCCTGGTGCATGGATGGGGACCAGCTGGTTTGCCCTGAAGGGTGTCCTGGATCAGGGTGGGGTTCCCTTGGGGTGTGGAGAGGCCTGGGCGAGGGGCCTGTGGTGGTTTGCAGGCCAGCCACGCCCCTGACAACCCAAGCAGAGGCCTTGGTACCTGGAATTTATTTACCTTCTACAATTGAAACTTTGTAGCCTGGAGTGGAGCCAAGCCTCCTGCTCGCTCCCATGGGCGGCAGTCATTTCTCTTGGGATTGATGTATCTTCTATAATTGAAACTTTGTATCCTTGAGTGGAGGCCTGTGCCCGCCAGAGTGTGTGGAAAGCTTGGCTTCCTCTGTTGCTGGGGAAACCCAAGCCTCCCTTCTGGTAGCCATCTTGGTTGAGATTAATTTGCATACTCTCCCTGATTGGCTGGTGGGCGTGGCTTGGCTGGTGGGCGTGGCTTATGTAGCAGAGTGATGGTTAATTTGCATATTACTCCTTTATTAGAGAGGATAATATAGATGGAATGTGGTTTGCATGTATAGTACCTAGCTAAACATATTCCACTAATCTTATTATTTATATCACCTTTAATTATTTTCATAGAACTATTGTAATAATATTCCCAATTCAAGAATTTAATTTATAGAGAAAACAGAAGGATTAAATGTTGAAATGTAAGTGACAAGGAAAATAGGAAAAATTCTGTGTATTAACATTGTTAACAAATAAAAATATGTGAATAGTTCAGGTAAACTTTGTCTTATCAGGCAATCTTCATTTGCCATGTAATTTAAACATATTTATTTCCACATAATAAACATTTAGCACATATTTATAAATTTGACTTAGAATGCATTCTCCACTAGAAAAAATAAGAGTTAAATGCAGTTTTATTGTGGTCTTAACTTCAATGTTGCTTTGTTCTGGGTTTTATGTTTAATTTTCTGTCAATTACATGTTTAATACTTATTCCACTTGGATTTCCTGCCTTAAAATATTATTTTATCCAAAGGAGAGAATATAAATAGGCATCATACATATAAATGTAACAGAAAGAGAAAGGGTAAACTTACTTAAATTATAATAACCACATTTTTAATTTTTCTATTCTTAATTTAAAATGAAGTTTTGTAAGTTATTAGATACTAGAGGCCCAGTGCATGAAATTTGTGCACTGGCAGGGTGGAGGTCCCTCAGCGCGGCCTGTGCCTTCTTGCAGTCTGGGACATTTCGCTCCTTACCACCCGCCTGCTTGCTGCTCCTACCACTTGGCTCACTGCTCCTTAGTGCTGTGTAGGTGGGAGAGGCTCCTGCCACTGCCAGCCGTGAGCCTGGCTTCTGGCTGAGCAGTGCTCCCCTTATAGGCGTACACTGACCACCAGGGGGCAGCTCCTGCATTGAGCGCCTGCCCCCTGGTGGTCAGTGTGCTTCATAGCGACCAGTTGTTCAGCCAATCGTTGGGTAGTTCAGTCAATTTGCATATCAGACTTTTATTATATAGGATTAGATTTTAATGGGGATGACTAAGTTATCTATCAGGGATGTTTTCACAGTTGTGTTGATGCTGTAACTCATCTTGCTGAATGGTGTGTTTGTTCTTGTGTATCAGCCTCATGGATTTAACACTGAATCTGATGAAAGAAGAAAAGTACTTTAAAGATGTACACATTGTCTTCAGGAATGTGCAAGTCACCTGACATGAAAATCCTTTGTACACATATCGCAAGTATCCATGGTTTTCTATTTAGGGGGGCACTTTTTTTCTTCTAAATTAAAACCAAAAACAACTAGAAGTTATAAGGAAAAGTTATTTACAGATAAATTGAGTTGTGATTGTTATTAGTGGTTAGGTGTTACATTTTAGAATATTACATATTGACAAGTTAGAAATCTAATTTGACAATGTTCAAAACATACAGTCATTGAGTCCATATTTGTAGACAGTGGTTAAGTCAGGGTCCATGTTAGAACTATTACTCTTTATTCATTTTTTAAAAAATTCAAGTTATTAATGGATTTTGTCTATATTTATATATTAGAAAATTTTATGAAATGTATAAATAAACCAAATGCCATGGAATGTTTTTCCATATATTCACTTATTTTCCCATATACATTTTTAAATTAAAAAGATTTTGTTATAGTTGTTTTGCATTATTGCTTAAAAATATTTGGAAATCAATCTTTATGGCAAATATATATTGAATATTATTTTTTCCTAAGTGTTCTAATTGTTTTACACATGAAAAGAAATTTGCTATATATTTTGGTAGGTTGAATGTATATTCAGAACATGTGCTACAGTCTGTAGTTAATTTGTTCATTCACTTGCTTCTCCAAATAATTAGTCATCTATAAATAATGATAATTTTTCTCCCTTTTTAACTTTATTTTATAATTTATATTTCTTGCCCAATGTCATTATCAATAGACTACGTCATTGACCAAGATCAATGATACTGTCTGTCCTTTGTTCTTGCAGTAGGTAGTGGTTTGTTCTCATCCTATTTTTTAAAAATATATGTTTTTATTGATTTCAGAGAGGAAAGGAGAGGGAGAGAGACTTAGAAACATCAATGATGAGAGAGAATCATGGATCGGTTGCCTCTTACACGCCCCACACTGGGGATTGAGCCTGCAGCCCAGGCATGTGCCCTGACCAGGAATCAAACCGTGACCTCCTGGTTCATAGGTCGACGCTCAACCACTGAGCCACACTGGCTGGGCTGTTCTCACCCTATTTGATTCCTGCATCTAAAGGTACCTTCCATGTTCTGAGTCTGTGTATGGCAGGTAATATTTCATCATGCCTTCACACTAGAGATGCATAGAATGTTCTGTATTTGCAAACAAGGACTGGTGGCCTGTGAAACCCTGGAGAGGGCACGGTGCGGGTGCCTCCCGCTGTCTGCCAGGACGCAGGCATGGACCGCAGCCGGCCGGATGGAGCAGCAGGGCCTGGTGTGGAGCTGGCATGTTGGAAAGGCTGAGGGCTGGGAGTCACGGAGCCACAGAGCTGGTGTAGAAGCGGCAGCAGGTTACCCAGAAGGTCAGCTAAGAGTACTCATGAGGGAGGCTCCGCGAACCACGGTGCTCAGTGTGGAGGCCACAGCCTGGGTGGAAGAAGAGGCCAGAGAGGACTTGCAGAGTCCAGGGGAGGCCGGGGCCTGGCTTCACAGCCGCGCAGGACAAACACGCTCCGGGGGGTAAGGAGCTGGATAAGGGAACCAGTGCTCACTCACCACCCGGAGCCCCTGGGCTAGTCCATGCTGCCGCCCAGCACCCTGCTCTCTGGCGCCCAGCGCTCTGAGGAGACGGACAAGGACATGCATGTTGTTTGCATGCTGCTAACACGCCGCCCACGCTCCAGCCCACAGGTCACAGAGCAATGTTACTTCCAAGTCTTACTACGGAACAGATACGCCGTGGAAGGCTCCGGCTGCCACCGCTGCTGGTCCTCGGGGGATCTGGGCAAAGTAAACGGAAAAGGCGCCGTTCAGAGCATCTCAGGAGGCACTGGAAGAGCCAATAGCAGCTTCACAGGGATTGGGAGACGGCGGCCCAGCCTCGGGGTGACCTCAGCGAGGAAGCCGCCTTAGGCAGAAGCCGCAGGGAGCCGTGGTTAGAGGTGGAGCCCTGCATCTGCATCAGTTGCTGCATCTCAGCCCCAAACCTGCACCGCGGAGGGGGCGCTTCCTGGATGAGCCGGGAAAGTGGCCTCCCAGACGGAAGCTGTTCTTTGGAAGATTCGGTGAAGGCCGCTGAAGTGACCACCGGGGCTGAGCCTCTCCGTCCGCTCAGCTGCCTGCGGTGCTGAGAGAAGTGACTCCATCAAACGCTTCACAGGCTCCACTGGAACCCGTGGAAGGACAAGCCCGTCAATGCGGCAACTTCCCTGCTGTCGTGTTTAAGAAAGAGCCACCCCACAAGACAGTCTCTGCAACAAATGGTGTTGGGAAAATTGGACAGATCCATGCAAAAAAATGAAACTGGACCACCAACTTACACCACACACAAAAATAAACTCAAAATGGATACAGGACTTAAACATAAGATGGGAAACCACAAAAATACTAGAGGAATCCACAGGCAGAAAAATCTCAGACATATGCCAAAATAACTTCTTCACTGACACTGCCCCTAGGGCAATGCAAGCTAAAGAGAAAATTAACAAATGGGACTACATCAAAATAAAAAGCTTTGCACAGCAAAGGAAACCATCAACAAAACAACAAGAAAGGCCACTGCATGGGAGAACATATTTGCCAATGATATCACTGATAAGGGTTTAATCTCCAACATTTACAGGGAACTCATACAACTTAACAAAAGGAAGATTAAACAACCCAACCAAAAAATTGGCAATGGACCTAAATAGATACTTTTTGAAAGAAGACAGAAGGAAGGCCAAGAGACATATGAAAACATGCTCAAATCCACTAATCATCCGAGAGATCCAAATCAAAACAACAATGTGGTACCATCTCACACCTGTCAGAATGGCTATCATCAACAAATCAACAAACTACAAGTGCTGGTGAGGATGTGGAGAAAAAGGAACCCTCGTGCACTGCTGGTGGGAATGCAGACTGGTGCAGCCACTGTGGAAAACAGTATGGACTTTCCTCAAAAAACTAAAAATGGAACTCCCATTTGACCCAGTAATACCACTTCTAGGACTATATCCCAAGAAACTAGAAACACCAATCAGAAAGGATATCTGCACCCCTATGTTCACAGCAGCACAATTTACTATAGCTAAGATTTGGAAACAGCCTAAGTGCCCATCAGCAGATGAGTGGATTAGAAAACTGTGGTACATCTACACAATGGAATGCTACGCTGTGGTAAAAAAGAAGTTCTTACCATTTGCAACAACATGGATGGAGCTGGAGAGCATTATGCTAAGTGAAATAAGCCAGGCAGAGAAAGATAAATATCACATGATCTCACTCATTTATGGAAAATAATGAACAACATAAACTGATGAACAAAAACAGATCAAGAGACAGAGAAACATTGATCAGAACGTCAAACCTAGGGGAGGGTGGGGGGTAAGGGGGAGAGATCAACCAAAGGACTTGTATGCATGCATATAAGCCTAACCAATGGACACAGACAACAGGGGGTAAGGGCATGAATTGGGGGGTTGGGGGAGTAATGGGGGAATAAGGATATATGTAATACCTTAATTGATAAAGACATTTAAAAAATAATAATAATAAAAAGAAAGAGCCACGCCAGCCTGCAGCATCCAGCACCCTCGCCAGTCAGCCTCATAAACATCAAGTCAAGACCCTCCACCAACAAAAAGATCATGACTGGCCTGGCCGGCATGGCTCAGTGGGTGAGCATCGACCTCTGAACCAGGAGGTCATGGTAAGATTCCAGGTCAGGGCACCTGCCCAGGTTGGGGGCTCAATCCCCTGTGTGGGGTGCGCAGGAGGCAGCCGATCAGTGATTCTCTCTCATCATTGATGTTTCTCTCTCCCTCTCCCTTCCTCTCTGAAATCAATAAAAATGTACTTTAAAAAAAAGTATGGCTTGCTGATGGCTCCAATGATGGTTGGCAGTTTTCAGCAATAAAGTATTTTTAATTAACGTATGTACATTGCTCACTGGATCTAATGGTATTGCACACTTAATAGACTACAGTATAATGTAAACAACTTTTACAGGTACTGAAAAAACAAAAAATGCATGTGCTCGCTGTAGTGCGGTATTTGCTTTATCCTGACGGTCTGGAGCGCAACCTGCAATATCTCCGAGGTATGCCTGTAGTACTGATCCCCCATGCATGCAAGAGGCATACCCAAAGAGGGTGCAAAAGATTCCAACCCTCTCAGGACCCAGAGCCAGTCCCATAGATAACCAAAGAAGGAAGGATTCAGTGAACCTCCCCGAGCACTGGCAACAGTCAGTAGGACCCCGGCCACAGATAGAGGGCACCCCACTCCTCTGTCTAGCCATTTCCGGGGGCCCCTGGTCTGATACTTGCCAAACAAAGTTATTAGGACACAAAATGAGACAAATAAGAAGGCAATCAGCCATCCCTGAGAGGGAGGCGTAGCTGTAATTAAATTGTATCAGTTTGATGAGGTGGGGCTTGGCATAAGTGACTCCATTTTGGGCCTGTTGTCTTCTTTTTTAACACTATTACCATTCATGCATAATCATAGGTTCAGGTAAAATGCTAATTGCCATTTGTAGATTATTCAAGGACCACTAAGGACTTTGGAAAGTGTGATAATAACATTTCAAGTTTATTTCCATAAATGTCTTACTATTTTTAAAAGCCTGTGATTCTAAAATGGATATACAGATATGCAATTGTGATGGTCCCAATGCAATTTAGAACTTGAATATTTATGATTGTGATTAACCTAAGAAGTATTATAAGTATTTCAGAAAGACACGATTTTTTTTCATCAAGGGCAGAGTGGTGCACTAACAACATTTCTCACTCCAAACCCCATTATCATACCACACACCCCTTTAAAAATAGATCTTTTTCTTCATCCTCTTTCCTGCTCTCTCCCCCACTATCCTATGCAGCCATTCTAGACTTCAAGTTTCAATTAGTATTTTTCAACATTTTTAAAGAAAAAATGCTAAAGCTGGAAAGAAAGACTTTATTCAAAGGGGCTATTGTGATTTGAATAGGACCCATGGCAATATTGGGGAGAGAGATTGTGGTCCACTCCAAATACATGGAAAAGTGGGATTTACATCCAGGAATCAGAGCGGGGATCAATGGATGAATCATTTCTAAGAAGAAGCATCAGAGCGAGGGGTATTCTAAACCAGCCAGCAGACTCTTGGAGGCAGGCCAGGGGATTAGGTATGGGGAAGGACAAGGAATGAAGTCCCCGGGCCCTTAAGAATTACGCTGAATCTACGCTGCCTGAGCTCTACAAATGTAACAGCAAAGCCTGGATATGTCGCATCTACCTACAGCGTCCCTCCCACATCTCCTGTTTGGCAGCCATGCTTTGAGTCACCCCACTCTTGTGTAGACCTCTTACCAAAGGGATAGGAAGGGGTGTATTGTCTTTTGCTTGGAGCAATGTAGAATGTTAGGGAGACACGTGCCTGCTGACCCACTTCTCTTCTTACATGAAATGCACATGTTCCTGGGGAAATGAAAGCAAACCTTCCCTCTTTCCAGTCTGTCAGACTCTGTGGCTCATCAGGGACTCGGAGAAGCCCAGGCAGGATTCTTCTTCCACAGTCAGGTATGGGAGTCTTGTGGCTTTTTTGGAGAATTCTCTGGGTATGTATTCAGAGCCTGGATTAATGGGTTATAGGTTTTCCTCTCTAAAATTTCAGCACCAATCTACAGGTGTTCTGGCACCCCAGAACCACAGAAACTCTTGGTATTACCAGCATTTTAATGTGTACAAACCTAATGTGTGTAGTCATTAGCATTTCAATTTGCATATCTTTCATAGATGAGTTTGAGCATCTCTTCCTTTGCTTATTAGCCTTTTGGCATCTCTTGTTAGATCCCTTTCTTATCCTTGGGATCCCCCGTCTACTTGTCTCTTGGCTAAATTTGTTTTTACTGACCTTCAATGAACAAGACTACTTCTTTTTCTCCTTTTTCTTCTCCTTTTTCTTCCTCCTCCTCCTCCTCCTCCTCCTCTTCCTCCTCCTCCTCCTCTTCTTCTTCTTCTCCTCCTCCTCCTCCTCTTCCTCCTCCTTCTCCTTCTCCTTCCCCTTCCTCTTCCTCCTCCTCCTCCTGTTCTTCTTCTTCTCCTCCTCCTCTTCCTCCTCCTCCTCCTCCTCCTCCTCCTCCTCCTCCTCCTCCTCCTCCTTCTTCTTCTCCTTCTCCTCTTTCTTCCTCCTCCTCCTTCTTCTAACATGCTTGTGTGGTTTTTTTTTAGATTTTACTTAAGCCATTGTTATACACAAATAATAAGCCCTAACAACTTCCTCATATCTTACAGGTTTCTTCAATTATTTTTTTCAATTAACCTTGCAGGTTTTCTGTTCCCATCTTCATTTAATTCATTTCCAGGATATGGATCCACGTAAAGATTATTTTGTTTTTCATTACATATGAGCTTGTAATTTTCTAATTTTTCTGTTTAAAAACATGTCACCTCCCAATGTCATATATTACACTGTCAGAGTCTCTGCCATTGCCATTTAAACAGCATCAACTGAACTGTCACATTTACAACACCACTGCTCAGTGTAGGTGTTTGTGTGTATGAATATATATTTTATATATAATTACTTACACATGCATCTGCTTTATTTACCTATACATATACATGTAACTGTGGGAAAGAATAAATTAAGATTGGTATTTATATTTTATTTATTTTAGATTTCTAATTCTTCTTAGTATATTTTTGATATATTTTCTGATAATGAAATCTGCCTAGATGAAAATATGCCTTTTTTTGGTGGTCAATGGATCCTGAGGCATGCCTACAATATATGTGTTCATAGTTTGCCCAGATAATGCTTACTTTAAACTAGATGTTCTTTGCTACAGAAGGTATTATAGGGACGTCTGTCTCTTTCACTAAAAGCTATTTCTAGCAATAACAGTGAAAATGTGGTAGTTAGGAATTATAAAGTTCAGCTAATATGTGAGTCCTTTGTCTTCTGTAACTTTGAGACTGTCCATTAGAGAAGCTAGTGCTTTGGATTAACCTCATGGAAATCATGTTTCCTGGTCCTTCACTAAACATGGCCAACTGTAAGGTTTCCAAACACACGCATGAAGAAACTAATTCTTTCAAGACATATTCTGTACAATATCAAATAATGGTAGAAAATCATATTTGAAATCAGCATGGCCACCTCTTATTTTAAATTTTATCTTTATACTATCAATGTTTTTTGTTCACAAAAGATACTCCATACATAATATATGCCAGACATTGCTTTATGAAACTTTGGGGGAAAATTGATGCCATGCTTGTCTCCATGGAAAGTATGAATGATAAGGGAATAAATGTTAAACTCATCATCTTGAAGTGGTTGCTAATGTCATAAAGTCTCTGAAGAAAACCATTCTTGTTGTCCGTGCTACATATACAGTGGCTCTTGCTTTCATTATTTTTGGCTTCATATTTGGGGAAAATATGAATCACCTTCAGTTGTTATTCTTTCATGTGGTTATCAATTTTAAAGGCAATGCTCGTCCAAAGTGATTCAAAAAATTATTGGTTGGTTATACTACAAATTATGATCAGGGACTGGAGTTCCCTCATGTTCTTCTCTTTCCACAACAAATCAAAAGGAATGAAACACCGCACCCGCTTACAAAAATCACAAAACCCTGAATATACAGTTTACACACATATGAATTTATCTAGGAAATCAACTTAGAGTGGTGGGAAATGTAGAGACCATTTAGTCTCACTTGTCCTAATGAATGCAAGAAAGTACACTTTATCTGCCATTTCCTTCTTGATTCATAAGATGTGTTCCCCATTAACATGCACCACTTATCACTTTATTTCTTTAGACTTAGCATCCCTTAAAAAAGACATTCTCAATTTTGTGCTAAAAATACACCAACAATTACCCATTTTACTTAGCTATTTTTAAAGACAAGATTGCTTTATTTACCTTTAGAAGTTTCTATTACTAAAACTAGTAAAATATTATATTATATTATATTATATTATATTATATTATATTATATTATACTAGAGGCCTGTTGCACAAAGATTTGTGCAATAGGCCTTTCTTCCCCTGGCTGCTGGCACCAGTTTTCCTCAGGCACCCGGGACCCTGGCCACAGTGGAGCCAAGCCTTCAGCCTTCAGCAGAGCCAAGCCTTCAGCCTTCAGTCTTGACTCTGGCTGCAGCGAAGCCTTCAGTCTTCACTCTGTGCCTGCATATGCAAATTAACCTTCCATCTTTGTTGGGTTAATTTGCATACTCACTCCTGATTGGCTGGTGGGCATTGCGGAGGTATGGTCAATCTGCATCTTTCTCTTTTATTAGTGTAGATTCTATTATACTAGTGCCCCAGTGCACAGATTCATGCACATTGAAAGGAAATTAATTAAAAGGTGGCCAGTGGGGTGACACTGGGAAAGATGGGCCAGACATGCCCTGGAGCCAACCTCCCGTGGTCCCTCCCAAGCTGGCCACACCTGGAGTGTCTGCTTAGTGAACAGGGTCCCTCCAGCAGGTGGGGTCCCTCAGCCTGGCCTGTGAGGATTGGGTTGAAACCACCTCTCCAACATCCCCCAAGGGGTCCCGCATTGCCAGAGGGCAGTTTTCGGGTGACATACCCCAGAATCGGGCTCCCTCTTCTCTGGTTCCAGGGTGCATCACTTGAGAACCGCCTCTGCCAAGTCACCGCAGCTCGGCAGCTACTGTGTTGAGTGTCTGCCCCGTGGTGGTCAGTGCGCATCATACCTACTGGCCAGTCAGACAGTTGGATTGTCACTTAGCCTTTTATATATATATAGATTATATTCCAGGAAGCAGAAATGAATTAATAAAATACCCTGCAGAAGGTATCAGGTTGTGTAGTTAACAATGGAACTGGGCTGTCAATAGGGGTTATATTTCTGTACTGATTTCCTTGCTATGGGCACTTTGAGATTAACATTCCCCAAAGGGGGAAATGTTGCCATCTGCAGAGTGCCCGGCGCTCATGAATAATACACCTATACTTCCCACCCGGCACCTGCATTTCCATCAGTCACCTCTGTCCTGGAGGGATGCGCTTACACTCCTGTACATAATTTAACTATTAGGACGACCCTGATGAGTAATGAGCATATAAAGTCATAATATCTGTAATTGAAAAACTGAAATTCAAAGAAGTACTTTTTTCTTTTGTAGATGTCTTCCATGTCCATTTTAAAATCCTAAGTTTTAAGTATAAGAATTAAATATTTTCACCCTAGCCAGTTTGGCTCAGTGGATTGAGCGTCAGCCTGCAGACTCAAGGGTCCCAGGTTCGATTCTGGTCAAGGGCATGTACCTTGGTTGTGGGCACATCCCCAGTGGAGGGTGTGCAGGAGTCAGCTGATCGATGTTTCTCTCTCATTGATGTTTCTGACTCTCTATCCCTCTCCCTTCCTCTCTGTAAAAAATCAATAAAATATATATATTTTAAAAATATTACCTAACATTTTAACATTGTTTTGTTTTGTTTTGCTTAAATTGTCTTAATTACAAACAAACTTTTTTTATAACAAATTTAAACAGGGGAACAGCAACGAAATAACAATTTAAAATCTCTCTACTACCTTGAAGGAACATTGTCCTTTTCTAACACCCCTCCCCCCGCAACTCATATAAGAACACACACAACTTTTAAACCCACAAGTGTCCAAGACTTTTGATAAATTGAGTTACATTATTTTTTTTAATGTGTCTTCAAAAATGACCAATAAGAGAATGATTCGGCAAGCCACAGATTGGGAGAAAGTATTTGCAATACTTACATCTGATGACATATTCGATGAGGAATATACGAAGAACCAAAATAAATCAACAAGAAAAAGAGAAATAACGCGGGAGGAAAAAGGAGAAATAGGATTTACAGTCCAAGTGTTGCTGTAGGCCAAGGGCTCAGTGATCTGAGACCTCTGAGGAAGTTATCAGAAGTTCCCCAGAATTTCCCCAACAGAGGGGGGCCTGAGTCATTTATCATCAGCTTCATGCTCTTTATCGGAGAGTTACAGCGGGGCAGGTGGGATTAGCTGACCCACACTCGTGCACGGGGGGAATAGCTCACCGGGTGATGGAGAAGCTCGAGAAGGATGTAGGGAGGTGCATGGCCTGCCGGAGGCATGGCAGTGAGCAAGGTGGCCCTGTCCCTCCCAACCACTGCTCCAATCAGAGCCTGGGATATGAAGCTTGGCGCTGAAGAAATCTCCATCATTCATTTCTGAGCGAAGGTGCAGAGGAGGGAATGACTGGGCCGCTCATGCTGGTCTTTTCTGAAACTGGGCAACGTTTACAGTTCTTTCCCATTGGGCCAGTCCAGCCATCATTATCCAGGCTGTGCACGGCGATGCCTATATTACATTACTTTCTTCTATTTCACATAACTTTGTACCATGTGTTGTATTTATTATGTATCATCAGAGTGGCATAAAAAATTCAGGGTAAAATTTGTACTTCAAACAAAAGGGGATGAATGGTTCAGAACAATCATATAAACTGGCATTTAATATTTGGTGGTTTAAAAAGCATCGTTTAATTTCTTTTAATGATTCTCTAATATTACTAAATTCAGACCAGAAAGCAATTATGACTGAAATAATATATCAAATATCACATATAGATAGATGTACGTTCTTATTTCTCAAACATAGTAGACAAAAGGATTCTGACGATAGCAATAATCCGAGAAGAATAAATCATTTAAAAATGTTATGAAAGTCTCAAGTATAAATGAAAAATTTTTCAGTGATGAAAAGCCCTCAATAACATTGATTGATCCACATTTTTAAGGGCAAAACAGCCATATTTCACCAGGGCGTTCGGACGTTGATAAATGGGTCCCACAGAAGCCTTGCTGGTGAGCCGCCCGCCTGTGCTGCTCTGAGTGGGGCCCGTGGCGAGAATTTACAGCCATCATCCGAGATGCAGAGCTCATCCTTTTATCATCCTTTTATTTATTGGAGAAGTGCCTTGAATACTAGCAAAGTCATAAATGGTGAATTTAATCATAAAAATGTAGTTGCAATTTAATCTCAGGCTTTCCTTAAAGTAAACATCAAACAAAAAATGTTTGGGACATGATTACTGGTAACATACTTCGGTTTTATAACTGAATAATTAATTTTATAAAAGTGAAATCTACAAGCATTTAGTTACCTAAGGGAGTCAATTAGGACCACTTGCGGGTGGGGGGACTCAGGAGAAGCTCAGGGTACATATTTCCGGGGAGAAATCTACACGATGGTTTCTAGGGAGGAGAGCTACCAGTAAGGACCACTCCGCAGATCATTTTCCTCAGTGATAATGTGAATCGATGTGGAAACAGATGCCGAAACAAAGTCTGAGGGAGCATAGAATTGATTTGTCTGTGAAAATTAGATAATATGATATTGGAAACTCTACCCTTCCTTGAAGGTTAACCTGTGCTTGAATAAGATCCAAACATTATGGAATTTACCCTTATTTTCCAAAACTATTTATAAACTTCAACAAAAAAAATATTTAAAATAACTTAAAGTGATGCTATTAACTAAATATATATATAACTGAATTATTTACTACTAGTAGGATCTATACCAAAAAACAACTAAGAATAGCGTTTCAATAAAAATAAAATTTAAACAGAAATGAAAACAAATTAACTTTTAGATATAAAACAAAAAATATTAAATCTAATCTTGGCCAGATGGCTCAGTTGGTTAGAACATCATCCCATACACCAAAAGGTTGCAGGATTGATTCCTGGTCAGGGCACATACCTAGGTTGTAGGTTTGATTCCAGGTCAGGGTGTGTGCTGGAGGCAACATCTAGATGTTTCTCTCTCACAGCAATGTTTAACTCTCTCTCTCTCTCTCTCTCTCTCTCTCTCTCTCTCAAATCAATAAAAACATCTCTTGTGGTGAGGATTAAAAAATATATATTTATTCTAATCTTGCTGTACTGAGACAGTATTCTTTGTTATGAATACACAAAAGACATGGAATGCTATGTGTAATGAAAAAGATGGTCTATAATTAAAATAATTACAAATAGATAAGGTCTAATATATTTATTCATTTTACACTCTTTTTTAATTTTTATAATTTATTGATTGATGTAAAATATTTTTAATATCTTCTTTGGTGAAGTGTCCAAATCCCATGATGTAAAATATTTTTAATATCTTTTTTGGTGAAGTGTCCAAATTTTCTGCTCCTTTTAAAAATGGGTTATTTTTCTTACTAGAGGCCCGGTGCATGAAATTTGTGCATGGGGGAGAGGAGGTTGTCCCTCAGCCTGGCCTGCACCCTCTCCAATCTGGGACCCCTTGGGGGATGTCTGACTGCTAAACCAGCAGTCGGACATCCCTCTCACAATCCAGGACCTCTGGCACCTAACCATTTGCCTGCCTGCCTGCCTGATTGCCCCTAACCACTCCCCTGCTGGCCTGATTGATGCTTAACTGCTCCCCTGCTGGCCTGTTCACCCGCAACTGCCCTCCCGTGCCGGTCATCTTGTGGCAGCCATCTTGTGATGACGTGGAGGTGGCCATCTTGTGACATCACAGTGGCCATCTTGTGACAACATCGCACAGTGCCACCTAGGCTTTTATTATATAGGATTGAATTTTGAGAATTTTTTAAAAACATGTTTTTTATTGATTTTTTTTTTTTGAGAGAGGAAGGGAGAGGGATAGAAAGATTGGAACATTGAGGAGAGAGAATAATTGATCGGCTGTTACCTGCATGCCCCACTCTGGGGATCAAGCCCACAACTTGGGCATGTGCCCTGACCAGAAATCAAACTGTGATCTCCTGGTTCATGGTTTGCAGATGGCCATCCTCTGGTTGCATCATAGCACAGAAGAGAACAGAGAGTACAACCTGGTTTATGGTGTATTTTGAGCATTTTTATGCACAGATACAAACAAGTCCTTTAACAAATATGTAATGTGAAAATATTTTCTTTCAGCCTGTGACTTACCTTTTAATATCCTCATAGTCTTTTCTTTAAAGTATCTTTACTTTTGAAAGGGTTACAGATGTCCCCCTTTTTTCCCCATTGATCCCCCTTCCTTCCCATTCCCGTCCTCTCCCCAAGTCTTCACCACACTATTGTCTGTGTCCATGGGTTGTGCATATATGCATACAAGTTCTTTGGTTAATTTCTTCCCCCCTTCCCTCTGAGGATCCTCAGTCTGTCGCATGCTTCCATGTCTCTGGATCTATTTTGTTTGTCCCCATGATGTAAAATTTTAAATGGCACAAAAAATAAATAAAGTGAAATGCATTCTTAGCCACCAAATACCTCAGAGGCCAAATTCTCCTGCCTAAATCTATTGTCATAAAATCAGAATTCATAAATAATCTGTATATATATTAAAAGCAAAACAACTGTCCAACCAACCGACCATCTGATGAGCTGGTAGTTATGATATGCACTGACCACCAGAGGGCAGACATTCAATGCCAGATCTGCTGAATACAGCAACTTTGCGGAATGTCCTCTTGCACTCTGGGACGTCTTGGGGGATGTCAGAGAGCTGATTTCAGCCTGATCCCCACAGGCCATACTGAGGGACCCCACATGCTGGAGGGACCCTTGCTCACTCCATGGACACCCTTTGAGCCCTGGTGCTGCCCCTGATGCGGCCAACCTGGGAGGGACCACGGGAGGTTGGCTCCAGGGCCTGTCCTGCCTGTCTCACCCAGTCCTGCCCGACTGGCCACCTTCTAATTAATTTCCTTTCAATGTGCACAAATCCAGGCACTGGGCCTCTAATAATAAATATAAAAATGTATTGCTTATGCTTTATAAATTATCTACATATACACAAGTAAAGAACTTGGAGAAGAAGAGGAATGTTACAATTTTGTAGGGAAAGATATAGCTATGAATGCATTTGGACATTAGTAAGAAAACACACACAAACATCTGGATCTTAAAAGTTTTAGGTAACCCCAAGAAGGACAAAATAACATATATTGTATATAATAAAATTTAAATAATTGAAAGAAAATCCAGTCTATCAAATAAAAAAATGAAATGAAGAAAAAAGTAAGAAAATGCCCAATACCATGGTTGACATAAGGCCTAAATTGATTCTAATTATAATAAACTAGTGGCCCGGTGCATGAAATTTATGCATGGGAGGGGGGTCCCTCAGCCCAGCCTGCACCCTCTTCAATCAGGGACCCCTTGGGTCGGGCCTTAACCCGGCATTCGGACATCCCTCTTGTAATTGGGACCACTGGCTCCTAACCACTCACCTGCCTGTTTGCCTAATCACTCCTAACTGCCTTTGCCTGCCTTCCTGATTGCCCCTAACCCCTATGCCTGCCTGCCTGATTGCCCTTAACCTCTCTGCCTGCCTGCTTGATTGCCCCTAACTGCCCTCCCCTGCCGACCTGATCTCATCCCCAACTGCCCTTCCCTGTTGGCTTGATCTCGCCCCCAACTGCCCTACCCTGCCAGCCTGATTGCCCCTAATGGCCTCTGCCTTGGCCCCCACCACCATAGCTTTGTCTGGAAGGAAGTTGGATGTCCGGAAGATGGCTGGTCAACCCAGTCCAATTAGCATATTACCATTTTAGTAGTATAGATAGATTATATAGGATAGGATTGCTTAAATGGGGGAGAGGGAAGCCTTTTCATCAGGAGGAAATGCTCTTGGCAGACAAAAAATTACATAATCCCTATATCTGGATTGATAGCCAGCCATATATACACTATACTGCCAAACTGGTCATTAAAAAAAATTGAACTGCTTTCTTACACCTTACACCAAACAGTTGTTGCCCTTAAAATCCCTCCTCAGCCCCGACCTTAGGTTTTGCCTTTGCAGTTCACCCAGATTAGGTTCTGATTGGTCAGTTTCTATGCCAGTCAGCATCAAAAGCTCCACCTTCTAGGCA
Organism: Cnephaeus nilssonii; assembly: GCF_951640355.1. Taxonomy (NCBI): domain Eukaryota; kingdom Metazoa; phylum Chordata; class Mammalia; order Chiroptera; family Vespertilionidae; genus Cnephaeus; species Cnephaeus nilssonii. The sequence goes on from NC_137076.1 coordinate 3,480,746, forward strand.
GCCATTGGCTCCTCACACTTCACCGAGATTTGGTTCTGATTGGTCTATTTCTATTCCAGTCAGTGTCTCTGGGGCTATCAATGGGCCTGATCAGAGAGGCGGGGCTGATCAGCAGCCCCCATGGAGGCCCGGAAAGAAAGAGAGGCATGGCTGCTGGCCAGGCCTGGAGAGAAAGAGAGAGGCAGGTGCTGATCAACAGCTTCCACAGAGGATACGGGTCAGACCTTGCTTCTTTCCCCGGGCCTCTCTCTGGGCCTGATCCAAACCCCCATTGGCAGTCAGTGCTGGGTTGCAGTGCCTTCAGTTGTTTTGGATGTTACGGACCCTGTGTTTTTATATATTAGGATATTCATGGCTTAAAACTTACTAACAAAAGGAAAGAGAATCTCAGATGGATGAATGACATAAGACATTGCTAAAACAGCCAAAATTGTTACATAATTCTGATTGTCTCTAGTGAAGAAGTAACAACTGCTCTAGACTTATCAGACATCCCAGGGGGTGGGAAATAGAACTGACATGAATTCAGGTGCCTTCTATCTCAGTGAAATTTCTAGATGCCCAGAGGAGTGGGATGTCAAGATATTTCCTTCAAGGTGAAGGATACAAGGTTACATCTGGTCCTACTACAACCAAAAAAGAGGCACAACACCTGATTAGGGGACCTCTTTGGGTTTTAGCAGCAACCTATCCTTCATTTGGGTATGTTACTTTGGCCTCCTAATTGAGGGACATGGAAAACTAGGTAAGGATGCTATTTGGAGCCTCTGGCAACCCCTGCAGGTGAACTTCAGTAAAAACGCATAGAAATTTGGAGCAAGGCTGTGCATCCTTTCTGTGTAACTACTCTCCTGAGGAACCGTTCATGGCCTGAGATGGGGCCTCAGTAGAGAGAAAGCTTAACCATGGGCCACCAGCCTGGAGCTGCCCACCATGACCTAGGAGTTGCCTGATCCACTAAGCCACAAAGTTGGGTATGCACAGCAGCGCTGCAACATTAATGGAAGGCGTACATATGAGATTGGACCCTGAAGCACAAGTAAGTTATATGCTCAGCCCAAATGTCCATGGTCTCCATTCCTGCCACTCCACCGTCTCTCTCCCAGTGTCTTAACTCAGGAGCGATAACAGATTGCCACAGGCTGGTGGCTTAAATAACAAACATATTTCTCTCCCAGTCTGGAGGCCGGGATGTCCAAGATCAAGGTGCAGGCAGATTTGGTTCAGGTGAGAGCCTGCTTCTTGGTTCACAGAGGGCCGTCTTCTGGTTGTATCACTGCACAGCAGAAAACAGTGAAGAACCAAGCTCGCCTCTCTCCTTACGTGGGCACTAATCTCATTCACGAAGGCTGCACACTCCAGATCTCACTGCCTCCCAACGCCATCACAAAGGGGTTTGCGATTTCAACATTTGAATTGTGTTGAGACACAAACATTCAGTCCAAGGCCCCCAGCCTGCACCTCTGGCCTCCGGAGGAATTCCTTCCGTCTGTTAACAGGGAAGAGAAACATGGGCGTGGTTACAGAGGGTTCTGCGCGGTGTGCGGGCTGGACCCACAGGTGCACACCTTGGGCACTAGAGCCACTTTCCCTGACACTCTGAAGGAACGGGATATCCCGAGGAGGACAGAACTCAGGCAGCTCGTGTGCTTAGATAAGTTTTTATAGGGACAGAAACCTGGAAAACATAAGGGGACTTAGAAAGTCCGAAGTAAATGAAGAAAATGATACTGAGAAATGTTGTCGCTTAACCAAGATCACAAAGGAACATACCTTAACTCTTCCCCATTTTTATTTTATTTTGTTTTTTTACTAAAATTTCAGGTGGACTTCTCCGTAGGTTCTCATGGAAACTGCTGTCTTTCTGGGGCCCTAAGTAGCAGGAATAAATGGAGACGTGGCTGTTATCAGTGTATTGATCTCCAACGGGTGACTGCACACAGCCCCGACGCATTCGACAAGAGTCAGGTGGTTTTTCTGCATTAGCTGTGCGGTGTCAGGACAAGTGAAACAATGACAGCAGTATTAATACATCACCTCAGGTGGCAGGAGAAATAAGAAAGCTATTGATTTCATAACATCTTTAAAATCGGGAATAAATCGTGGTCTCATAAAGAAAGTGACATATTTATTTATTTCAAAGCTGGCGTTTCACGTGATTTATACGCCATTGATATGACATGTTCCACTGTCCATCTGTGAGATTTAAGAGTGTGGCTAGAGCTTCCATTTCAGGATGATCACCCAAGCAGGGGAATGTGACCACCCACGGTTTTCAAATGTTTAAAGGAAAGACCACAGGAACGTAAGAGTAAAGAAAAATAACAGATGTGCATTATATCTTGAAATTAGGGGAGAATGTTGTCCACAAAACTGCCATAATAATTAAGTAAATATCTAATTATTTCTGTAAACTATCATCATTTCATGAAGCCCCTTTAGTCAGACCACTCCACTGAAACAACAAAACCCAAAGACAGGTTGATCTGGGCATCAGCACTTTCTCGACATCAGATAAAATCCAAACACAAGCTCAAAGCAGAGAGAAAGAAGAGCAAATATCAAGATCAATTTGCACAAAACAATATAAAAAGCAGACTAATTAAAACCATCTGGTAAGAAGTCACGTGGAGATAAAATGTCTGTGGTGTGTATATGGTTAGTACAAGACAATGCATGATTCGTCTTGGGTTCCTGTAGGAAAATAAATGAATAAATGTAAATGGAGCAAATTCTAGAGCGCATAAAGGAAAATATTGTGACCACTGTTTTCTACAATCAGATTTTGAGGGTGACGACATGCACAGACGGGAAAAACACCAACAGAAACCAGCTGCGGAGGGAGGAGTGTGAGATCAGAGCTGAAGGATGGGCTTCCTCCTCCGCTGCCTTGGCTGTCCGTGGGGAGGTGGTCCAGGCTGAGCTGCTGGAGTCCTGGGCTCGCTGAAGGGAACAGAGAGAGGCTTGGCCCATCACGTCCCTCCTGCATTGCTGAGCCTGGGCCTGTGCGCCTGCAGGCTCCCCGCGGGCACTTTCCCTGGGGACCTGTGGCAGTTTGTTCGTGGTCCCACTTGGTGAGCATCCAAGCAATGAGAAAGCGTATGAAGAGAACTGACCGAGTCATTAATATTGGAGAACCATTCCATACAGATGTGAGTCTTTTTAAAAAAATCTTTATTGTTGAAAGTATTACCTACGGCCCCCTATTCCCCCAGTGACCTCTCCCAGCCCACCCCTGCCCCCTAGGCCAGGCCTTCACCCCCCCATTGTCTGTGTCCATGGGTTATGCATGTATGCATACAAGTTCATTGGTTGATCTCTTCCCACCCCCCCACCCTCCCCCACCTTCCCTCTGAGATCCCTCAGTCTGTTCCATGCTTCTATGTCTCTGGGTCTATTTTTGTTCATCAGTTTATGTTGTTCATTAGATTCCACATTAGTGAGATCATGTGATCCTTGTCTTTCTCTGACTGGCTTTTTTCACTCAACATAATGCTCTCCAGTTCCATCCATGCTGTTGCAAAGGGTAAGAGTTCTTTCCTTTCTTACAGCTGCATAGTATCCCAGGGTGTAGATGTACCACAATTGTTTAATCCACTCGTTGACTGATGGGCACTGAGACTGTACAGATGTGAGTCTTGACAGAAGCAGACACGGGTTAGATCAAGAATGGAAGCGAGCCTTCATCGTGAGGGCAGCACAGGGACAGACGCTCTCCGCCAGGAGCGCCTCCTGACACAGAGGCGGGGCGGGGGGCGCTGACTGCACCCACAGACTCCGAGACTTTCAGAGCCAGAGGAGCCCAGAGGAGAATGTCCTCTGACTTCCTGATTTCCCTCAGGCAAAGCTGACAGCCAGGCAGTGCAGGACCCTGCCAGGGGCCACATGGGCAAAGCTCAAGTGCCTGGTGCCAAGTCTAACTTTACACACACACACCCTCCCCCCCAGGTGGTTGGCAGGCGACCTGAGTTTTGCACACCCGTGGACAGGTGACTTCTTAAGGTTTTTTAAATAAAGTCTAAGAATAAACCTCTAATGAAATGTGATTCCTATATTATTTTAAAAGGGAATTAATTCAATGTATTTTTGGAGATGTATATTTTTCACTCAATATCAATAACTCAGAGAAAACAAACACCTCTTCTCCCAGTTCAGAGCCGTACAGTTTGCTCTCACTGCACAGCTGTGGGGATGGAAATAGCTGGTGTGTGGGGACAGGGAGGGGGACAGGGAGTGGGAACAGGGAGGGAGACAGAGAGGGGACAGGGAGGGGGACAAGGTGGGGACAGGGAGTGGGGACAGGGGGAAATGTGGCCTTTTCAAGCAGAGTTTTCAGCAATGACATCTTGTCTCATCAACACATCGAGGAGTTTCTATTTTTGAAATGCTTCCTTCTTTGCTCGTGGAGTGTTGAAATGGAACCTATTTTTTCCCCCAAAGAGAACATTTCTTGCAAAGACAGCTTGTCTCACCTGCTGGAGAAGCTGTCCCTCCTGAATCTGTCTGCTGACAGGCACGCGCTTCTCCCTACAGACCCAGAACATTTAAAACTGGGACTTGTACTTCATTCCTGCAGGATGGCTTCTGTCAGGAGCCAATGATTTAACTGTTTGGGTTTACATTCCTTATGGAACCCAAATTTGTCCTTAGAAAAGTCAGATTCCTGCCCGGCTGGCGTGGCTCAGTGGGTGAGCGTCGCCCTATGAACCAGGCGGTCACGGTTCGAGTCCTGGTCAGGGCACAGGCCTGGGTTGCAGGCTCGATCCCCAGTGTGGGGCGTGCAGGAGGCAGCTGATCAGTGATTCTCTCTCATCACTGATGTTTCTCTCTCTCCCTCTCCTTGCCTCTCTGAAATAAAAATATATTTTTAAATAAATAAATAAAGTAAATGACCACTCAGAGCGTCCCAGGAGATGCTGCCATGAAGCAAACAACACTGTACTTGTTCCCGAAAAACAAATTGTAAGAATATTGACACTGAATCCAGAGCATCCCGTTTATAACAAAATCAAAAAAGGTCTAAGTGCCAAGCAAAGGAAACAATGCTTTATTTTTAACATGAGAAATGGGAGGGTGATAGGGTTGGAAAAGAAACAAAAAGTTAAAACCAACTGTGCAGGGAGATGACAACACCATAATGAGATGGTTAGGCTGAGGGGCATCCATACGTCTCACACACACACACACACACACACACACACACACACACACACTCACCACAGGATGGAACGCGATGGAAATGCGTATTTCTCTCAGAAAAGAAGTCGGTGTGGGCAGAATAGGGTTGGCGTGTGCCCTAAGTGTCAGGACCCGCCTTCTCTTACCGCAGGGCTTTATTTCACCTAATGTGCGCTGTCCAGGTGTCCGTGGCACCTACCCTCGGCCTAGCATGGCTGCTGATGCGCTGGCCATCACGTCTACATTCAAGCCCGTCCAGAGTCAGGAAACCACCTACAGTGACACACACCTGCCGATACCTCATTAGTGAGAAGTTCGTCACATGACCGACGATTGGCCAGGTCTGTCACAGTCATCACATGACTGACAATTGCCCAGTTCTGTCATAGTCATCACATGACTGACAATTGCCCAGTTCTGTCATAGTCATCACATGACTGACAATTGCCCAGATCTGTCACAGTCATCACATGACTGACAATCACCCAGGTCTGTCACAGTCATCACATGACCAACGATTGCCCAGGTTGGTCACAGTCACATGATAAACTATTAGCATCACAGAGAAGTGCCATTGTTATCACAGTCACAGAGGATAAAGAGTAAAATACAGGACGTTGATCGTCCCTGAAGAAAAAGGGTAGGTGATGTGATTGAAGAGGTCATGTGACCACAGAGGCGGCTTAAAACAGGTTGATAATATAGTGGGTGCAGGTCTGTTAATTTTGCTATTAACATAAATGGTATAAATGTGTTATGACATGTAAAATAACATCAACTTTTCTACATCAATTTAAGGTACACACACACATACACACACACACACACACAGGTTTCCCTCAGGACAAGCACACGCCTTTGTCAGCGGCACTAGCAGGGTAGGCGTGTGACATGGCTCTCAGCCAAGTTGCTCTCCGTACAGCCGCCACAAGAGAGGTCATGTCTTCCTCCCTCGGAAGGCAACCCACGCCCGCCGACTGTGGGGACAGGAGGGTGGCATCAGACCTGCCCCTGCGCTCCAGGCTGTCACGTTCCCGAGCTCTCTGTAGGCTCTGCTGGGACCTGGTCACCCTTCATCGCCTCCCCATCCCCGATCTTACCTTCTTCTCCCCTCAGCAGTTAAACCACAGGGCACCCCAGTCCACTTCCCACACCCACGTCTCCACCCTGCAGTCAATTTTCCAGAAAACCACCCACGCAAAAGAGGGCGGTGGCTAATGCTTGCAGGATCTGTTCACAGAAACCTAATCAACTGCTAGATGAACCATTGCACCACAGATGGGAACATTTAATGACAAGTCATTTTTTTAAATATGTTTTTATTGATTTCAGAGAGGAAGCGAGAAGGAAAGAGAGACAGAAACATCAGTGATGAGAAAGAAACTGATCAGCTGCCTCCTGCACGCCCCACACTGGGGATTGGCCCACAACCCAGGCATGTGCCTGACCAGAAATCCAACTATAACCTCCTGGTTCATAGGTCGACCCTCAATCACTGAGCCACAGAGGCCGAGCTTTAATGACAAATTATTGATGATGTCATGATTTTTTTTGTTTTTGTTTTTATGACAATGCAAGAAGATGGCTTTATTTTTCAAGTACTTTCCTATTTAAAATTTTGTTTGCAGAACCAAGAAAAATCTAATAAATTTCAGTCTCCCATAGAAATCATAGGTATCACAGCTAAATTATTAATTCCCAAAAAGTGTTAAAATGCAAGGCGGTTTGGAGGGAGAAAGAGGCGCCAAATAAATCAATAGTGATTTTAATAAAGGAGAAGCTTTCAGGTGCTAAATCTGTCTGCATCTGATCTGAATTGCAGTTACCTGTCAAAAACTCATCCATCATCCCAAGCCACAAACAAACATCTTCCCAGCATGTGCTCTCGGGAGCCAGAGTTTCCTCCTGGCTTACAGCATCCCCAAGAAGAACAGGAATTCTAGGGAAAGTTTCAGCATAACTCAACAATAACCTTTCCGGTGAAAAAAATTATGGTTCACATCATTTATGTCATTTATATCATGGTTTATGCATAAACCATCCAATCATAAATGAATGGCTCAATTTCCATTGTTTCTAATTGTGATCATCCTGTATTCCAATATTTCAATATTGTCCAGGAATCCATGGAAATGTGTGCTTCAGCGATGGATTTGAATAAGACCTCCAATAACATTCAATAAGACTGCATGTACACGAGAACACCCCTCCCTCCAGCGGTGTGAGAAAGGCTTTGTGTCTCTGCCTCAGACGCCAGGTCCTTAGTCACTCGCCCTGTCACATGACTGTGCATTCCACTTCTCACCCATGGTGGACAAAAAGGGGCCACATGCTAGCCTGACTAGCTCAGGAGAGGCCTGCCTGGCGGCCTTGCAAACTCAGAGACCTAAAGTCACCACAAAGGATGGCCTGAAATTAAAACTTGTTAAAATTAAAGAGCAGTTTATGGTGGGTAGGCATGTCCTAGGCTGGTATCTTCCCTGACAAAGATCAACTTTGATCTTAATTGAGCCTATTGTCTTTTTGCATTTAGCAAAACATACCTCTGGAAGTCAGGGTGATTGTAACTTCCCTTTCTAAGGACCCCTCAGGGCACAGCCAATGCACCAGGGCAGAGACCACAAATTCCCTCATTGTTATTGTTATCCTGTTAATTATGGACTATTAACACCTTGTATCCTGCAGCCACCTATGAAAAGAAGTGCTTGTCTATCATTTCACTTTTTATCCAATCCCAGAGGTTTCTCCACTTTGCTTTCTCCCACCTCCCTAATCTATCACCAATGGATTTCATGTAACCCACTTAAGTCTCCTCCTTTGATGGAAATTTATAAAACAAGATGCAAAACTGCATTCTCAGGAGCATTATCCCAATCTGTTGATTCTGCTTCCCAGCAATTGTTGACAGTTTGGCTCAAATAAACTCAAAAAAATTCTTTACTGGCTTGAATGTTTCTTTTGTTGACACCATTGACAGAATTAGAACCCTGGTTAGAGATGGCATTTCTGAGAAAATGCAAGTATTTAAAAAGATATCAGTTTACTAATGTTTGTTTTATGCTACTTAAGTAGAAAACTCCATAATGGGATTAGACAAGAATCAAAAACTTCTAAGAACTTTTTTTTTCCTTTTTAATACCTGTAGCTTTGTTTCTACAGTTGTCCCATCTGTTAATTGTGGGGAGATGTATGCGTGTATATGTGTGTGTTGGTTTTCTTGATTCAGTGACTCGATTCACATAAACGCCTTGATAGAGGATGAATTCGGTGCCTTTGGTGTTGTTATTTCTTATTCTTAGGCTCCCATGTCAAATCGAATGCCAAAATATGGTGGTCAGGTCTGAGCTCTTTGTCTCATAAAACTGAAGAATGGATTCATGGACAAAATGGTGGGAGAAAACAAAATTTATTGGGGGGGGAAACAGAGCCAGGGGGGTATACCGACTCCCTGCTGCAAGAAGGCAGCAGGAAGGGGCTCACAGTGGGTTACCGCTTATGGTCTCTGTCTAGGGGGGCTATTCCTATACTCTGCTAGCTTCTGATTGGTCCCTTCAAGGAATTCTGCAATACCCCATTATATCAACATTCAAGTTCCCGCCTGTAAGAGGACCTGATTGAGGACTGCCCACTTAGGGTACTTCAAGTTCCGAGGTGACATCACTGTTCCTGACTGGCTGGGTCAAGGGTCAAGTTCTCTCTCCTCCTCCCCCCTTGCCCAACTGGTCAAGTTTTCACTGCCCAGCCAAGGTCCCGCCCCACCTAGCTAGTTCTAGGTCCTTTGCTTTCCTCATGTCTGACTTCCCTTCCCCCTACCTCCACATGGTCCCTGGCCCTGACAGCCTACCTACCTCTTTTTCTATCTCCTCAAAATGCTCTCAAATTTTAGCTTCTGTACTTTATTCTTCGGGAATTTATGTACATCTTGTCTAGCCCCGTCAAACAGAAAACTGCCCTGCACAGACTGGACCAGGCAAGGCAGGCTTCCTGCATGCCTGTGACCATGGAAGTTGAACTTGGAGGATGCTGAGTGCTGGGTCTGCCCCTGGAAAAGCCCGGAAGGTGTGGGCGGGGCTGGTCTACAGGGCTGGGCCATGGGGGTGCTCAATGTCACTCTCTGAAGTTAGGCTCCTGCGCTCCCTGTCCCACAGACACTGCAAGTGGAGGCCCCGCCTCCTTGGATGGTTGTATTTCAAAGGATGATCCCAGATCCTTGAGAAAGTCATGCCCAGGTTGTAACACTCACAGAGGCTGGAGGAGACTTACACCCCCAGGGAGCAGAGAAGGAATTCCTACCTACAAGTTTCTAAAGCACCTGCTTTGAGGAAAGAGAGATCTAGGGGCTCTCTTTCAGGAAGGAGCCCCAAGTTCCCAGAAGCTGGGGGACACACAGGCCCTCCTGGGCAGCCACGTGGGCAGGATGTCTGTGTAGGGGAAGCAAAGATTCTTCCGATCTAGCCTGGAAGAAGGACTTCTACAAATTATGTTGGAGCTAGCCTGGAATTTAGAAGAACTTGTGAACATACTTGAATACTTTTTAAAGCAGAAAAATACCATTTACTCTAGATAAAAACAAAGTAATACTCAATAAACAATGTTTGCCAAGTGCAAAGTTCTCTGGTAAATTTAAAGACCATTATCTGTGCTTATTTTAAAAGTATTTCAAAGTAAAAAACAACAACAAACAAAAACATTATTCTTTTGTGTTCTCTCTCTCTCTCTCTCTCTCTCTCTCTCTCTCTCTCTCTCTCTCTCCTCTCTCTTTCTTTATTGAATAAGAAATGTCCCCGAAAAGAGATAAATGGCTCAGGAACTGCTAAAATGTAAATAGAGCAAATATGAAAGTTAAAGCAAGGATTTTTTTCAAACTCCGGTGACAGATAAATTATGCCTTCGAAGCACATTCTATATTCATCTGGTGGCGACACTTAATGTAATGGCTGCTTAATGTTTATCTGGATAGAGCCATGTGAAGCCATTGCCGTAATGAGCTACTTTCAAGTCCTTTAATGGCGGTCTAAGGAAGCGTGCTGATTTCCCTAATAGATTTAAAATGATTAAATGGAGAATAACAGCACAGGACAGCGATCCGGGAGCCCATGAGCCGTCTCCTCGGTAATACAGTCATCAAGCCGGTTTCTTCGGAAGCGACGACTGAATGTGAACACGAAAGGTCAAACTAGGAGAGCCTTCCGAGCTGAGTGCCCAGCCTTCCTGGGCAGCGTCTCTCCCGGAGGGAGGAAGGCGAGGCAGGGAAGGGTTACCGGACATGCACGTCTTCAAGTGCCTCCTTCAGAGTGGGGTCTTGGCACCCTAACGGCTTAGCGGATGCTAAATGCCACGTATCTGCGCTTTTTCGGATGAGTAAGATCAGACAAAATAATAAAAACAAAAAAAATTAAAACCTTTAAAAATGAGACTACAGCAGCATCAAGTATTTCCGGTTTTAATCTTTGATATTTTGATGACATTTGGTGGATATCTGAGTAAAGTCAGATCTTGCACTTTGCAATATTGCCACTGAAGATGGGATAAACATAGTGTCCGTAATAAACCGAAAGCGAGTGTTAAATGCCAGTAAGGTGAAATGCGCCCTTACCTGAGCCGGCACAGAGAGCCTGCTGGGTTCCTGGCTCTGGAGGTCCCCGTGACCTTGGTGTGACCCCTGACTGTCCCCAGCCCTGCAGGGACCCAGTGCTGGTGGAGGGAACTCTGGGTAACCCCCGCGGGAGCCAGGGTGTGTCACTGACATTTACCTGGGCAGCTGACTGCAGCCACGTTGGTTTAAAACAAACTGTACTTGTTTTCTAAAACAACCTTTCGGTAAGGAGACATAATCCAAAACAAAAAAGGCAAGGTCTTCCCTCTCTGGCTTCCCGGAAGAATATCCTTCACGTGGAGTCCGACACCAACCAGAGAAGGCTGCCACGTGGTCCCAGTTAAAGCTGGGCTCTCTTTGTATTTAAGATTACATCTTTTTATAAAAACATATATTTTTCTTGATTTTAGAGAGGAAGGGAGAGGGAGAGAGAGATAGAAACATCCATGATGTGAGAGAATTGGCTGCCTCCTGCACGCCCCTCACTGGGGATCGAGCCGCAACCCGAACATGTGCCCTTGACCGGGATCACACCTGGGACCCTTCAGTCTGCAGGCCGTCGCTCTATCCACTGAGCCAAGCCGGCCAGGGCTAAGATTACATCTTTAAGGGAAAAATCCAACACCTTGTCTTTATGATAAATATAATCTTGGCTATCCCTGTGGAAACGATATGTCTAAAAAGGACAATTACTCTTTTCTGGTCTGATTCAAAAATACCCCTTTGAGGGCTAAAGGGTTACCTGTGGGCTTTCTTCTTGACCCCTCTCCTGTCCTCCCGGGAGAGCTGCCTAGCAGCCACACCGCTGCGGTCGGGACGAATACTCACGGCCATGCGTGCTTCTCACTCAGGAGGATATGACCTCATTCACGTCATTTTTGAAGTAGATATTGTATTCTACACCTGAAGAAAGCAAACGGAGACTTGAAAACTATCAACTTAATGTTATTTCCAAAAGTAACTGTCCTGGGTGATTATGACTTTTCCAAGTTGTTAAATGATAGAGAAATGCACAATTTAATACAGAAACAGTTCAAACACGTGGAATAATAATTCTCAATGCCAAACAAGGGGTAATTTTCACAGTGAGTTATTTGACAGTTTAAAACATTATATTTAATGTTTCTTTCACAAAATATTTGTCATTAGAGAACAGATTTTACACTAGACTATGTATATTTCAATAGACTACCCAGTCTATCTTATGGGTAAAAAGTTACTAAGTTATTGAAGTAAAATATTGAATCAAATATGGGAATTAATGTCGATGACTACAATCGACATCATTGTAATATTGATTATTTATACCATGTTTTATTTTAAGGTGATTTTAAATATGTCATTTCAACTTTATTTCAAAATAGCCACTGGGAAATTAGGTATACAGATATGCACAGGAATATAACTCTATATACATGCGTAATTACTATCATGTCTGTTTGTGTGTTTTTTGCAAGTGTAGTGTGTTTCTCCTGTCATTTGTGCAGCTGACTAAAGTCCCCTGACACCCATCACTAGTAAAAGTTGTAAGTGAATTGGTATGCTTTTGGGACATAATCGACCTGTGCCATGGTCTAGCTAGCGTGTACAGCATATTGGTTAATTCAGCGTTGAAGCTTTAAAGGACATGATGTTGATTGTTCCTGTAGAGGCTAGAGCAGCGAGCTGCCTCTGGGTTCTGTAGCTGCTTCCCTCGGGGGCTGTGGGTGACTTTTGCTTTTTCTCTTTTTGATGTTTAATATTTTTATTGTTTATTCATTAGATGAGAGTCAGAGTCCATGACAGGCCAATGTTTAAAGGAAACCCGACTTTCTCTCTCCTAACACACCCCTGCCACGTCCATTGACCTAACAATTGATAGAATTTTGTCCGTGACTTCAATTCCAGAGCCGAGGAGCAAATTCATCACACCATTCAGTTCCAGAGCCACCCCCCTCCGCGTGTGGCTTCAGGGATAATTTGGTGGAAAATTGAGAGTGGACCCTTTGGTACAGGCATATAGCTGCCATTTTAAATTTAAAGAGAGTAATTTTGAGTATAATTACATGAGGCAGGCTAGAAGCAGGACACCACCATTGAAATATTGAGTACTGTGTCATTCTTAAAAAGTAAGCCATATATTTGGACCTTGAAATACCAAAGGCATGAGGACACAAAATATCTTATTACACAGCCAAAGGCAATTTCACTTACAGGGCACACCTGCATCTCGCCCAGACACTTTCTAAATAAGTGAGGCGAAACATCAAAACCACCTTGAAATAAGAGTCAAAAGGATATAGAAGTAATTGAATCTGAAAGGTAAAAAGGTAAGAATACCTCTAGCAAAATTTAAAGATCAAATATTAGAGATTAAAGTTTTTAAAGTTACTTTAAAATAAAAAATATCACAATATGTTAAAAGTAATAAACATTCTAAGCATACAGGTCATATTGCTGCCAATCAGTAAAATGTTTGGTAGGTCTCTGAATACTTAAAGTTATGTAGAACGGATTAGAATGTATTTAGGAGGCTAACAAAGGCCATATCAGATCATTTATCAGAGCGTTTGTAAAGCTTTAAAGAAATAATTTTTAAAACTTCACATCCCTACGTTAAACAGCTCTGATTTCTCATGTGGTGAAAAATTATTGACAAGCCATTAAAATAAATTAAAAAATCTCAATAACATGACCTCATGTCACTTAATAGTATAATGCATGACATATAATAAAAACTCATATTTTCAGGACAATTTTATTGGAAAATTTGTGTTAACCACCTATTTATGTTATATATTTATTACCAAAACATTATTTTCTTTTATTTTTAAAACATTTTTTAATTACAGTAGACATTCAATATTATATTAGTTTCAGGTATACACCCCAGTGATTCAACATCATATAACTTACTAAATGATCACTCCAATAAGTCTTGTACCAATCTGACACCATACATACTTGTTAGAATATTATTGACTATACTAGAGGCCCGGTGCATGAAATTCATGCACTAGGGGGGTGTCTCTCAGCCCAGCCTGCACCCTCTCCAATCTGGGATATCTCAGGGGATGTCCAACCGGCAGTCAGACATCCCTCTCACAATCTGGGACTGGTGGTTCCTAACCACTCGCCTGCCTGCCTGCCTGCCTGATTGCCCCCTAACTGCTCCTCTGCAGGCCTGATTGATGCCTAACTATTCCCCTGCTGGCCTGATTGCCCCCAACTTCCCCCCCCTGCAGGTTCAACCACCCCCAACTGCCCTCCCCTGACAGCCTGATGGCCCCCAAATGCCCTCCTCTGCTGGCCTGTTTGCCCCCAACTGCCCTCCCCTGCTGGCCTGATCACCCACAACTGCCCTCCCCTGCCGGCCATCTTGTGGCAGCCATATTGTGATGGCTATCTTGTGGTGGCCATCTTGTGACAACATTGGGGCAGCCATCTTGTTATGACATGAGGGTACAAGGGCGCAAGGGCCACTTAGGCTTTTATTAGTATAGATTCCCTATGCTGTACTTGACATCCCTGTGACTATTCTATAATTACCAATTTGCACTTCTTAATCCATTCACCTTTTTCAACCATTCCCCAACACCCCAACCCCCTCCCATCTGGCAACAATTGAGCTAAAATTCATAAAACATATGATTCATGTTTTAAAGTGTACACTCAGTCACATTTAGCGCACTTGGGATGTTGTGCAACCATGAGTCTATTTAGTTTCCAGATGTTGTCATCACCCCAGAAGAAAACCCAATAGCTAGTAAGTGATCAGCCCCCATTCTCCACGCCCCACAGTCTCTAACAACGACCGTTTTGTTTTGTTTTTCTACCTCTAGGTATCCCCTATCCTGGATATTTCAGATAAATGGAGTCATGAGCCTGTGGGCTTCTGTGTCTGGCTTATTTCACTTCATTTGTTTTTAACAGTCATCTTTTGTATAGTATATATCACTATCTCATTTTTTTTGCTTGAATAATATTCCTTTGTACATTTATATATATACTAGAGGCCCAGTGCATGAAATTCGTGCACCAGTGAGGTCCCTTGGCCTGCAGGATTGGGCCGAAACCAGCTCTCTGACATCCCTCAAGGGGTCCCAGATTGCCAGACGGCACAGGCCAGGCTGAGGGACCCCACCGGTGCATGATCGAGGCCAGGGAGGGACACAGGAGGTTGGCCAGCTGGGGAGGGACTGCAGGAGGGCTCCAGGGCATGTCCGACCAATCTCACTCAGTCCCGATCAGCCTGACCCCAGCAGCAAGCTAACCTACCAGTAGGAGCATCTGCCCCCTTGGTGGTCAGTGCACTTCATAGCAACTGGTTGACTGATCAACTGCCTGCCCGCTGGTGGTCAGTGCACATCATAGTGAGCAGTTGAGTTGCCTTAGCATATTATTAGTATACTAGAGGCCCGATGCATGAAGATTCGTGCAAGAATGGGCCTTACTTCCCCTGGCTGCAGGCACCGCCTTTGCTCTGGCCGGAGCCGCTTTTCTGCCTTCGCTCTGGCCCAGAGCCGCCTTTCCACCTTCCCATGCTGCCCAGAGGCCCTGAGCAGCAGGGGCAGTGGAGAATGCCTGCATCGTCGCAATGGCGACGATGCAAGCATCCCACCCCCGGCCACTCGGCGCCTGCATATGCAAATCAGCCCACCATTTTTGGGTTAATTTGCATACTCACTCCTGATTGGCTGGTGGGCATCACAAAGGTACGGTCAATTTGCATCTTTCTCTTTTATTAGTATAGATTATGCTTTGATTGGTTGAACAGATGACTGGGCAACAGGATACTTAGCATATTAGGCTTTTACTATATAGAATATATACACCACATTGTATTTATCCATCAATGTGTTAATGGACTTTTGGATTGTTTCCACTTTTTTCATATTGTGAATAGCATTACTATGAGGTATATACCTAGAGATGGAATTGCTGAGTCATGGTAATTCTGTATTTAAGTTTTTGAGGAGCCACCAAATTTCCAATGGTGGTACCATTCCACCTTCCAACTGGCAATGTCCAAAGGGTTCCATTTGTCTCCATCTTCTGCAATTCTTCATATTTTCCTTTTATTTTTTAAAGTATAGCCATACAGGATGTGTGAGCCAGTACCTCCTTGTAATTTTGATTTACTTTCCCCTACTGACTAATGATGTTGAGCATCCTTTTATGAGCTTTAACAGAAACTTTTTATGATCAACTTTTCTTGCTATGACATTGTTAGCTTTACCTTGCTGATAGAACATAAATTTCTAAAATCTCTGCAAAAAATAGATTATTTTAGAAATATATAACTACGAATGCATATTAAAAGCACCTTAATAAACATTAATGGAATAACCTGAAAGTCTATTGGTCCAAGATATGTTAAAGTGTTAGTTTTATTCTTCCATGAAAAGTTCATACAAATTGATAAGCAAACTTTAAAAATGTGGACAATAACATAAACAATAGAGCTTGGCTACGTGAATATCTTCTTTGGTAAAAATGTCAATTCAGGTCCTTTGCCCATTTTTAATCAGATTATTATCATTAGCTAATGTACTGCTATTAGTAGCAGTATTTTTTCTGTTGAGTTGTAGGAGTTCCTTCATGTATTTTGAATACTAACATCTTATTTGATATGTGCTTTGCAAATGTTTTCTCCGTTTTGTAGATCGCCTTTTCATTTTGTTGATTATATTCCTTACTGTGCAGAAGCCTTTTAGTTTGATGTGGTCCCACTTGTTCATTTTTACTTTTGTGCTTGTGCTTTTGGTGTTATATCCAAAAATGTGTTGCCAAGACCAATATCAAAGAGTTTTTTCTCTGTTTTTCTTCTAGGAGCTTTATGATTTTCAGGTCTCACATTTAATTTTAATGTGTCTCAGTATAGCCCTTTTTAAGTTCTGCAGTTGTGTCCTGAAGTCATCTGAACTTTAAGATATATATATATTTCAGAGAGGAATGGAGAGAGAGAGAGAGAGAGAGAGAGAGAGAGAGAGAGAGAGAAACATCAATGATGAGAGAGAATCATGGATCAGCTGCCTCCTGCATGCTCCACACTGGGGACCAAACCCATAACCAAGGCATGTGCCCTGACCAGGAATTGAACTGTGACCTCCTGGTTCATGGGTTGATGTTCAACCATTGAGCCATGCCAGCTGGGCTATTCTGAATTCTTTGTTCATAGGCCATACATCTCCATTTCTGTAGGTTAGTTATTAGAGTCTCATTAGGTTTTTGTTTTTTGTTTTTTGCTGTTGTTTTGGTGGTGTCATGCTTTCCTGATTCTTCATGGACCTGAGTCCTTTCATTGCTATTGCACGTTTGTGTGAGCAGTCTCTTCTTCCAGATTTTACAGGTTCACTCTGTCAGGAAAGGACCCTCACCAGTCAGCTCAGCCTGGGGTACCAGACAGGTTAGCTGGTAGTGCCCATGGGCACACGTGGCTGCTCTCAGGGTTCCTAGTTGGGCAAGGCTACTGCTGGTGCTCTGAGGTCATGGGTGTGAATTCCTCTAGTTGGCTCCATGTCAAATGGGACCACCGAATGAGCTTCCTGGTCAGGTGGGCTGCTGATTGTGGTCTGCAGTCAGGTACAGCCGCTAGCTGGGCTCTGCATGCCCCACCCCTCCTGCTGCTCAAGTGAATTGCACACATTCCCAGGCAGGAGAATGCTGCAATCGCTCCTTGTCTGGGCCATGTCTGGGCTGTGTTCCTGACCAGGTGTGCCTCTGGCTGGAGTTCAGGTCAGGTAATGCCTTAGGTAGGGCTTTGCAGCTGGCCAGGGCCTCAGGTTGTGCTCTGCAGGCAGGTTGGGAGGCAGGCTGTGCCCTGAAGCTGGGTGAGGCCCTAGGCCAGGCTTCACCACCAGCTAGACCTTTACCTGTGCACCACTGTTCCACAAGGTCACTGGCTGGGCTCCTTGGTTGGGAGGGACCTCCAGCTGCAACCCAGTGTGGTGGGACTAGATACAGTGCTTCATCGCTGGGTGGGGTAGCGGTCTGGGCATGCATTCTGAGCAAGGTTGCTGACTGTGTTCAGCAATTGGGCAGGGCTGTACGCCGGGCATTGCTGGGTGTTATGTTTAGACTGGGACTAGTTGGCTGATCTCGGTGAGGCAATGACTGCATGGTCTAGAATAGTCTCCTTTTCAGCCCTGGACCACATCTCTGCCAGTGGGCATTCCTGAGATCTGTATATGGACCTGTTACTCTCCTCCAGGCCATCCCTGACTCGCTCCCAGGGCAGTGGAAGGGTGTGGAGTGGGAACAGAGAGCAAGCCCAGTGCACAAGCACGTGCACGTCTCTGCCCACTTTGCAATGTCTAACAGCTGCAAGGAAACTCAAATCACGAGGCTGAGACAAGTTCAAGGGTGGAGGGTAGACTTCATCTCTTCATGGGGTAAACTTTAAAACATTGTAGATGGTTTTCAGCCCATCAGAGAATATTTTTTTCAATTTATTCACAAGTAATAAGTAAATTAGAGATGCCACTCTACATATTTGTAGGATAAATGGTGGCGGAATCAATGTAGTTTATTCCTGCTATGACTTTGAATGGATCTGGAAGCATGATGCTTCTGTCAGTGGGAACTGTTGTCTAGATGTGGAAAACATTCACATTTCTGTTAAATAATACTCGCTGAGCCTAACGACCCAAAGCTCTAAGTTTTTTTTTAAAGTTAGTTTCTTAATGATATTTATAAGGAGCCTGCAAACCATGTCCTTTTTGCTTCTGATTAAGATGGACTTGGAGATCAGTGAGGACAGCGAGTCTGAATTACCAGATGAAATGTGGTCTGAGTGACTTTGCCACTTTCTCAGTTTCCGAATCGATAGACGGATGCAGAGATCGATGCATTGGCGTTCAGACTCCTACCACTTCTCTGACCGAGGCCACACCTGAACCTTGTAGCCCTGAAGATGCCTGCGATGTTTTGAAATTGCAAAGTGACCGTCATCACAGAGGCAATGATGCATTGTGTGTGACCTTGAAAACGTGTAACCAGGATATCCACACCTTGGCCTAGATTCTGACATCACTGTGTCTTCCCATTCGGATCATCAATAAAGGGCATAGTGAAAAGTGTTGGGGCGATTAAATAATGAGCCGGTGTATTTCAACAGCTAATGTGTATGATTTAAACAGGATGCATGAGGAATGTACCAGAGATGGGGTTCACATCCAGGAACTTAAAGAAGCACAGCAACAGCTTCAAGCTGGGGTTCGGGGAGAGACCTAATGAATAAAGTCCTCTATTGAACTGGTTTGTCAATCTTTTCAGGGGAGCAGATTCGGGCCTCTGGGAACACAGACTTTCCATGCAATGACGTGTCTCCATTTTCATGAACATGGTCATTGGGCTCCAAGAGACTTTCTAGTCCACTTATGAAAATAAAGGGATTGATTGTTTAAGATGCTGCATTTCATTCTCAGAGTAATTGCGTGCAAAGCTGAAGTCATAATTCACAGCTTATTCTTCTGCAGTGAGGTTTTCATTTAATGACGCTCCTTCTAGAATTCCAGATTGACTTTTCATAGTCTAAACAGCAAACCGTGAATGGCCCTTATGGAGCATCAGCCATATATGTTAATAGAAATGCCCATTTAGAACCATTTAGTTTTAGATGAAGTTTTCCCAGTGGGAAGCAGCCATGAGCAGCCTCATTTCTAGCTGAATGACAATAGGACAATTGCCAGTCAGACCGGTCCCTTTTAATTTCCACATCCCGAAAAATTTTGTGTATTTTTTATATTTTCAAGTCAAATTGATAACAAAGAAGGGAAGAAGAGCTCGCAGTGTTTAAAGCCAACAACGATGGCGATTACATGTGATTGACGGAATCTAAGTGCCATGGCTCTTGTTTTGAGCCAAACTCCTCAGAGCTCAAAGGGCACAATGGCAACGAAGCATCGCTAACTTCTCATGAAGGCGAATCCGAATGATTTCATCAACTTTGAACACAGTGTGCTGCTGAACAACCAATTTATCATGTTCAGTTTCCTCCATGAAACATGTGCATGTTTAAAAGTGTTTTAAATGTCCTAATGGCCCTAGCTGGTTTGGCTCAGTGGCTAGAACGTCGGCCTGTGGACTGAGGGTCCCAGATTCAATTCCTGTCCAGGGCACATGCCTGGGTTGTGTGCTCAACCCCCAGAGTGGGGAATGCAGGAGGCAGCCAACCAATGGTTCTCTCTCATCATTGCTGTTTCTATCTCTCCCTCTCCCTTCCTCTCTGAAATCAATAAAAGTATATATTTTAAAAATGAACAAGAAACTGACATACCTTAAAGTAAAATAGACAACAGAATAGTGGTTGGGTAGCCCCGACAGTCTGATGAAAGGGTTCCCATTACGGTGCTATCTTTTAGAAAATATGTAAATCAAGGAATTATAATAACTCTTTTTTTTTAATTGACCTGTAAGGTACAGGCAGAAAATCAGTAAGTTCCAAATGAAAAATAATAAGGCAATAACCACTGTCAGTTTTGACCTGAAAATATGCAGAATGATCAATATGATACTCACTCTGTAAACTTAATGGAAAAAAAATTAAAAAGACAGGCTAGCGTGTTCATATGGAAAGGTCATTTTGCCGGCTAACTGTCATCTGCTCACACTGAACACCCGTTTCCCTTAGGTTTGAAGATTCTCATGCCGGGAAACGCACACACTGTATTTGTTCTCTGTGTTCAAATGAGCTGCTGGGATGAGTGTACACGGGTCCGTCTCCTGTGTTTGTAGGAGAAACTTTTGTTTTTTTTAGTTTTCCCAACTTTCAAAATGTATCTTTATTGTTGAAAGTATTACAGATGCCCCTTTGTTGTTTTGTGTGTTTTTTCTCATTGATGCTTCCACCCAGCACCCACCTGTCCCAGGCCTTCACCACTCTATTGTCAGTGTCCATACATGCATATAAGTTGCCTTGTTAATCTCTTTCCTCCCCCACCCTCACCCAGCACTTGCCTTCCCTCTGAAATTCATGTCTGTTCCATGATTCTATTTCTCTGGATCTATTTTATTCATCAGTTTATTTTGTTCATTAGATTCCACATATGAGTGAGGTCATGTGATACTTGTCTTTCTCTGACTGGCTTATGTCACTTAGCATAATACTCTCCAGGTCCTCCATGCTGTTGCAAAGGGTATGAGTTCCTTCTTTTTTACAGCTGCATAGTATTTCATGGTGTAAATGTACCACAGCTTTTTTATCCACTCATCTACTGATGGGCCTTGGCTGTTTCCAGATCTTAGCTGTTATAAATTGTGCTGCTATTGTTACCAGGAACCCCCCAGTCGGGCTCAGGCTGCCTGCCACTGTGTCCAGTGACGAAGGCAGGATTGAATCATATAAGGTATTTACTGAGAAGGCCAGTCAACCAAGAAGACAGGGCGCTTACAAGCATTCAGATCCTGTCTTACAGCAAGGTGCAAGGGAGTGGGGTAGGGTGAGGCTGGGAATGGAATGAAGCTACCTGCAGCCCTAGAGGTCTGCAAATGTCCGCTATTGTCCTTAATTGGCAGGTGATGAGATGATGTTGATGAGATGATGTTTTGACATCTGGTGGGTCAGCCTGACCCTGCCTATTGGTTCTGCTTGCTGGATTCACAGCTGAGTCACCTCCTCAATCACTTTACACAGGCCTTGAAAAGGAAACTTAAGAGAAACTTAACCTCCCATTCACATGAGTATATGTGTTCTAAGATTTAAAATAATACGGTTATTGCCCTTACCGGTTTGGCTCAGTGGATAGAGCATCGGCCTGCGGACTGGGGGGTCCCAGGTTCGATTCCAGTCAAGGGCATGTGCCTTGGTTGCAGGCACATCCCCAGTGGGGGCTGTGCAAGAGGCAGCTGATCAATGTTTCTCTCTCATCGATGTTTCTAACTCTCTGTCCCTCTCTCTTCCTCTCTGTAAAAAATCAATAAAATATAAAAAAACAAAATAATATGGTTATTTTTCAGGTTAATCCAGGTGCTCTATCAGATTATAAATCCCCTTATCACTATGAACATAGGGGTGCATATATCCTTTATGACTGGTGTTTCTGGTTTCTTGGGATATATGCCTAGAAGTGGGATTACTGGGTCAAATCCATATTTAGTTTTTTGAGGAAACTCCATAAATTCCATACTGTTTTCCACAGTGGCTGCACGAGTCTGCATTTCCACCAGCAGTGCATGAGGGTTCCCTTTTCTCCACATCCTCACCAGCACTTGTCATTTGTTGGTTTGTTGATGATAGCCATTCTGAAAGGGGTGAGGTGATACCTCATTCATTTTAAACATTAAATTATATAAAATAACCTGAATTTAAAAAGTAAAATAATGTAAATTTAAAATTGTGTCATTAAGTAACACCTTTAATTAAGAGGCTTGCACTCATTGTGTTCTGACCTCCCATGCTCAGGGGAAGACCCATTTATCTCTCTGTAGAGAACCATTGGTATTGATTGATATTCAGGTAAAAATAAAAATGCAACCCACAGTATTCTGAATGTATATTTATACATATTGCACAAAGTTTCATAATTTATTATCTTTAAGGTTTATATTAACATTCCCACTAAAAATAGAACAGTCTATTAAAAATCGTCGCCAAAGCCGTACCTCCAAATTACACTCTATCACACACAGCACAGATGTATCAGGAGGAATCTTCAAGAAGAATGAGATTCATGAGATTATGGCAGTGTACACTATTTGCGGGAAGCTGTCTCTAGGTAGCATTCCTTAGCATACTACCAATGACGAAAACTTATTAATGGACAAGATAACCTCATCTAGTCTTGAATATATCGAATAAGTTTAGAGTATGCTTTCTTATATTATTGAGATACTAGAGGCCCGGTGCACGAAATTCGTGCACGGAGGGGGGTTGTCCCTCAGCCCAGCCTGTACCCTCTCCAATATGGGACCCCCATCGGGATCGGGCCTAAACGGGCAGTCGGACATCCCTCTCACAATCCAGGACTGCTGGCTCCCAACTGCTTGCCTGCCTGCCTTCCTGATTGCCCCTAACCGCTTCTGCCTGCCAGCCTGATCACCCCCTAACCACTCTGCTGCCAGCCTGTTTGCCCCCAACTTCCCTCCTCTGCCGACCTGGTCACCCCTAACTGCCCTTTCCTGCAGGGTTGATCACCTCCAACTGCCCTCCCTTGCAGGCTTGGTCCCTCTCAACTGCCCTCCCTTGCAGGCCGGGTGCCTCCCAAATGCCCTCTCCTGCTGGCCATCTTGTGGTGGCCATCTTGTGTCCACATGGGGGCAGGATCTTTGACCACATGTGGGCAGCTATATTGTGTGTTGCAGTGATGATGAATCTGCATAGTACTCTTTTATTAGATAGGATAGAGGCCTGGTACAGGGGTGTGGGCCAGCTGGTTTGCCCTGAAGGGCGTCCCGGATCAGGGTGGGGTTCCCTTGGGGCGTGGGGCGGCATGAGCGAGGGGCCTGTGGTGGTTTTCAGGCCGGCCACGCCCCCTGGCAACCCAAGCAGAGGCCCTGGTATCTGGAATTTATTTTCCTTCTACAATTGAAACTTTGTAGCCTGGAGCGGAGCCAAGCCTGGGGCTCCCTCCGAGGCCAGCAGCCATTTGTGTTGGGGTTATAATTAAAACTTTGTTGCCTTAAGCGGGTGGGCCCGGCCAGGGTGTGTGGAAAGCTTTGCTTCCCCTGTTGCCGGCGGCAACCCTGGCCTGCTCTCTCAAGCTCCATTCTGCCACCATTTGTTTGAATTTGTTTACCTTCTATAATTGAAACTTTGTAGCTTGAGTGGAGGCTTAAGCCTGGCCAGGGCAGGCAGAAAGCTTGGCTTCCTCTGTTACCTAGGAAACCTTGCTCTCTGTGGCTGTAGCCATCTTGGTTTGGGTTAATTTGCATACTCGCTCTGATTGGATGGATGATGGGCATGGCTTGTGGGCGTGGCTTGTGGGTGTGTCAGAGGTATGATCAATTTACATATTTGTCTATTATTAGATAGGATATTATCACACAGTGGAAAATACATAGGTGGTTTTGTCAACCCTACAATGGGTTCTGGTACTTCCTAGCTTGTGACCTTGGGTGCTTTTACCAACCTCTTTAGTTTATTATTTTGTCTTATGTGTATCAAATCAAGGGAGGTTATTGAGAATGGAAGATAATGCTTGTAAAGCCTTTGTTATATCGTGAGTATTCAGTAAATTATAGATAATTTAGTTATAGCATTAATGTTAAAATGGAACCTATTATTGTTGAAATTTCTACCTCTTGATCTGAGATAGTTTTGTTTTGTTTTTAATTTATTGGGACCCTAGTACATGCTTTTATTCTACATAATAAAATATGTAGAATATCAAAGTAAAAGCATGGATACATTTCTCCTGCCTCAGGATCTTTCTGGATAAAAAAGTCAAACCTTAAACACGTTCTGTCAGTAAAATTTTATGAATGTTTTGAACACGGAGGTATCAGGACAGCATAGGGTTATAAATTAAGGATATTGAAGGTACTAAATTAGGCTATTCTGAGAAAATGACCCTTCATTTGAGATATAGATAAATGAGTTTCAATTAGGTAGGTGAAGGAGTTAAGGCATAGAAAAATAACATTGCTTAAAGCTGTAATTCTCAACCTTGTCTGCTTATGAGAATTAGTTGAGAGAGTTTTTAAATTTGCCACTGTCCAGACAGCACTCAAGACCAATTAAATTAGAATCTTCATGGATGAGACCGAGGCATGGGTAACTTTTAATGTTTCCCAACTGACTCCAAAGTGCAATGGTTTTTAGAACCCCTGAGTTACAGGAATAAAAGTGTAAAATATTAAGAAATAATTTAAGTTATGTAAAAACATAGAATGGAAGAACTGGTACAGAAAAATGGGCATGAATGCCAAATTTAATCTTTTTTCTTTGTAATATTTCAGTTATTCAATAATAACAAAAATATGATGCATGCTCTCTTTTTATCACATGTGTGACTGCTAACACCTTCAAATCTTTACTATTATGATACCATTCCATGTCTTTCCAATATCCCACTTGCTTTCTTCTGTATACATTCCTTTATTAATTATCCTATATAATAAAAGCCTAATATGCTAAGTGTCCGGTTGTCCATTCAACCAATGAAAGCATAATATGCTAAGGATATGCTAAAGCTGCTCACCCACTTTCTATGACATGCACTGACCACAAGGGGTCACTTTCGACTGTAGGTTAGCTTGCTTCTGGAGTCTGGCCAATTAGGGTTGAGCAAGATGGGCCGGACACACCCTGGAGCCCTCCCATGGTCCCTCCCAGGCTGGCCAACCTCCTACATCCCTCCCTGGCCCTAAGCATGCACTGGTGGGGTCCCTCGGCTTGGCCTGTGCCCTCTCATAATCCGGACCCCTCGGGGGATGTCAGAGAGCCGGTTTCAGCCCAATCCTGCAGGTCAGGCCAAGGGATGCCACTGGTGCATGAATTCATGCACCAGGCCTCTAGTGTTCTTATAGTAGGTTAACCAGTATTTATCACAGGGCCCCAAGTTAGGTCAGAATAGCCCAGAAGAAAGTGATTATATATTTATCCCACTTGCCTCAGGCTGATGGATGTGTTCAAACAAGAATGTTACCATGATTGGCATCACCTTGAGTTATGGAATACTGTAGGAACAGTACTGGACTTAGAGACATAGAACCATGTACTCAAATACCAACACCTCACGATGCCCTTGGAAGCTGTACCCACCACTGCAGCCAGAGACGCAGAGGAGAACAGGGCTAGGGGAGCCACTTTGGGGAAGCTACGTTACAGCTTATGAGGATTTCTCGCTCTTGCTTTTATCTCCTTATTTCTCTTTTCATAGCATGAGGCCCATTTTCAGAGGTCCTTGCAACAAGTTTACACATAAGCTGTTTACACAATGTTAACACTGAGGGGATTATGATGAAGACTAATTGTAATATAAACATGTTTTCTTAAACAGATCAGCTCCTCTCAAACAAGCCATATCCTGAAAATGCTATGTCCTGACCTTGTGAAAGATAATTGCCTCCATTGAATCTCTGACTTTGACTTTGTAAACCAAAGCAATAGGCTATTAACTAAGCTTTATAAGTTAAGCGTATCTAAGAAAATCTTAGAGAAATGCCTTCAAGGAAGTGCTACGAAATTCTACAAACTATTTTAAGTGTATTTTCTTTGTGACATATATGATCATTATTCATTTTTATATGATTTTTTATATTTAATTTTTATGTGAAAATAATGAATTTGAAGCAGTTATATTCTAGGGACTGTTCTAAGGTTTTATGGTATACATATATTTGCTTATATATTTTCACTGATAGTCTATGAAGTAGACACTATAATTAGCTTCATTATACAGATAGAAAAACTCACACAAGAGAGGAAATAGACCTTGTCAACTAACACACTCTGTAAGAAACACCATTTATTGAACTTGGCTTCAGAGTCTACAGGAATTACATCTATTTCAAGTTTATGCTTAAATATTTTAACAATTGCCTTTAAGAATGATCTGTTTGAATTATTGATAAGAAAAGATTAATTAAAACCCCATAATATACCAAATGAGGCACCAGTCCATGTAGTGTGGTGGTGAATATGAAAATGATTTGTTGCTGCCTTCACGAAGCCTGCATTTTAACAGAGAACCACAGAAAATCAAGCAGCAGGCAGATACAGTGCGGAAGATTCAGAAAATCCATTACAGGTTAAGGATATATAATAATTTATGTGGGAGTTTATTTGACATAGGGTGATGAAGGAAACATATTTCTATGCAGAACAGTTTAAAATGAGGTTTAACAGAGTCCAAGATGGGGGCGGATTAAGTGGAAAGTGCACGAACACTCTCCCAGGACCAAATTGGAATTACAACTAAAATATAGAAAAACCAACCCGAATAATCAACAGAAGATTAGCTGGCAAGGACCCTGATAACCAAGGATGGAAAGTGGAGACTGCAGAGACTGACCGGAAGTGCGGAGGCAGGAAAGGGCTGGCCAGCGGCTGAAGTTCGGAGAGAGAGCTCAGCTGCTTGGGGTTCCCAATGAGAATTCCAGGGTCTAGACCCCAAGCTGGGCCCCAGCAGAGAGCACCAGAACTGAGAAAGGTGCCAACATATTATCTGGTTGTGAAAAGCAGTGGGTTGCTGTCTGCCACGGAGAGATGGCTAGAAATGCAAACACCCTCTTCAAGGGCCAATGCATACAATTTCGTTTACAGTCACTCACCTTGGGCTCTGGCAGAGGGAGGGCAGAGTGGACTAGACGTGTGTGAGGAGAATCCAGCGTTGAGGGCCCTGGGGTTAAAGCTCTTAAGGCAGCCACCCCGTATCCTGAGTCATTCCCCTATCTGCAGAGAACATCTTTCTTAGGCAGGCCTTTGCCACCCAGGCAGCTTTTGATTGGGGGAGAAGCAATGGCCCACCCATTGGAAAACCTCTTTCCCCACCCTGTGGAGTTAATGCCTTGCTATTGTCTATAGCCTGAGGCTCATTAAGAGACTGAGAATTACAATCAGACTGCAGACAGAAGTGGATCTCCAGGTGCATTGAGTCTTTGCCTGATCTACTTCTATACCTAGGGCTTTCCAAACACACCCAGCCCCAACAGAGGGAATACAGGCTGCCAAATAGGCAGCCAAAATGGGAAGACAAAAAAAAAAAAAAAAAAAAAAAAAAAAAAGCCCCAAATGAAAGAATAAGAGAATTCTCCAGAAGAAGAGCCAAATTAAATAGTGATAAGCAATTTATCAGATATAGAGTTCAGACTAATGATTATAAGGATGCTCAACAGCATGATAAAATATATAGAAATTATGAAAAATGGCTAGTCGGAAATGAAACCTGACATAACAGTAATAACAAACACATTGGAAGGAATAAACAACAGATTAAGGGAAGCCCAGGATCAGATCAGTTAATTAGAAGACAGGATAGAAAAAATCATTCAATCAGAGAATCACAAAGAAAAAAAAAACAATTAAAAAATAGGAAGCTGTGTCACAACAGGAAACGTAACAATATTCACACCATAGGGGTACCAGAAGGTGTAGAAAGTGATCAAGGGATAGAGAACATGTTTGAAGAAAACGTCCCTAACCTGGTGAAGGAAAAAGTCATGCAAGGAGGCACAGAGAGTCCCAAGCAAGAAGAACCCAAACAGGCCCACACCCAGACACATCCTAATTAAAATGCCAAAAATTAAAGACAAAGAGAGAATCTTAAGGGCAGCAAGAGAAAAGCAATCTGTTACCTACAAAGGAGCTCCCATAAAGCTGTCAGCTGATTTTTCATCAAAACTCTTCAGACCAGAAGGAAATGGCATAAAGTATTCAAGGTAATGAAAAGCAAGGATCTGAAACCAAGATTACTATATCCAATAAGGCTATCATTCAAAATAGATGGTGAAATAAAGAGCTTCCCAGACCAAACAAACAAACAAACAAAAACGGATAAAAGAGTTTATCACCACCAAACCAGAATTGTGAAAAAAAAAGTTAAGGGGACTGGTGTAATAATAATAATAATAATAATAATAATAATAATAATATATAGATAGATAGAGAGAGAGAGAGAGAGAGAGAGAGAGAGAGAGAGAAACAGGCATAAATAATTAAAAAGGCAAATGGCAATAAATAAGTACCTATCAATAATAGCCTGAAATGTAAATAGATCAAATGCTCCAACCAAAAGATATAGGGTGCTAAATGGATAAGAAAATATGACCCAAATATATGCTGTCTAAAAGAGAATCACCTGAGAACAAAAGACTCACACAGGATGAGAGTAAAGGAATGGAAAAATTTTCCATGCAAATGGAAATGAAAAAAATGCTGGTAGCAATACTCATATCTGAAAAAAATAGACTTAAAAATGAAGGCTATCATAAAAGACAATAAAGGTAACTACGTAATATTAAAGGGGTTGATCCAACAAGAAGATATAACCTTGGTAAACTTATCTGCACACAATATGGGAGCATCTAAATATATCTAAAGAACTTCTGGAGGACTTTAAGGGAGAGATCAAGAGTCATGCAGTCATAGTAGGGGACTTAAACACCCCACTGACTTCACTGGATAGATCTTCCAGACAAAAACTTAACAAGGAAACAGTGACTCAAAATGACACATTAGATCATATGGATGTAGTTGACATTTATAGAACATTTCATCCAAAAGTTCAGAATATACATTCTTCTCGAGCGCACATGGGTCATTCTCAAAGATACACCACATGTTAGGGCACAAAAAAAGTCTCTACAAGTTCAAGAAGATTGAAATCATATCAAGTATCTTCTCAGATACAATGGTATGAAATTAGAAATCAACTACAATAAAAACACTCAAAACCTTTCAATCACATGGAGGCTAAATAGAATTTTATTTAAAAATGAATGGGTTACCAATGAGATCAAGAAAGAAAGAAAGAAAGAAACTTCCTAGAAACAAATGAAAATGAACACACAACAACTCCAAATCTATGGGACCCAGAGAAAGCAGTCCTGACAGGGAAGTTCATAGCACTATATGCCTACCTCAAAAAGCAAGAAAAAAAATTAATAAGCTATCTAACTTAAAGAAGTAGAAAGAGAACAACAAGAAAAGCCCAGAGTAAGTAGAAGAAAGGAAATAATAAAAATCAGAGCAGAAATAAATGACATAGAGACTAAAAAAATTTATATATATACAAAAGATAAATGAAATCAAGAGCTGGTTCTTTGAAAAGATAAACAAGATTGATAAACCTTTAGCTAGACTCATCAAGAAACAAAGAGAGAGGACCTAAATAAATAGAATCAGAAATGAAAGAGGTGAAGTAATAACTGACACCACAGAAATATTAAAGATGGTAAGAAAATAGTATAAACTATATGCCAATAAGCTGGACAACCTGGACAAAAAATATAATCTTCCAAAACTGAACAAGGAAGAATCAGAAAACCTGAATAGGCTAATAACAACTGATGAAATTGAAGCCATAATTAAAAAACATGCAACAAACAAGAGTCCTGGTCCAGTTGGCTTCACAGGGAAATTTTACCATACATTTAAAGAAGAACTAACACCCAGTCCTCCTCAAACTATTCCAAAAATTCCAAGAGTAAGGAATACTTTCAAGCTCTTCAATTTTTTTCAAATATATTTTTATTGATTTCAGAGAGAAAGGGATAGGGAGAGAGAGAGAGAAACATCAATGATTAGAGAGAATCATTAATCGGCTGCCTCCTATATACTCCCTCCTAGGGATTGATTCTGCAACCCGGGCATGTGCCCTTGACTGGAACCAAATCCAGGACCCTTCAGTCCACAGGTCAACACTCTATCCACTGAGCCAAACCAGCTAGAGTTTAAAGCTCTTTTTTTGAGGAGAGCATTATCCTAATTCCAAACAAAGACACTACAAAGAAGAATTACAGGGCAATATCCCTGATAAACATAGATGCAAAAATCCTCAACAAAATATTAGGAAATTGGGTACAGCAATATATTAAAAATATAATACACAATGACCAAGTGGGATTTATTCCAGGTAGGCAAGGCTGGTATAATATTCACAAATCAATAATTGTGATACATAATATAAACAAATTAAAAAGACAAAAATCACATGATCATGTCAATAGATATAAAAAAAGAATTTGACAAAATCCAATACCCATTTTTTTAATAAAAACTCTCAACAAAGTGGGAATGGAGAGATCATACCTCATTATAATTGCCATATATGACAAACCTACAGCCAACATCATACTCAATGGACAAATACTAAAGCCATTTCCCCTAAGAACAGGAACAAAATAGGGATGTCTGATTTCACCACTCCTATTCAACATAGTTCTCAAGTCCTAGCCATAGCAATCAGACAAAAATAAGAAATAAAAGGTATCCAAATTGGAAAGGAGGAAGTAAAACAGTCATTATTTGCTGATAACATATTGTACATAGAAATCCCTAACGACTCCACCAAAAAAAAAAATTAGATTTAATAAATCAATTTGACAATATAGCAGGATACAGAATCATCACCCAGAAATCCATGGCATTTTTATACACCAATAATAAATTCTCAGAAACTAAAAAAAAAAAAAAAAATCCTAATTACCACTGCAACAACAACAAAAAAATTAAAATATTCAGGAATAAATTTAACCAAGGAAGTAAAAGTCTTGTACTCGGAAAACTACAAGACATTGAAAAAAGTAATAGAGGAAGACATAAGCAAGAGAAAAAATATACCCTGTTCATGGATTAGTAGAATCAACATCATTAAAATGTTCATACTACCCAGTGAAGCCATCTGGCCCCAGCAAACAAAAGCCCAGGGCCAGACGGCTTCACAGGGGAGTTTTACCAAACTTTCAAGGAAGAACTAAAACCTATCCTCCTCAGACTATTCCAAAAAATTCAAGAGGAAAGAACACTTCCAAGCTCCTTCTATGAAGCCAGCATCACCCTAATACCAAAACCAGATAAAGGCAACACAATGAAAGAGAATTACAGGCCAATACCCCTCATGAACATAGATGCCAAAATCCTCAACAAAATTCTAGCAAATTGGATCCAGCAGTAGTACATCAGAAAGATCATACACCATGACCAAGTAGGATTTATCCCAGGATGCAAGGATGGTACAATATCTGCAAATCAATAAACATGATACATCACATAAACAAATTGAGAGATAAAAATTATATAGTCATATCAATTGATGCAGAAAAATCATTTGACAAAATCTAACACCCATTTTTGTTAAAAACTCTCAGCAAGGTGGGAATAGAAGGATCATACCTCAACTTAATAAAAGCCATATATAACAAACCCACAGCCAACATCATACTCAATGGGCATAAACTAAAACCATTTCCCCTAAGAACAGGAACAAGACAGGGATGCCCACTCTCACCACAACTGTTCGACATAGTACTGGAAGTATTAGCCATTGCGATTAGACAAGAAGAAGAAATAAAAGGCATCCAAATTGGAAAAGAAGAAGTAAAACTGTCCTTATTTGTAGATGACATGATACTGTACATAAAAAACCCTAATGATTCCATCAAAAAACTATTAGACTTAATAAATGAATTCAGCAATGTAGCCGGATAAAAAATTAACACCAATAAATCTATGGCATTTCTGTATACACCAATAGTGAACTTACAAAAAGAGAGACTAAAAAAGCAATCCCATTTACCATCGCACCAAAAAAAATTAAGATACTTAGGAATAAACTTAACTAAGGAGGTAAAAGGCCTATACACGGAAAACTACAGGACACTGAAAAAAGAAATAGAGGAAGACATAAACAGATGGAAGAACATACCATGTTCATGGATTGGTAGAATCAACATCATTAACATGTCCATACTACCCAAAGCAATCTATATAGTCAATGCAATGCCTATTAAGGTACCAACAACATATTTCATAGATCTAGAACAAATACTCCAAAACTTTATATGGAATCAAAAAAGACCACAAATAGCCGCAGCAATCTTGATAAAGAAGAACAAAATTGGAGGGATAACAATACCAGATATCAAGCTATATTACAAAGCCACTGTAATTAAAACAGTCTGGTGCTGGCATAAGAACAGGCATATAGATCAATGGAATAGAATAGAGGCCCCAGAAACCAACCCAAGCCATTATGCTAAATTAATATTTGACTAAGGAGGCAAGAGCATACATTGGAGCAAAGATAGTCTCTTCAATAAATGATGTTGGGAAAACTGGGCAGGTACATGCAAAAACAATGAAACTAGACCACCAACATACACCTTACACAGGAATAAACTCAAAATGGATAATGGATAAAAGACTTAAATGTAAGCCACGAAACCATAAAAATCCTGGAAGAAACCATTGGCAGCAAAATCTCAGACATCTCTTGTAGCAATGTTTGCTGATAAACTACCAAGGGCAAGGGAAACTAAGGAGAAAATAAGCAAATGGGACTACATCAAAATAAAAAGCTTCTACACAACTAAAGAAACCATCAACAAAACAAAAAAGGGAGCCCAGGGCATGGGAGAACATATTTGGCAATGATAAATCTGATAAAGGGTTAGTTTCCAAATACATAAGGAACTTATACAACTTAACAAAAGGAAGATAAATAATCCAATTAAAAAAGGACAAAGGACCTAAATAGACACTTCTCCAAAGAGGACATACAGGGGCCAAGAGGCATATGAAAAAATGCTCAAAGTCACTGATCATCGGAGAGATGCAAATTAAAATGACAATGAGGTATCACCTCACACTGGTCAGAATGGTTACCATCAACAAATCAACAAACTGTCACCAGTGCTGGGGAGGATGCAGAGAAAAGGTAACCCTAGTACACTGCTGGTAGGAATACACACTGGTGCAGCCACTGTGGAAAACAGTATGGAGTTTCCTAAAAAAATTAAATATGGAACTGCCATTTGACTCAGTGATCACACTTCTAGGAATATATCCTAAGAAACCCAAACACCAACCTGAAAGAATATATGCACCCCTATGTTCATAGCAGCACAATTTACAATAGCTAAGATCTGGAAATAGCCCAAGTGTCCATCAGTAGATGAGTGGATAAAGAAGCTGTGGTACAACTACACCATGGAATACTAGGCAGCTGTAAAAAAAAAGGATCTCTTACCCTTTGAGACAGCCTGGAGGGACCTGGAGAGCATTATGCTAAGTGAAATAAGCCAGTCAGAAAAAGACAAGTATCACATGACCTCACTCATATGTGGAATCTAAAGAACAAAGTAATCTGATGAACAAAATAGATCCAAAGACATAGAAGCATGGGACAGACTGACAAATCTCAGAGGGAGGGTAGGGGTGGTTGGGTGGGTGGGAAGAGATCAACCAAAGAACTTACATGCACATATGCATAACCCATGACACGGACAATAGAGGGATGAAGCCTGGGGCGGAGCCAGGGGCGGGCTAGAAGGGATCAGTGGGGGAAAAAGGACATCACTAATACTTTCACCAGTTAAAAACTAATAAATAAGTAAATAAGTAAAATGAGGAGGAGGAAAGGAAGGACAGCCAGAGAAATGGTGTGAAGGCCCTGTGACCACTATGCTCCCGGCACAGTCACTGGGGAGGCGTGAAACGGGACCTGGTCTAACCAATCCTGGCCTTAAAGGAGCCACAAAGGACATTTGATTTTTTTACAAATATTTTTATTGATTTCAGAGAGGAAGGGAGATGGAGAGATGGAAACACAAATGATGAGAGAATCATTGGTCAACTGCCTCCTGCACGCCCCACACTGGGGATGGAGCCCACAACCCAGGCATGTACCCCGGCCAGGAATTGACCCATGACCTCCTGGTTCATAGGTTGATGCTCAACCACTGAGCCTCGCCAACTGTGCTGATTTTTATTTTAGATCCAACAGGAATCCATTCAAAGTTGTTGTTGTTGTTGTTTTATTAGTTTGTTTTGCCTTATTGTTTGTTGATTGAATAAGTTTTTTTTTCTGTGTATTATAAATTCACTTCAATGAAGATGAATTAATATCATAATCAGAAAAAATATCACCGGGCTTCTTCTGGTGCTAGCTCAGACATGGACAGCGCTCAGAAGTCATCACTCTCAGCGTGAAAATAGAAAAAACTGAGCAAACAGAACATTCCAACCTTCTGGACCCACCAGGAACTGCACAGAGCGAACTGCCACTGAAGTGTGGAGACAGGTGCAGCCGGTGACACCTGGGACAGTCACCAATGGACACCAATTAGACATGGGCTTGTTAGAATGGAGTAAACTTTGTTTAAGTCAGTATATAGGAAACTGACATTAAATGCAGGAATAGGTAAAATTTACAAGTAAAAGAATAGAAAAAGATATTGCTTACAAACACTTTTGAATCTGTGCTGGTGTGTCTTCCCTTATGGCAGTGAATAGAGCAAGGAGCATAGACTAGGTAATATAATGCTGGAGATGGCATTGCAACCATAGAGCTACCAGCATTCTGAATCTGTGTGTCCTGAATAACCGTTTTAAATACCTCAAACAAAAAGGAAAGTATTAGTAGGATTAGTGGATAAGCCCACAATCATAAAGAGAAGCTTTAACATCCATTCCCAATGATCAGTAAAACGGGGGTGGGGGGGGTGGGTAGAAATTCAGTTATGGTTTAACAGACATGTACAATGAAGTGAGTGTCGTAAACAAAATGTGGAGTAAAGGGAGCCAGGTACATAAGATGGCCATTTACATTTCAAAAGCACAAGAGCTAAGGTGTGGAAACAGCCCCAGTGCCCATCAGCAGACGAGTGGATAAAGAAGCTGTGGTACTACATCATGGAACACTAGGCAGCTGTAGAAAAGAAGGATCTCTTACCCTTTGAGACAGCATGGAGGGCCCTGGAGAATATTATGCTTATTAAGTGACATAAGTCAGTCAGAGAAAGACAAGTATCACATGACCTCACTCATATGTGGAATCTAAAGAATAAAATCAACGGAGGAACAAAATAGATGCAGAGACATAGAGGCATGGGACAGACTGTGGAATCTCAGAGGGAAGGTGGGGGAGGGAGGGTGTGTGGGAAGAGATCAACTAAAGACCTTGCATGCATATATGCATAACCCATGGACACAGACAATAGCGGGGTGAAGGCCTGGGGTGGGGAGTGGGGGTGGAGGTGGGCTAGAAGAGGTCAATTGGAGGGGTGGGGGAAGGGGACGTGTGTAATATTTTCAACAATAAAGATTTAAAAAAATAAAATACAAAAAAAGTTTCAAAAGCAGGTAAAACTTGTTGTATTCTTAGCTCTGAGGCATTTTCTGTGAGTATACATGGTGCGGAGGCCATGGGTATGATCACCCCAGGCAAGTTCAATAGGCGGCATGATTATGATCCTGCACTGTGTCTATGTTACACTTCGGTGGAAAGTTTTCTAGGAATTACCGCCCACAAATGGACACATGCACGCACATATGCACACTATTACCTGGTTACGGACTAAAGTGACGGCGTGCTCCTGAGATGAAAAGGAGCCAATGTACCTCCCGCCTGCTGAGAATGTTGGAGAGACCTCCGGACATGACCTTGGAATTTCTCAATCTGAAAACTTTCCTTTGTATCGCTCAACTCAACATCCCATTACGCCACTAAAATCATTTTGAGGAAATAGCTTGAATCTCTTTCCCACTCCTAGGCAGAAGGAGGACGTCTTGGTTTATTGTCTCATCAAAAATGCTTGGAAAATAATTTTTACTGCAAGAAAAGAAGCTAGTCGATGCCTTAAAAATATGACAAACCATGTTTGCCATACAGAATAGACATAGCCATGAGCCTTCAGCTCTCCCCTGCCAAACACACAGTCACCATTTCTGTGTGTTTGAACCCAGTTGTCTCACAGAAATCAAAATCACGCTCAGCTCTTCCAAAAGAGAGAAGAGCCAACGTTCAGTGCTGCTGGCAACCAGACGTCTAAGACCTCTACGTGGTGTTCATTTCTCCTCTGCTTATGGTTGCCTGGACCACATTTAAAATATGTAGACTCAGTGGATTCTTTACTGACACCATCATATGCTGGAAACAGTTGGGGAGACTTCGCCAGATCATGGAGCCCACCTCTCCCTGACTTACAATTTTGGCACTTGGATCTTTCTGGATTTCATTCCCACTATGTTTGTTGCTGTTGTTAATCCTCACCTGAAGATATTTTTTTCATTGATTTTAGAGAGAGTGGAAGGGAGGGGAGAGACAGAGAGAGAGAGAAACATCGGTGTGAGAGAGACACATCGATTGGCTGCCTCCCACATGAGCCCTCACTGGAGCTGGGGATCGAGCTGGAGTACGTGCCCTTGACCGGAATCAAACCCAGGACCCTTCAGTCCTTGGGCCGATGCTCTATCCACTGAGCCAAGCCAGCTAGGGCCATTCCCACTTCCTCACACATTTCCTGTAGGAGGGCCAGAGCTTCCCCATAATCATCACAAAGAAACCACAACATGAACATCCTACGTCTTCTGTGAGCCTGTTTGCCTGGTACCTTGATGATCCCAAATAGCTAGGTGGTCCTCTAGTTTTCAACTCAGTGGGGGAAAATGTATCTGTTAGATTTGCTTGCCTTTTTATTGTTATAACCCTCAAATTCAGTAGCACTGAGTATTCTGGGAAATTTAAAATGATATCTTCCAAGTGGGCTCTTTGGTGTAATATCGGGAAGTTCTACAGTGAAATGT
Source organism: Cnephaeus nilssonii (assembly GCF_951640355.1). NCBI lineage: Eukaryota > Metazoa > Chordata > Mammalia > Chiroptera > Vespertilionidae > Cnephaeus > Cnephaeus nilssonii. The sequence continues at coordinate 3,517,687 of NC_137076.1, forward strand.
TTTTGTTTGTAAAAGAAATGACAGATTTTGGATAATAGGTCAGTGGGTCAATAGTTTAGATCAGAGGTTGCAAACGCAAATGTCAGAACTCACAAAGTCACTGGAGGGCAATCTAATTCAGCACCTGAGCCAAGTTCACTTGTGTCAGGAGGGTGTCTGATAACATGAGTCAGAAGAAGCATCGCAGCCAGACCAGGGCTGGCGAGAGCCACTCAGCCACCGAGACAGGAGCAGAGGTTGCTGGGAGACATGGAAGCCCTTCTGACCTTGGCAACAAGCAACGTGTGCCGTTTTCCTCATGGAAGTGAAATAGTTTAATGTGAGCGTACTTATTTCCTGTGTTCTTTCTAAAGGTTGAAACAGAGGCATGCTTTAAAATGCTTTCTTTGGGAGTAGTGGTAGGAATCATATGCTTAAAAGTCTTTAATTACTAAAGTTAGTGTTGGTTGTTGATTTAGAAGTAATTTATCATGTCTTACTAGATGATGGGATTTGTTGATAATTGATTGATCTCTCTCATATTCTATATTTTTAGAAGTCTACTTATCCTAAGACATCACTTTCGTATTTCTGACTTGGCTCCCTCATTGTTAGGATGGACTTTATACAAATAATATTAGACTTCACTGCAAATCAATAATAGAAAAGGCCAATTTAACTTTATATAAAAGTGAAACAAAAAATGTTACCCATAGGCCATAAATAATAGGCAAACACCAGTACTAGTTCTTCTGATTTCATGAGAACAAAATTCGAACACCTTTTTTTCCTATAGAGTTGGATTAAATTGCTCTAATGTTACCGTGTCTGACATATATACAAATTATAGTTTTGTAAAAAAAAACCATATGAAATACCCACACTGTTGAAGGGATGTAGAAGGCAAGTACAACACAGTTGCATGCCACACGCAACCTGAGGAATAATATATTCACTTTCCTTAGACTGGAACTACGATTTACAAAACTAACCAATTTATAAATGGTTTTATTGCTTCTCTCTGTCATTCCATTTATAGGAATAATTGAACATCACACCTGCTGAAGTGAGCATTCGTGGTCAGGTAAGACCAATGTAACACGCAAGAGTGCGGAGGCTGCATTTTAAGCTCCCAGGAGGCCCTTGCCAGAGGCACTTCTAGTCCCTGAAAATGGACAGATCAGCATTTGAACCTCCAAGGGGCTGGGCACGCCCTAAGGCCAAGTTACAATTTTTTTGCCCCAAGAAAATTATCCTCTACTTTTTAATCCTGTGTGTTTGCATGTACAACCGTGTATATTTTTAGGTTTGAAAGTATTCAGAAGTTGTACTTTACAGTCTCAGAATTATTTCTCCAAAAATAATATTGAATTAATAATTGTCAACATAGTTTAGAATCTGTAATAAATTGCTGAAGCTTAACTATTATTCTTATTCAACAATGTTGGCTTTACACAATACTACAATATATGCCAGATATTTTTTTCTTTTAATTTAAAGTTAAAACATATATCTTAAATAAAACCTATATAGGTATTTCATACTTCCATGTATTATGCATTCATTTTGTTGGAATTCTTGGGTCCTGAATACTAATTCAAGTTGCTGGTAAAAATTATGCAACATATTTATATGCTACTAGAGGCCCAGTGCACGAAATCCATGTATGGGTAGGGTCCCTAGGCCTGGCCGGTGATCAGGGCTGATCCGCCCGCTTGCTGGCCCTGCCTCCTGCTGCCGCCACTGGTCACCTCCCTCTGCAGGGCGACCTGCAGGGCAATCGAGGGGCCCCTGCTGGCACCCACCTTGGCTGGCCTGAGGCTTTTATTATTATATAGGATAGTTTTCAGATTCTAAAAAGCAGAGATAGTGATAGTCTCAAACTAATACTTGTTCAGGACAGAAGGATTCAAAGGTGATATGACTGAAATATTTGGAGATTTTTTTTTTATGTGTTAGATATTTCCCGGTGGAAAATCCTTTTACTAATCTTTGCAAACTTCATTACTGAAGGTCACAGCTAAAAGCTGAGGGCTTCAGGTTTTGGCCCGTAGATGTCAGTAACACAGGGTAGCCTGGGTTTAAAACATATAAAGGGCAGACCCTTGAGCTCTCTCTGCCTAGTGATGGCACTTGAAGTCTTGTTAAAAATATCACACCTTGCCCTGGCTGGTTTGGTTCAGTGGATAGAGCATCACCTGTGGACTGAAGGGTCCCAGGTTTGATTCCAGTCAAGGGCACATGCCTGGGTTGCAGGCTTGATTCCCAGTAGGGGTCCTGCAGGAGGCAGCCGATTCATGATTCTCTCTCATCATTGATGTTTCTGTCTCTCTCTTCCTCTCCCTTCCTCTCTGAAATCAAGAAAAAATATATTTAAAAAATATATCACATCTTCTGACATCCTAGGAGGAAGCACGCATCCACAGCTCCCCTTCATCTCCAGTTAAAGCCACGCCCCCAGGTAGGGGTGGAGCTGGCGTGTCTGGGGTGGGGGAAGGGTGGACCTCTCTGAGATTTTGTCAGTTTCCTTAGTCACCTGGCTTTTCCATAGTTTGCTGTGAATCACTAATCACTGAATTCTCCCTCTCCTCTCTTCAGCTGTTCCACAGACTGCAAATATCTCTGTATCTAGCAGAGGATGCTTTCACCTGGTTTGACCATAACTAGAATTTTCTCCACAGATTTTTCTTCTGCTGCTGCATGTTCTTTCCCACCTTTCACTGACAATTTCCCGGCCGGCATGCCTGGTGCCACTGCCGGGAACAGGACACGGGGAGACGGTGGAATACATGCATGATAAGAATTGCAGCTGATATGAGCCACATGTTTTTGACTTAGAATTTATTATAGGTTTTACTTCTAGTAAAACATATTCATATTTTAGTGAAGTTATTAAGATTTATCTATTGTTAAGACAAAAAATCTTTTTTATAATTAATCATTTATTTTTTAGTCAATATATTTTTATAGAAATGTGTGTAAAATGTAGAAATTGGATATACACTGAGTGTCCAGATTATGATGATCTCTGAACACATAGTAATCTGGCCACTCAGTGTATATCCTATATAAAAAAAGGCTAATATGCCAATTGTCCCCTCGACCAGGAGTTCGACCAGCAGGCAGGCACCTCCCCCTGGCCAGGGTGGCCGGACCCCACCCATGCACGAATTCATGCACTGGGCCTCCAATACACACACACACACACACACACACACACACACACACACACACTGAGTGGCCAGATTATTATGTGTTCAGAGATCATAATAATCTGACCACTCAATGTATTTAGAAAAACAATAGCCATTCAAATAAAAGTACATTTAGTCTAAAATTAATGAGTTCTGTGTACACTTTAAAAACAGACTTGCAGTATTTACATTAATTTTGGCCATCATGAAGTTGTTGTAAAGGTTTCCTTTGCAATCTTTTCAACATCCTTCACATTCAAGGTGATTTTACAGATACTATTAACAACAGTGAATATCTGTATATCTTAAATTGCAATTTTAGAAAATAACATTTTGGATAAATTACTTGATATCTAAATCTGCACTAAAAGCTTCAAATTTCAGAAAATGTGTTTCATTTCCCCTAAATCCATAACCCAGTTCCTATTTTTCAATTCTACTAAGCAATGTACTTATCAGGAAATGTTTTAGTAACTCATGTGTGTAGGCTATAACTACATCACAAATAATAAAAAGGCTAGTGAAAAACAATTTACATAATGGCATATTTTAGAGAAGGCATGGTTAATATCAAGTTTAATTAAAGTTAATAAAAGAGGCATGAAAGCATATTAATTGAAAAGGAAAAAACTTTGGTAATGTATAGCTCACGCTACTGCATCTAATCACCAGTGTTCATGTTACAGCAAATACAATGAAGATTATTAAAGACAAAATTTAGCAAAACTGCAACTATTATAGATAACCCAGAACAATGACTACACCTTTCCTAGCTATTTTACGGTGTACTTGAGTTAACCAGATGTGTTTTTTAAACAGTATTCCTGTGAATGGATTTTACTACTGCTATGTTTACTCATTGTAATTGGTGCATAATATTCTTCTGATGATGCAATCACTTTTTCCTGGAACTCTTTCTACAAAAGGTCATCATGTTCCAAGTTATATGATTAATTTAGGCATAATATATAATATTCACACTACATATATAGCATTGCTAAGTGGCCTTACACATAAGACACACTCAACGTGAACAAATTGGTTGTATCTTACATTCTGCGGTGAAATGTGAGGATTCAAACTTAAATATGTTTTAGAATGAGATGAACTATGAATGGGTTTACTCAAGAAATACTTTTTATCTGAAACTATTATATACGAAAATAAACCCGTTTACCTGATCATTTCCTAGCTCTTTTCAGTTCAGACAGTTGGTGCTGTTGGATCTTTAAATGTGAGCGAATTTATGGAATTAATTAACCAAAATCATTAGAGCAATTAAACATCACAGAGCATCTCCCCACATAATTACCTCATTGACCTTATTTCATGTGAGGTAATAATCCAGCTCTCCACAGAAGATCATGACCTTCACAGGAGAACATTTAGGCTAGTTTAGTATTTCACCTTAAAAGATGAAGATGGTGAATAAGTTTGAGGAAATGAAACAAAATACAAAAACAAAACAAAACAAAACAAAAAAAAAAACACACCACAAAGACACTAATTTTGTCCCAATCTGGAATTGGCAGCAGAGTGCGTAACTTGGTGGATAAACTGTGTCTCACTAAGCGAATGAAATGACATGGGTGAACTGCCAAGCCCTGTTAGTATTAAACATTATTGTTGCTTTTAAAATACATGTATATTATTATTGGTTTCAGAGAAGAAAGGGAGAGGGAGAGAGAGAGACAGAAACATCAGTGATGACAGAGAGTCATTGATTGGCACACCCCACACTGGGGATCGGCTCACAACCCGGGCATGTGCCCTGACCAGCAATGGAACCGTGACCTCCTGGTTCATAGGTTGATGCTCACCCACTGAGCCACGCCCACATTAGTCTCTTCCTACTGCCACCCTCTGAGACCCCTTCCCTGAGGGTGTCGGCTGCTCTAGGACCTGCTATGCCCTTGTCACATGGAAGTGCCAGGGAATTCATTGCCCCTGGGACAGCTGTGGAGGAGGGACTAGAGGAAACCCACGTGGATACCCCCTGTGCCTCACCATGAACCCGACTGGGCTCTGGAGGAGCACCTGGTGTCAGAGGGACTCCCCTTCAGCCGCTCCCGGGGCAGCTGGCACAGGCACCCCCTTTCTCCTCCCCTCGCAGGTGTCCTGGGAGCACCTGCAGATCAGCAATTTATGCAAATCTTCCTGCACTGTTTGCACCTGGGGAAACCACAGATAAGCAAGCAGTTAAGACAATAAAAACAGCACCGAGCTTAAGTTAGCCCGTGGGGAACCTGGCTGCTTCTTCCCCGGGGATCTTGGGAGCATCAGGGGCGCAGCAGCAGCAGCCCTCCCCTGCCAGTGGAGGCGCTCTTGGATCGGATCCTGACCCACCCCGTGGAAGCGGACAGCGTCTACCCTCACAGAGTCCCCCCTGCAGGGCAAGGCCGGTGCTATGGACACTAGCTAGCGGGCCTGTGTGCAGCTATGGCGACCTATTATATCAAGGGGTGATCACCCGCCCCAAATATCCCATTCTTTGCCTCCATTCAAAGTCCCCAAAAGCTTAACACAATGAGGGGAAAGTCTTCATTTCCAGTTCCATGCAAATGAGGTGTTATCCTCTAGTAGAAAATTTCTCCCTCAGTAAAAAACACCCTCGAATCCAAGGAAGCCCTGATTTCTAGGCATGAAATGATAAAACCGAGGAGCCCTGGATTCTCGCACCCCCCCTCCCCCGCCTCCCTCCCGTCCTCCAGCACCTGGCTTCAGGAGACAGGGCCACGAGGCGGTCATCAGTTCCTGGCTTGATGGTACCCAGAAGGGGCGTTGCCAGGTGTGGTCACTCAACTCCGGCTGCTTCTGCATCATCAGTAGTTACTCTGTGGTCTTAGTTGGCACCTTATTTAAAGTGACGGCCATGGGGGCATCAGCCTTTGCTTTGCTGGCCCCGCTGTGCCTTCTGGAAGCAGAGCCACAGAGCAGCAGACTCAGGAACACGTGGGCAGAGGCACTGTGGCCCGGCAGCCACTCATTCCGGGAGAAGAGGGCAGTCCCCATGCAGGAGGGCGATGCCCAGTATGCCTGCCACACCTCCACAGACCCGCCCACAGTGCTCTCCACGCCTAGCTGGCCGCACAGCTCACTCCCAGCTTTGCATGGGGCAGGAGAAAGCTTCCATTCGTTTCCCTGGCCTCCAAGCCCCATGGTGTGAATCAGAGTGAGCCCAGGTGAGTGCTGTACACACCAAGTCTTTGTCAACCCTGAGGAACATTGAGCTTTGCCAACCCCAGTCAACAGGGCTCATCCCAGCCAGTCCCATATTGCCCCGGAGGAAGTCTTACTCTTGGTTCTATGAGTTAGGGCATGTCTGCCCTCGGACCCGGAGGGGATGCTACCTTCACCGGCCAAGACTGTGTGCTGTGGAGACATCCTGGGAGATATTCTTGCAGAGGAGTTGCCATCAGACCTGCAGAAACACCGTGAGCTGCCTCCCAGCACCTCTGAGGTGGAGCTCAGTGGAACCAGTGTTGTGGAGTGAAGGCAAGTGAACGACCACTGGAGTCCAGACCAAATTAAAATTTAGGGAGCCTTTATTAGCCGGCTGGTGACTGCTCTGCCTTTCTCCATGCAGGGAATCCAGAGAGCAGCCCTGACACTTGTGCTGGACCGCTTTTAAACCCATTTACCACATCTTGTTTTTGCAGAGTAAGTAATTTAAGACAAAACAGTTTTTCCCAAGCAATGTCAGGGTCATGTTATTGATGACCATGTTATTTACAGGGTCATCCTGTTCCCAAGAAAGCTGACAGTGTTCTGTGAAAGAAGGCCTACGTGCTGGGAAGGGGCCATGAGACCGTATCTCAAGGCCTGGCCTGGTGTCAGCACTGACAACTCTATCTGGGGCATAGTCCATGGCCTCTCTGGAATGGGAGTAGTCTTACTTTTTGAGGTGCAGCTGGGATTCAAGGCCAAGTCGACTAGGAGGAAGCATGCTCAAAAATTCCCACTCTCCACCAGCCTGTTGCAGGCACTGATGAATCGGGTCACAATGGGATTAGCTTTGGCCTCTGCATTTCAGAAGTTAGGTGTCATGTGATGGAAGATCTAGACCCGTGCTGATGTGTGGAGGCCCATCCTGTGAGCCCAGGCCCAACCTCAGTGGCAGCCTGCCTCAGTTACCTCGTAGTCAGCAACCTTGCAAGTGACAGCAGGTGGAGAATGAGAGTCTGAGTCCTAATGCTCACCTTCTCATGGCAAAGGGCCTCACCTGCCCTGCGTGCCTTGGGCCTCCGTGCACTTGTTCCCATCGTTACCCCTCTTTCCCAGTGACCCTTGTCATTGTCCCTCAGTCTTGTTCTTCCAACACCCTGACCTTCTGGGTCAAGCATGTCAAACTGGCGGCCCGCTGGCCACATGCCTGGTTTATTTGGCCCATGTTAGTTAGCCTTTGAGTTTGACATGCTTGTTCTAGGTGAACCATAAGTCCATGGTTTACGTGCACCTGTATCTCTGGCCAACTCTTGATCACGAACAATCATGTATCACCCTCAAAAGCCTGCTCATTCCACGGCAGGTTCATCCAAATAGGGCATGTGCTGCTGAAATCCACACACGGTGCCAGCACCCCTCAGCCAGCTGCGCACAAACAGCCCCGAGCGGCCACAGGGGCGAGTGGAGGGAGGAACCCCAGCAGGGGCAGCCCTGCCCTTCCTGCTCGAGGCCCTCGATGACACCGGGGGACCTGCCCATAGCCACCCCGTGTCTGACTTGCACAAAATATTTCAGTTTGAGGGGAAACAGACTGTATGGTCTCTTAGAAACATGATTTGAGAAATTTCATCTCCAAACGGCTCCATTTCATGCTCTGGGCTCCATCTCAAGAGAAGTGTTACCTGGAGAATTAATTCTCTGTGATTCATTTATTGTAGTTTTCAGAAGCTCCACACAGCAAACTCCTCTCTACAGAAGCTGTAACCAGCATTCCATCTCCCGAGTTATTAAGCCTTAGCAACAGTCCCTGCCTGCTGTCCAGGCTGCTGGAGACCCTTCCCCTGCTGTGGGTTCCAGTGTAAACTGGCAGGAAGGTCTGGCTCCAGGGTCTCCAGAAGGTTGTCCAGGAAGCCCAGGACGATGCCCAACCTGAACAATTCCATCAACCCCTCCCCCACCCCTATAAGTCTTTCAGCTTCACAGAAAGGAACATCCCTGGGGAGGTTGGCTCACATGGTTTCAACCTGGAACAATCAACTACACAGGAAAATGGGTGGGAAATCTTGAATAGACCTAAGCAGTGACGCCCCCCCTCTGGCCAGAGAGAAAGAGTCCAGTCGTCCCTTTTATCTGTGGTCTATGATCTGAGGTCAACCTCAGTCCTAAAATAGTAGGAGGAAAATGCCAGAAGTAAACAATTAACTAGTTCAAACTGTGCTCCGTTCTGAGTAGCACGATGACAGCTCCCACTGTCGCTCTCTTCCTGGCTCTTTGTCCAGGGTCTGCTCGCTGAGGACACTCCATCGTCAGCCACTTAGTGACCTCTGGTGAAGAGGTCGGCCGTCTCAGGTCGCAGTGCAGGTCCCAGTAACATTTGTTCCACTTCCCAATGGCCCCAAAGCACAAGAGTGGTGATGCTGAAGAGCTTCCTTTCAGTGAAGCGTGTGCATGTCTAGGACCCACTGAGGACTTGGACTGTATCCCCTGTGAACAAGCCGGGGGGGGGGGGGCGCGGGGATGTGTGTGCTATGAACCCTCACTGCTCCAAGAGGAAATGCAGTTTCACCATAGGATGCTGCTGTGGAAAAGCAGACACTGGCCCTACACTTAAAATTTCCAGAGTGGGCATGTCATGTGGATTTTTTTAATTATAAAAAGATGGCTTGCTGGCGCCAACAAGCGTGAAGCTGGGACAGTTTGACTCCGTGATTTTGGGCTTGGTCATTCTATCATTGTTTGATACAAATTAAAATACACAGAGAACTTAGTGTTCATCAGAGAGGTGGAGAGTGCAGGGTTTCCTAAAGCCCATTTTATGCAACTCAAGAAACACAACGTTCTTCACACACCCAGGCCCAGAAACACATGCATTTGGGGTTAACAAATTGGTGATTAAAATGGATGCATGTTGGTTTCACTAATGTTGTGAAGTCTGCTGAAAAAAGCCTTTCTAATCTTGACAATCCCTTAGCAATCCCCCAAACTTCTGAGGACACAGAACTTTTATCACTGAAATTCCTGTTAGTGTGTAACTAATAACCTTGGGAAACTTTGGGAAATTCTGAACAGGAAAAATTGATCTTTTCTTGCTATCTGGAATTACTCTATGTGGAAATGCATGTAAGCAATGATTCATCTGATTTTTGGTGCCAGTGGACATCAATCCAGTGGTTTATTAGAATAATTTGTGGGAAACTGTCTCTGCCCATAGCTCAACCCAAATGAGTGTGATCATATAAGTACAAAGATGAAAGCTAGGTTGAGAAAAATGTGTACAAACATTGAATATTTATGTTTATTAAACTATCATTTATTTAAGTGCAGGAGGGGTTTCTCAGAGAATGTAAATTTTTAATCTTCACTACCATTTCTTCCACAGGATAAAATACATAATTTTTACATGAAAGTTAATGTGCTAAAGCAAATTCACTGTGATTCGTTTCCACAGCTCAGAGGAAAATAGAACCGCTAGTCAGGACATGCAAGGCAGCTGCTCAGTCTGCTCCATCTTCTCTTTCACAGAGTGCGGTGTGGGGATGGTTGGAACATGAGATTCCCCGCCGGCGAGGCCTCCTGATGACACCTGCTGGGGCATTTGGTGTCTGAGCATCCCCGTGGGGCGGAGGTCAGTATGTGAACAGGTGCGACCAGCTACCCAGGCTTCATGCTCGCTGGGGTCTCACAAGCATTTACATTTGACAAAGTTCATCCATAAATAGCTACTTTAATACTCAACAATAAGTTAATGAACATGCGTGAAAATGCAAATATGGACACTCAGGCCCGGAAAGTGATCAAGATTGTATTTTAGCAGTTGATGCAATCATGTCTGCTTTGTGCAAGATTCTTCCTGCGGACAGAAATAGCACTGAAGCAAGAAATAGACTGGATTATCTTCACCAAACAGACAGCATCTGGTTCATCTGGTTAACAGTAAAAGTAAAAGCGAAGAGTAAGTTATTGGTTTTCCAGAATCTAGCACTTAAGAAATATATATAAGTATAGCAAAATTGATTATTTGTTTGATCAAAATGTTAAATAAAATTAAATTCATAAAAACTAGAATTTTATTGAAATAAAAAGTGTTTTAATTTGTAATTACAAACAGGTGACATATGACAACACTGTACTGATTCTGATGAATGTGAATCACTGAAATATTTCTAAGGAGAAATGATAAAATAGAAATAAAAATTTATATGGCCAGAACTTCATTAATTGTAATATTGTTGAAGTATCTTTTGTTACCTACGTAATTATAATAACTAGGCCTCTGTACAATTTCACCTGACATACAAAGGAAAAGAAACAAAAAACTGTCCACAATAATAAAAGATAGCCCAAGGAAAATGTTGCCTGCAGGCAAAAAAGCCACACACACAAAACCCCAACAAACTTGAGAACAATATGATGGTTCTGTATAAATAATCAATTATAACTTTTATTATGAAGGAGTTCATTCTCTTAATGAGACAGTGAAATTGTGACATATAAAGTGTTCCTTTCCACTGACATTTTTTCTATAAATCTTAGTGGCGCTCTCTGAAATAGACACACACACACACACACACACACACACATGCGTGCCATGTTCTCCAGCACCTGGGAGCCGGCTGCTCTCCGTTTGGAAGTAGTTGAGAAGATCTCTGCTCTGATGTAGGGAAGCTCAGAGCCACGCGGGATCCGAGGTCACGGGAGGCCCTACAGCGGGCACCTGGCACACTTCCCCTAATCCCTTTGTCCTGCGTGACTGCTGCTGGAAGTCACAGGAGGAGAAATTAGTTCCTTGTTAATCTAGTCACTTTGAGATGCTTTGTATTTTCTCTAAGCTCCCCTGGAGACACCGCGCCCTGTCCCTCCTCCTCTCTGTGCCCTGTCAGGTGCCGCCCTGGACATCAGCCAGCCCATCAGATGCCCTGCGCAGAGTCAACCAACCCCCCGTCTATGACCCGTCCCCTTCCCAGCAACCCCAGGGGACAGCATTGCCACATGCCTGGTGCCCCAAGCACAGACCTCTGCCCTCTGCTGCTCACAGGACCTCACTCAGTGTCCTTGGGGGGACCTCAGTGTCCGTGGGGAGACCTCACTCAGTGTCCTTGGGGGGACCTCACTCAGTGTCCATGGGGGGACCTCAGTGTCGGTGGGGGACCTCACTCAGTGTCCTTGGGGGGACCTCAGTGTCCGTGGGGGACCACACTCAGTGTCCGTGGGGGGACCTCAGTGTCCGTGGGGGACCGCACTCAGTGTCCTTAAAGCAGATAACACATGTGTCAAAAAGTGATAAGCAGGTAAGTTCATAACAAATACCAAACTGGTGAGTGGACAGAGGTGTGATTTTGCATTTCCATTTGCTGACACGTCTCTCTCTGGCCCAGGCCTGCCTGGTTGTGACTCTTAATGACAATACTTTCATCTTGGACTCTGACTATTAAAATCAGTGGCAATGAAGAAATCACTATAATATTGAAACACTACTTTCTGATAAGCACATACAGAATAAAACAAGAAAGAACAACACTGCTGAAGGAAAACTAATGTAGGACAGGGATTGGAGACATGTAATGACGCGATCTATGTCGCCGCTTGCAAGAGGACACGCGTGTTTCTCTTTTGCAGGGGAACACGGAGGGGGAACATTAGAACTGGGACATTTAGGCGTGATGGCTAGGAAACGGCCACTTTTCTCTTTTTTTTGAAACACACCGATGCACAATCTCCCCCTGGCACCCAAAGAGTCAGTCGATTTCTCTGGAAAGCAAACAACAGCACGAGAAGGGAGGGGCTGGGGCCAGGCTGAGAAATGTGAGGGACGTGGGCATCACCAGGATCACTGAACACAGAGTGCGGGGTCCACCTCATCATGTTTACTGGTAGGTCCCAACCGTCCCCCTCGTGTTTGCGGTCTCAGCGAGGCGGCCCAGGGCACGGAATAGCGGACACTCTCAGCCACGCGGGGCTCTAAACTCGGCCTCAACGAATGCACACCTGAGCCCATTTGCATCCGTGTGTCTGCATATCCAGTCGGTCCTTCTAAACGCTGTTTAACTGGAGGATGTAGTTCTGTCTGCTTGTCCTACGGTCCTGCCAAGTCCCCGGGGAAGCTCCCCAGCTTTTGTGGGCACAGTAAGAAGCTCCCGGGCTCCCAGCTAAGGACTCTGCAGCCCTGGTGTGGGGGTGGGAGTCTGCCCGAAGTGGCCCACACATTTTCCCGGCTACAGCCCCTTCATCGTTGTGTGTTCTCTCCTGGAATCAGCTTATACAAGCCAAGGGCCATTTAGTCATTTCATGAACTACGGTGAGCTTAAGAACATCAGAGATCGCAGTCAGATTTGATTTAGGGCATTTCTATTACTGCAATTCATGCTATTTCATTGGCAGCCCCTCCTCAGATCACACTAAGGACGCATCCCCAACGCATCGAGCTCACTACCATTGAGGGCCGTGTCCCGAGGAAGCAAGGACTGCACACAAAGACTCTGTCCCCCAGGGGTCGCCTGGCTCTGGTTAAAGTGTGGCTCTAACTGGTTAAAAGGGCAGAGTATAGCGATTGCGAAATATTCTAAGTAAAAGTACCGCCTTTAACTAAATAACCCTTTCTCAACACTGCAACCCAGAGACAACAGTTAAACACAGTAACATTCTTTCTCTCTCTCTGCCTCTGTATCTGTCTCAAACACACACTCATATGAAAATCCCCATTTTATGTATACACACAAACACAGGTGCCAGACACAGTTCTATATGTAGAGCAGAATAACTCGTAATTAACACATTTCTAAGCAATGTTTGTGCCATATCAGATAATGTCTCCACAAGGCATGCTGGTGCCCCCGACCCCCTGCTGAGCTTGTTGGGGGGGGTGGGGTGGGAAGCAGTGATCGAGTAACCTACACACCCTCTAACTTCCTACCCATCAGCCAGATCCTACAATCCCCTGTGGTCAGATATATTTGCTCACAAATCTGTAAAACCTATGCTTGTAAGAAAACAGCAACTTGCCAGCCAACGTGGCTCAGTGGTTGAGCATCGGCCTATGAACCAGGAGGTCACGGTTCGATTCCCGGGCAGGCTCCATTCCCAGTCACATGCCCGGGTTGCAGGCTCCATTCCCAGTGTGGGTTGAGCAGGGGACAGCTGATCCATGACTCTCTCTCATCATTGATGTTTCTATTTCTCTCCCTTCCTCACTGAAATCAATAAAAAAATATATATATATTTTAAAAACCCTCCAATGTGAGTTAATAAATGAAAGTTTAGGATGGAGGGAAGAATACTGTAAAAATTTGGGGGAAAATCACAAAAGCCAGGAGGCTTTCTGACGTGAGCCACGCAGGGACCCGGCTCTGTGCCTGCCTTGGTCCCGGGCCTCAGCAAACCTGTGATCCGGGTCCCTCCGCTCCTGAGCGGCAAGTGCAGAGACAGAGGGCCCTCTTCAGGAGGAAATGAGTTCAGAAGGCGGCACGTCCCTCTGAGCTCGTGTGTGTATGTGTGTGTGTGTATGTGTGTGTGTGTATGTGTGTGTGTATGTGTTTGTGTGTATGTGTGTGTGTGTGTGTGTGTGTGTGTGTGTGTGTGTGTCCTTGGACCCCGAGGAGAGAGCTGGCACAGGCCCTGAGCCACAGAGCCGGGAGCCCCCTCTCCTGGCAACAGCTTGGCATTGAGGCCACACGGGCTCCTCCCGTGGCATTTCCCGCTAACCCGGCGGGAGTGACCTGAAGGGCACGCTGCCCAGGACAGCCCTTTAGAGTGGCTGTGAATCACACTCACGTGCAGTATTTTTACAAAAAATAAAGCAGTGCCCACGCTGTCGGCTGGACAAGGGGCACCGGGTCTCCAGGCATCGGTGTGTCTGACGCCGACCCTCACCTCCAGGGCATCGCTGAGGGCCAGGAGGCCCCGGGGAGCGTTCTCCGCTGAGTCTTCCTCCCATGGCCTCTCCAAGGACACAGCGCTGACCTGGGCTCTGGGACACTTAGCCGTTCCCCTGGGGTGGGGGTGGGGGTGCCCCTTTATTCTTTGTGGTCCCCACTCTACCTCCACTGAGCAAGGGCAGGTCCCCACGGCCCCCCTCGCCCTCGGGAACTGCTCCCTGCCTTAGGACATGGCGGTTTGCTGCTGGGAAGGGGTTCATTGTCTCTGACAGCTGTGTGTGCCTGGGAGGGGGAGGCCCACACAAGGCCGGCAGATGTTCATTAGGAAATAATTAACATCACGCCTGGATAATGATGACTATCCCCAGTGCCTCAAAGTCCATGTCAACCCAAAAGATTACAAGGAAAATTCCAGAAATAAGCACTTTATAAGCTTTATTTTTTTAAAAAAATTAAATGCATTTTTATTGATTTTAGAGTGGAAGGGAGAGGGAGAGATAGAAACATCAATGATGAGAGCGAATAATGGATCAGCTGTTTCCTGCACAACCCCCACTAGAGATGGAGCCTGCAACCCAGGCTCTGACCGGAAATCGAACCATGACCTCCTGGTTCATATGTCAATGTGCAACCACTGAGACATGCCAGCCAGGAATTTTTAATTTTTTTTTTAAATAAGAAAACATCTATAATAATAAAAGCGTAATATGCAAATCAACCGAACGGCTGAACATCGGAATGACCATCCGGACAACCACACTATGACACCCACTGGTGCCAGGCCAACCAAGGTGGGTGCAATGCGATTGGTCAGGGGCCCGGCCATCACCCCATGATCGCCCTGCAGAGGGAGTTCCAGGCCACTGACCAGCGGGCTGCAGCAGATGGGCATGGCCTCCCTGTGCAGGGGCGATCCATCGTGGAGCCCTGGCCAGGTGGGCTCCTGGACTGTGAGAGGGTTCAGGTTGGGCTGAGGGACCCCTGCCCCAGTGCACAAATTTCATGCACCTGGCCTCTAGTTTATTTATAAAATCACAGAGGTAGAAGAAGTGATTTGTAGAAGTGCTGGGCTGAGGAAATGAGTTATGGAGGAAAAGGGTGGGCTGTTGGAGCTTGGGAGTGAGGAAGGTGATGGTAACACACCTGAGGGGCGGTATGGGCGAAAGGAGAAGGGAGAAGGGAAAGGGTGGGCGTGCTCCTGGGAGGGAGAGGCACTGAGTCCTCCGTCCTGAGGGTGTTAAGGGCAGAGATGTTAGGGGAGGTCCCAAGGGAAGATCTCAATAGAATATGCAGCAGCTTTCCAAGTGTGTCCTTTCAGGGTTGGGGTCACCACTGATTGATTGGTGGCACCAGGTCAGGGGGTCATTACTCAATGTGGCTGTTCCTGAGGTCAGCTGTGGCTGGTTTTATTGCTCTTCTGGGCCTGGAGCTGAAATACAACTAAGACCTAGATGTTGCCTCTAGGGAGGAAAGGTGAGGGGGTCCAGGATATGCTAGGGAAGGAAAGGTCACCCTGGGGGCGGGGTCCCACCCTACAATTGATTGTCCTTTGCTAGGCACCTGGGGCTTTCCACCCTGGTCACCTTCTGCACCTGGCCCATCGTCCTTGCTCGGCTCAAGTCTGTCTAACTGCCCACCCCATTCCCCCTCAAGGATCTTGGCTCAGAATTCTTTCAGAGAAAAGGCGGGGGCAGGGTGCTTCTGAAGCTGCTTCCTGCTGAAAAGGGGCGACATTTTTTTCTTCAAATCCTTGCTCTCTGTCAGAGGGATGATGAGGCCTGGGCACGGAAGGAGGTGGTGATGGTGTCTAGAGGTGGTATTCCCTGAGTTCAAGTATGGCGTGTAACCTGGTGGAGACAACTATGTCATAAGCTTTAAATTGCTGCAGTTCTGAGGGGTGCGATGGACTGTCGGGAGTCCTGCTCCACCCCACCTGGGACATGATCATCTCTCTGTCCCAGTGTCCACCTGTAGGCGCTCAGCCCCTTAGCCACTCTGCAGCCAGCTTGTTCTCACATGGACGGTCCAGGATGGATCACAGTGCTTGAGTTCAGAGCAACCTTCATTTCACTTCCCAACAG
The DNA here is from genome assembly GCF_951640355.1 of Cnephaeus nilssonii. NCBI lineage: Eukaryota > Metazoa > Chordata > Mammalia > Chiroptera > Vespertilionidae > Cnephaeus > Cnephaeus nilssonii. Next base: position 3,533,977 of record NC_137076.1, read on the forward strand.
CCCCAAAGGGCAAGAGCAGTAATGCTGGTGATTCTAATACCCACAGAGAAGCTGTGAGCGCTTGTTAAAGGTGTCAGGAGTTCAAAGCAGACTGACACCAAGTCACCTACCTGCCTTCATCTCCTCAGGTGGGCATCACTGGAGGAAGGGTGAGAGAGAGATGCATTCACATATGTTTCTTTATAGCATACTAGTGGCCCGGTGCTCAAAATTTGTGCATGGGGGTGTCCCTCAGCCCGGCCTGCACCCTCTTCAATCTGGGACCCCTCGGGGGATGTCCAACTGCTGGTTTAGGCCCAATCCCACAGGAATTGGGCCAAAACTGGCAGTCAGACATCCCTCTCACAATCTGGGACTGCTGGCTCCTAACTGCTCAACTGCCTGCCTGCCTGATTGCCCTTAACCACTCCCCTGCTAGCCTGATTGATGCCTAACTGCTCCCCTGCTGGCCTGATTTCCCCCAATTGCCCTCCCCTGCCAGCCCAATCTCCCCCAACTGCCCTACCCTGCCAGCCTGATGGCCCCCAACTGCCCTTCCCTGCCAGTCCGATCTCCCCCAACTGCCCTTTCCTGCTGGCCCAATTGCCCACAACTGCCCTCCCCTGCCACGACCCACCTCCTCCTCCGGGACCAGCCTCCTCCATGCCACATGGAGCTACAAGACCCCCAGGCCTCACCACATGAAGTGGCCGCTGGGCCCCACCTTTGCTGTGCATGTGTCTATCTTGTGGTGGCCATCTTGTGGCGGCTATCTTGTGACGGCCATCTTGTGATGATGTCATGTGTGAGTGCCACCTAGGCTTTTGTTAGTATAGATTGTTAGAATTGTGCTATTTTGTTATTAGCTACTGTTAATCTCTCACTGTACCTAATTACAGGCATGCATGTGTAAGAACAATCACTGTATAAGTGGGGTTGGGTACCGTGGATAAGGGGGGCCAGTAGTGTGGGCGGGCGTGCCGGGCCTGCCTGGCAGAGCCGGCCATGTCAGGAGAATGCTGCCTCCTGATGTCCCTCTGTTTGCTAGAATGAGCACACATGCATTCCCAGGGTGGCTGGCCAGGGTGCTGGCTGCAGTGAGTGAAGGGGGCCAAGTTCATTCATTTACGCCCGCCTCCCAAGCTGGACCTGAGTGTGTCCAGCTCTGGCACCATCACGGGGCTTTTTCAGGGTCATTCGATTTTTCCATGGTTCAGTCCTCTTTGGGATGGAGGGATGCGCTGTAGCGAGCCTTTGTGTTGGTCTTCGGTTAGCAGAGTCCCGCGGAAGTCTCTGAAATGGGTGGACAGTGAGTGCGTCTGCAGTTTTTCTACTTCAATATTCTTTAGTCATTTGCATTGTATTTGTGAGCAAAAAGTTAGATGTTTAGGACAATTTTTATGAGCATTTACTTATGGTATAGTGTTTTTTCAAAAATTTACCTCTTTTTTTCACTTCAAACAATATCATTAGAGCTATAATTTTATATTTCCCCATTGGAACATGTTTGAGCGTTATGGTAAGGTATGTAAATTGAAGAATGATTTTTGATTTAAATGTATGCATATTTATGCATCTGTTAAATTTCATTACATTTTGCTAAATTGTGTCTTAATGTTTAGAGACATTAAGTTTTGCCAGTTTTATAAATGTAAATTATCATCTCACTTCAGTTTTAATTTTCAGTTTACTTGCTAGTAGTGAGGCTTACCTCACATGCAAAGTCATTCTCCATCTCAACATCTCATTTTCTTGTATTCTTAACTTTAGCCCATTTTGACTTTGTTTTTCTTTTGGAGTTTTAAAATTATTTGCATACATGTGTGTTTGTGGTATTTCATTTGCATCTGTATATGCTTCTATATCTGCACAAACCTTTATGACTTTGGTCCTGTGTTGCAAACACCTTAATGTTATGATGCTTATGTCTGGTCTCTGGTGGTTTCTATAGCTCTGTAATCTCTGTGGGTCCTGCTGTTGTACTTCAGGAATATCTTCCCTCAATATACATTTTCTACTTTTTTCCTAAACATGTTACACTTTCCCCTGAATATTTAATTTTCTGTGATGCACCATTTGTTGACATCGCTTTGTCTTGTTAGATCCTGTAGAATTTGTTGAAGTACATGGATCCCAGGAAATAAAGAGTAAAATGTAATTTGAGAAATTTTAAGTCCAGACTCCTCTCTCTCTCTCTCTCTCTCTCTCTCTCTCTCCCTCTCTCTCTCTCTCTCAAAATATACCAACCGCTTTGGTCAGTGCAGGAGGGGGAATGGAGACTAAACTGGAAACAAAGATGTGAGGAGTGGGATTCTGGAGGGGAGAAGGGATGGAGGCTATTGCACACGCAGGGACTCACAGACTCGGGGTGGGTGTGGAGATGGCTCACCCACTGGTGGAGTGCAGATGTGTGTGTGCGCCCTACTGCGCTGTTTAGCGGTAAGCGGGGCTGCGCATCTGCTTTGACACCACTCACCCTCTTGGGGACAGTGGGTCAGGCCTCCCTGACCTTGCGTTGCTTTGGTGTCTGTTTCTTTGCCAAAGGGTGGACCCAGGACCGCCATGGCCAATCGGTATCTCCGTTCTTGGAAATACCACCCCTGGTTAAGCTGCCTCCTTCCTCATCCTCCCCACAGGCAGTGGATGGCCTTCCCTCCAACTGCTAAGCCTGGGACATGGGAGTCATTCTTTCAGGTGCACATTTCCCCCATTATTCCGGATCGGAGGCCAGCAGAATGCACCATCCGGGAGTCTGCCCACACTGTTGGAGACTCATGACCAGGCATTATCAAGTCGGTATAAACATGTGGCCAGCAGGGACCCCACCTTCCTCAGTTAGGATGGCATGCTCATGTGCAAAGTGCACCCTGCTGGGGGCACACCTGGTGGCATTCAGCGAGTGGCAACCGGTTATCTTAGACACAAAAGTCAACATGAGAGCTCACCCTTCCTGGAATCCGCCTGAGGAATCCTTTCTAAATTTTTTTTGTGTTTTTTTTTAATATATATATTTTTATTGATTTTAAAAGAGGAAGTGAGAGGGATAGAGAGTTAGAAACATTGATGAGAGAGGAACATCGATCAGCTGCCTCCTGCATGCCCCCTACTGGAGATCGAGCCCGCAACCAGAGTACATGCCCTTGACCAGAATCAAACCCAGGACCCTCCAGTCCACAGGTCAATGCTCTATCCACTGAGCCAAACCGATTATGGCTACTTTCTAAAATTTTACTTAAATATCATGCAACAGTGAGTACCTTTGTTCCTAATATACAACCTGTGCAACAATAAAGCTTGTGATATGTCTCCCCAAGGACATGCAGTTTCCCTAACCTCAGGATGACCACCGACATGAATATGTGTTTATTATCACAAGTCATTGCTGCAGGCTGGAGCAAGCTCTGCACATGTTGCTCAGAAAGCATAGGATTAGACTACCACTGCACAGCTGAGTAAACTACTGAGTTCCTCCTATTTAACCACCTCCCAGCTTACACGCTATGCCTTTCTGAACCGAGAGCTCTAAGGTATGCTTTACATTTTTTTTTTAATTGATTTCAGAGAGGAAAGGAGAGGGAGAGAGAAAGAAAAACATCAATGATGAGAGAGAATCACTTATCAACTGCCTCCTGCATGCCCCACACTGGGGATCAAGCCTGCAACCTGGGCATGTGCCCTGACCAGGAATCCAATTGTGACCTCCTGGTTCCTAGGTCAATGCTCAACCACTGAGCCATGCTAGCTGGCCTCCAATGAATGCTTTAAAAAAAGAATGGAAAAGTAGAAATGGTGGATATACTGTGTCCCTCCTGGTCCCTTCTAGTGGAGAAAGGACCTACTGGGAACCCATATTTCCACCAAAATAACTACCGAGGGGCAACATGCATTTGACTCAACTATTTCAGAGCCCTGGAGTCTAGCTGAGCACGTGTGGTATCCAGAAAGAGGCTGGTACCCTTCACAGAATTGTGGTGTTTCCATAGCAACTAGCATCCCTCACCCCGGGTCCCCCAGCAGGGAGCTGTGGGGACACTGTGTGCATTCCAGGTGGGGATTGCTGGGGGCAGTAGGTATTTGTCCTCAGGATTGTGCATGTTGATCAGCCTGGTGGTGCCGAGGTTGGCCATTGTTTCAACCCCTTCAGGACCAAGTGGCTTCCTGAAAGTCATCAAGTGAAGAATGTAAAGAGACAGAATTGCTTAAAAAAATAGGTACTAGGCATTCAGGAAGAGCTCTGCTAGGTCCCTTGTTGGTAATGGAGAAAAATGGAATGGAAGAATTCATAAACATTTTGCCTGATGTTTTATTTGTGTAAACGTCTCACACACACACACACACACACACACACACACACACACACAAGCACACACCTGCCTTGGTAAGTACCTAGGTCTGTAATTACTAGGGCATCTGGTATTTTTAATCATATGGCTTACATGTATGTTTAACTTTACCAATAATTGGTAAAATGCTTTATGAAGTGACTATACTAGTAAAGTCAGATTTTTAAATGTTGAGGTTAATAATTCTCTATGTATTCCAGATATAAATCCTTTGTCAGATTTTTGGTTGGCAAATATTTTCTCCCTATTTGTACTTTGTCTTTTTCTTTTCTTACCTGGACTTTTGAATAGCAAAAGCTTTTTTTTTAATGCATTATAATTTAGAATTTTATTTCCTTTTATGCCTAAAGACTGGTCATGTCTAAAGACTCTTTACCAAACTCTATTTCCTAAATATTTTCCCTGATGTTACCCTCTAAAAGTTTTATATTTTGGACTTACATCTCTAAACCTATTTACCTATTGTAGCTATTGTGTAGTATATGTGAGGTTTAAGTAGAGGTCCCTTTACTTTGTGGTCCATGGATGGTCAGTTAATGCAGTAGCATTTGTTGAAAACATCGCCCACTGTCCACTGGGTTGCTGCTGCACCCACCGTTTTCTGGATCAGTTGGCTCTACTGGAAGCTGGTTTTGTTTCTCTGCTCTGCTTCATGAATCTAGGTGTCTGTCCCCAGTGACAGCCTGATTCCTATAGCTACATGTCTTCAAGTTACGGGGACTCAATCCTTCCTTCGCTAGTCCTCTTTTTCTCACTTGTATTAGCGATTCAAATGCCTGTGTCTTTTCCTGCACACTTTAGGAAAATCTTGTTCATAGCTAAAAACTCTTGCTGAGGATTTCATAGAAATTGGGTGAAATTTCGGTGTCAGTGTGGGGAGAATTTAAATGTTATTGTGTGTAATGTTCTGGTCCATTTATCTCTTCCTAGATTACTTCATCTGTGTTTCATAGTTTTAGTTTATGTGTTGTATATATTTTATTTGACCTACTAGAGGCCCGGTGCATGAATTTGTGCATGGGTGGGGTCCAGCCAGCCTGCCCCACCCCCGATTGGAAAGGGTCAAGGGAGGTTGGGGGGGGGCAATCGGGGCCTCAATAAGGCTGGTTGGTTGCTACAGTGCACATCATAGTGGCCAGTCATCTGGTCATTCCAGTCGCTTGGCTTTTATATATAGACTAGAGTCCTGGTGCACGAAATTCGTGTACAGGGGGGTTCCCTCAGCCCAGCCTGCACCCTCTCCAATCCAGAACCCCTCAGGGGATGTCCGACTGCTGGTTTAGGCCCAATCCTAGGGATCGGGCCTAAACCGGCAGTCAGACATCCCTTTCACAATCTGGGACCACTGGATCCTAACTGCTCACCTGCCTGCCTGCCTGCCTGATCGCCCCTAACTGCCCCCCCCCATGCTGGCCTGGTCACTCCTAACTGCCCCCCATCCACTGGCCTGGTTGCCCCTTACTGCCCCCCCGCCAGCCTGGTCACCCACAACTGCCCCTCCCCTCGCCAGCCTGGTTGCCCCACACAGCCCTCTGTTCAGTTGTTTGGTCACCACTCACTGCCCCCCCACTGGCCTGGTCGCCCCACATAGCCCTCTGTTCAGTCATTTGGTTATCCCTCACTAACCACCCTGCCGGCCTGGTCTCCCCATGCAGCCTGCTGCTCAGTCGTATGGTGGTCCCTCACTAACCCCCCTGCCAGCCTGGTCACCCCACGCAGCCTGCTGCTTAATCATTTGGTCATCCCTCACTAACTCCCCTGCTGGCCTGGTCACCCCATGCAGCCTGTTCAGTTGTCCATTCAGTTGTTTCGGTTGCGACGATCGCTTAGGCTTTTATATATATAGACTAGAGGCCCAGTGCATGATTGAATCATGCACGTGTAGGGTCCCCTACACGCTTTCGCTTTCGATCGCTGGTGCCTGAGCGGAAAGGCACCCAGCTCCCAGCTTTTGCTTTTGATCGCGGGGAGCTGGGTGCCTGTCCGCTGGTGCACCAGGCCTTTCAGAAGCCTCCGGTGCGGCAGAGGCTTCTGAAAGGCCTGCTGCCTGAGCGGACAGGCACCCAGCTCCCCGGCTTTTGATGGTCCGCAGCGGGAAGTGAGCTCGCTGCCCCAGAGGCCCCTTCTGTGCCGCAGCACAGCCATGGCGCCCACGCTGAGCTCGCGGCGTCGCTGGCGACGCAGCTTAGCGTCCCGCCCGCCCAATCAGCCACCCCGGCCACCCCAAGTCCCGCCCCCCCGCGCCTCCTGGCCAATCGTGGGCACAGCGAAGGTACGGTCAATTTGCATATTTGTCTATTATTAGGTAGGATACCTAAGTATTTTATTTATTTTAAGCAGACTGTCTTGCGGGGGGGCAGTGAGGGGAAAACGTTGTGTTTCATCATTAGCTATTATGTTAACTGTAAGGGGTTTATATACTCTTTATCAAGTTAAGGTGTTCCTCTCTATTCCTGGTTTTCTTTTTTTTTAGTGAATATGTTTTAAATTATATAAAATACTTTTCCTTAGAATAGCAGTTTTAAATTTTGATAAACTTCTGTTTGTTTTACATCATTTATGTTTTGTGTATTTTCTAAGAAATCTCTGCCTATCTCGAGATCACAAAGCATTTCTCATATTTTATCATAGAAATTTTATTCTTTTAGGCTTTGCATTTAAGTAGACGGTCATTTTTTAAGTTAATTTGTGCATATGAAGTGAGTTATGGTGAGATTAATTTGTATATAGACAGGTCTAATTGTTCTGATACCGTTGGTGAAAATGGCTCTATTCTCTCCATTGAGTTACTTTGATTCCTCTTACAAAAAGCAATTCTCTCCACATGAGGCTCTATTTCTGGACACTGTTCCATTTCCTTGCTGGCTTGATGACTGTAGCTCAAAAGTAAGTCTTCAAATAGGTACTAGAGCGATTACAAGAAAGGGACAAATGATTCTGTGAAGTGGATGTGCAATGTTCCCTTTTGTTCCTAGATTGCTGAAACAAAATTGTGACTTAAATCATTCTTTTTAGAGCTCATTTTGATTATCCTCATTCTGCTTGTCTATGTAAATTTTGAAATCAACTTCTTGGTTTGTACAAAAAATAGTCATGGGCTTTGAATAGGATGATGTTGACTCCACAGACCAGGCCAGTGAGAAATGGCATTGTTTCACGGGCATGGCAGATCACTCCATTCATTTAAAACTTCCCTGATTTCTTTCATGAAACTTTTATTGATTTCATTCTAAAAATCTTGCAAATATATCATTAGAATTGGACCTGTATAGTTCATATCATTGTGGTACATTGGTAAAAGATACTTTAATTTCAATTTTTACTTTTTTATTGCTAACATACAGAAATAAAATAGATTTGAAATATGATCTATTTTACCACTGTCCTAAATTCACTTTTTCGTGTATCTTAAGTCTGTTGTTTTTCTATAAAAATAGGATGCTATATGCTTATAAGGACAGTTTTATTTATTTCTAATTGGCATACAATTTTTAAATTTTAATTTTTCTGGCATCATTGCTCTGGCAAGGAACTCCAGAGCAGTGTGGAATAGGAGTCATGAAAAGAGACATATTTGGCTTATTTCCAATCTTGATGTTTTTAGTAAAAGAACTGTAACAGGTAAGAAAATGCCTTAGTTTTAGTCTCAGTTTACTAAGAGCTTTTATTTTGAATGGCTGCTAACTTTTTTCAAACAATTCTTAGCCATTTATTGAAATTATTATGTTTTTCTAATTTTTACTCTTTTGATATGGAGACTCGCATAGATGGATTTTGCAATGTTGCACTGACCTTTCATTTCTGGAATAACAGCCCCCTTGCCTCCTTGGTCAGGAATGTTATCTCTTATATGTGTTGCTCTTTTGATATGGTTTTAGTTTCTTGAGTATTTGAAAGAACTTGCATAATGAGTATTAATCCCTAGTCATTTTCCTTGTGATATATGTGTCCTTTTTGTTACATATTTCCTGGATAAATTTATATTAAGTCCGGTAATTTTTTCTTTCTTAAATGTTTGGTAGAATTAACCAGTAAAACATTCTATTTTCAAGTTGTTGTTGTTTTGTTGCTTTTTTCAGAAAAATTTTAAATTCAGAATTGAATATATTTAACAGTTCTGAACTGTTCTTTATAATTCATTTTTTGAAGGTATTCTGGTATCATGTTTCTTTCAGGGTATTACTCCATTTTATTTGAAGAGTCACACTTATTACAGAAAGCCTTTTTATAATGTTGCTTATTATTCATGTATTAACGTAAGATCCATACTGGTCTTGGTCATTTGTGACTTCTTTGGTTATTTATTTTTTTCCTTGGGGTGCTTGCTAGATTTTTATTAATTTCATTAAAGTTTTCAAAGATACACTTTTAATTTCTTTGACTGTCTCTATTGTTTTCCCATTCTCAATTGTCTTGATTCCTGTTATTTTTTATTTCCTTCTCTCTTTGTTTATAATGTGTAGTTCAATTTCTACTTTCTCCTTGTCGTAGATTAAATCATTGCTTTTAAAACATCTTCTGTGTTGATATAAGTATTTAATTCTTACATCTCCCGCTAAGAATTTCTTTAGTTGCATCTTACAAGACTTGACATGTTGTATTTTCTTTTCCTACAATTCAAAATAAGCTGTTATATACCTTGTGACTTTCTCATATGACACATGAGTTATTTTGAATTGGTTTAATGATGGAATATTTGTGAAACTTCCAGATATCTTTCTCATATTGATTTCTAGTTTATTTCCCTCATGTCCTAAAACTCACTTTGCATAATCCTATTTCTTTAAGTGTATCAAGGTTTGTTTTTTTGTGTGGCCCCAAATATGGTTTCTTGGTGACCGTTCCATGAACAATTGAAAATAATGCATTTTCTCTGGTGGATTAGGCCCATCAGGCAAAGTTCTGCTAAAAGAGTTAGTGTTTTGGTGGTCAGTATTATTGCCAGAGCCATTCACAGTGGTTTACAGGAAGGTCTTTAACTTAAAAGGTGTTAATCTGGGTTTATAATAAACATTTTGCTAGTTTTGTTCAATACTTTATGAGTTTTCTTTTACAGAAGGAAGGTATGGTAATAATGTGTTTATGACTATTGAAATAATTCACAATAAAAACAATCTGAATTGGAAAATTTTAAGATAATCTTTTATATCTTATTTCATTTTGTTCATAATTATTAGATTTTAAGCTTATTTTAATCACATAATTTTGACTTTATCAATTTTGCTCTAGAAATCCATTCACTTATTAAGATTTTCAAATTTAGAACATGATTACTTTCATATATATATATATATATATATATATATATATATATATATATCTTGTTTATTTCTTATGTTCTCATACTTTTCACATTTTCTCTGCCTAAACACCCACAATGTTCTAACAACATGTTTCCACATTTGGTGTTTGGATTGCTGTTAGTTTTGGACGTAAGTCAAGTTACAGTATTTATTTTTTCTCCTACTTTTTTTTTTTTTTTTTTGCCTAACATGTAAATTAAGCACTGTTTTTGTTTTTAAACCATTTCACTCACATCATCTCATGTGACCATATACAGAAAGACCAAGTTCTATGTAGGTACATATATACCCTTTCTTTTCATATCTATGTGTTTGGATCCAAGCATTTAAATTCAAGAACTTAACTATGAGAGTTCAATTTCTGAATCTCTAAAATTCAGTATTAGCCAGGTTTGTACTGATGCCAATTCCTAAGTTATTCAGACAGAAAACCATTTATAGCTTTTGCCTGAAATGCCCAGATGCTACAAGAAAGAAAAAACAAAATCAAGTATCTGCCTTGAATTATCAAGTTCCTTGTAGCTGTGTGTGCTGGGCCATAAAATCAGTGAACAGCTGTTTTCCTCAGCTCAATACTTCTTTCTCATCTGCATACAAAGTGTTCTGCATCCTGCTCTATTGGTGAGTCTTTCCTATTACAGGAGAGAGATACCATATGCAAAGCATATATCTGCTTTAAGCCTGTATTCCTTTACCATAAATAATTTATTTTTCTATTAAAGTATTTACTTCTCACTTTTATAATTATGAGCATCACCATAGGAATATAAGTTAAATGTTTCTATCTAAATATTCTCTTTAAAAAGTTTCATATGTATCTTAGAAAATTTAATATTCATCAAGTGTAAGAGCAATTTTTTGTTAATTAAGAAATATTTTTTATTTTTCTTCCTGAGTGTAAGTTTTACATTTGCCTGGGCTCATCTATTTTTAAAATTTTTACATTTGTGTTATCATTTCTCATGTGTTAAAATTCTTCCTCTCCCTCCTCCTCTGTCTTGCACACATCCGTGCTCACACATGCGCGCGCACAGACACACAGATTTGTTTGTATATATTTCCTAACAAGAGAGGTGCTTCCCAAGCCACATTTTAAGGAGTATGAAAAGTCAATCTAAATTGTTATAATTTTAATGCATGTACAATATAAATTGAGTATCTGCTATGAGCAGGATTGAATAAAAGCTATTATAACATAAAGTTAGAAAATGCCCTAACAAAATACATGAAAATCCAATATACATGTATAAGTAGAACATTTGCAAATAAAAACATAAGATAGATAACGATTCCTATGGTGCTCATGTTCCTGGCGGTCATCTATGGAGTGGAGAGATCCTTGGGGCTCTCAGTGAGCACCCACATGGAGGACCGTCCTGTGGCGCAAGTGCTGCCACCCTGCCCAGCCACGTGGAGGCGTGTAAGGGAGATTTAAAAGGCTAAATATTTACAAGCTCACACCAAGGCCCACTTAAGCAAGCACATTGTGGTTTGTTGTTGTTAGAATTCCCTGCAGGGTCAGGGGAGTACTGACCGGATTTCCCTCTATAACTTCGTAATTCAAACATGCTCACAAGGTACTGTGATGAGAGGAAGGGGAGCTCCACTTAGCGAAGACCCTGAGCCCTTGTGGTGGATCAACGTGGCTGAAACCTGTGTTCACACACACAGCCTCCGTGACCTTGAGCACAACCTGAGACCTTGAGCTTAAAGACCGCTGTTGCCTTCAGTTTCCGCCTCTGTTAAACTGGGTTCCCATAGCCTCTGCAGCTAGCGCTGGGCGTTAGAAAGTACACTATTTGTCAATTTGGGGCCGCAGGAGGATCTGGAGGCAACTTTCTCTGGGAATGGCATTTGCTGCAGGAAAATGGAATCGTCCTCCAGACGCCTCCCATCTTCCAGTTTCTCGCCACCGTCACAGGGGATTGATTTATCAAGCATCTTGCAGTACTTATGTTAAGAATTGTGGGTTTCAGAAGTTTCCAGAAATCGTAGGAAGAACAGCTCCCGGTTTAGGAATGCACTTAGAGAGGGCAGAAACAGCAGCGAACATTTTCCAGAGACGGAAAGAAAGCACGCCAGGTTCTCCCCGGAGGCCCTGCCCCGCCCGGAGCCACCAGGCGGGCAGGTGTCCTCGCAGTTCCAGGAAAGAGGGTTGAGGAGACATGGGCGGCACATCATCCCGCTTGACCTCTATAGCTCGCCCTCTATGTAGGTCGGCATGGATCTGTCCCACAGAGGGAGAGTCACCCGGTCACTCCCGGTGACCTAGAAAGTCCGAAGGTGGAGGCAGCTTCAGGCATCAGTCAGAAGAGGCACCAGCAGATGTGACCAGCCCAGAGCCAGGCTCCCTGCGCAGCCTCACCTGCGAGGCACCTGGGGCGAGGCTGTGGCTCTTGCGTGTTCACCCGCACAAGGGCGTCAGTGAGGGTGAGGGTAGCCTGCTCGGCTTCATTCCCATCCACCATTCAGCAGGAAGCTCGAAGCCCTGACGTCTGTGCCCCGTGTGCCCGAAGGACATTGAGTTTTGAACTGAACGTGCATCTTAACACAGAGGCTGCGGTTTCTGCAGCTGAGAGTGTGTTCCGCTGTAGAAACTGGAGCCCTCCATGGAGCCAGGAGGGGCTGGGGCTGAGTGAGAAGGTGAAGGGATGAGCAAAGACGAAAGAAGAAAGACTCCTGGGCACCCTCACAGTGTGGTTAGGAGGCGTTCCTAATACGGAGGCTCATTATCAAAGCCGAGGCTCTCAATGTGACATTTGTGGGAAAGAACTCCAGAACTAAAGAGAATGATTGAGATCAGCATGGATGGCCACTGCTATGGGGACTGATTGACTTATTCTAGTGAACCAATTATTCTCTAAAATTTTAATGATTACTGAGCAGAACTAGGTTTAGACACATGTTATTAAATAATTAATGTATGTTTTCATATATACAAAATGAGTTGAATATTACATTAATTTGAATATCATGTACTATGTATAACCACTATTATTTTATTTCTTATTTATTTATTTATTTGTTTATTTTATTGGGGTGACATTGGTTAATAAAAGTGTATAGATTTCAGGTGTACAATTCTAGAATACATCATCTGTGTATTGTAGTGTGTGTTCACCACCCCACGTCAAGTCTCCTTCCATCACCATTTATCCCCCCTTTTCCTTTTTCTGTCTCACCCCAACCCCCTCCCCTCTGGCAATCACTATACAGTTGTCTGTGTCCATGAGTCTTTCCTTCTTTTTTTTTTCTCTGCTTAATCCCTTCACCTTCTCGCCCAGCCCCACCCCCTCCTGACGACAAGGAGGGCTACAGTTTCTACAGCTGACATTTGTTAAGAAAGAAACGGGCTGCAGTTTCTACAGCTGAACGCATTCTCGGCCGCAGGAGCGGCAGCCTCCGTGCGGTCAGGTTCAGATGCAGGCTCAGTTCCCAACTCTATTTCCTCATGACGCCCGGGAGGGCTTCCCGCTTCCTGCTGCGAATGGGAAGAAGTGACTCCGGGGGAGCCTGGCAAGGCTGAGGACAAGCAAAGCCACCGGCAAATGTGGAAATAATAGAAGGAGAGAGAGCTTGGGACATTCTCCCTCCACCATGCTTGCCAGTGTGCCCCCAACAAGCCAACCAAAGCACCTAAATTGCAAAGATAATGGACACATAGAAGAAAGGAACATGTTTTAAGAAAAATGTAGATATTGGGATAGCAGTCAAAATATTGTTAACAACATTGGTTGCTTACTCGTTTCAATTCTTATTACACAGAAAATCACACAATTATTGAGACTACCTCCTCTCAAGATTGGAATGAACTGAATCACCTTTTCCATGTATTCTTTCAATATTGAAAAATACAATACGCTTGGGGAAAGACCACCTCTGGCGCAAGGAATTCGGTCAGTGATGGTGGAGGACATGTTTACCATCAGGTTTTCTTCTCTTCCTGTGTAATATTTTGTTCCTGTAATGTGTGGTGACTGCTCAGAATCCAAGAAAATGAAAACTGCCGCTTTAAATCCGGGAAGACAAGCAGAAAACATGAACATTTCACACATAAAAACAAACAAAGCACTTTAGGCCACCAGATGTCAGTGCAGTTCAAGGAAGATGTGGTTTCCTTAGAGTTAAAATGGAAATGTGGGCCCAGCTTATACATTTAATTTACTTTTGATTACATTCCAGATTACTTTTATAATAAAATATAAAAATAAGACAGCACAGGAATAATTTGTACCTGGAGTAATTTTTATTTAATTTACCAAGAAAATAGGAGTCCTTGTGGTAGAGTTAGAGAAAATAAATCAGTGCTTTAAACTTTATTAGAAAAGAATTATAATGAACACATAACAAAACAAATGAGTTACTTTTTAGCCTTCACTTTTATTTGCACGGAATAGCATAGTAGTCAACACAGGAGGCCTGAGTCCATGTTTTTGTGGGTTTTTTTTAAATATATTTTTATTGATTTCAGAGAAGAAGGGAAAGAGAGAGAGAGATAGAAACATCAATGATGAAAAAGAATCATGGATGGGTTGCTTCCTGCATGCCCCCCACGAGGGATCGAGCCCGCAACCCGGGCATGAGCACTGACTGGAAATCAAACTGTGACCTCCTGGTCCATTGGTCAAAGCTCAACCACTGAGCAACACTGGCTGGGCAGCATTTTTGTGTTTTCACATCTTCTCCTAGACACACACGTACACAAACTCCTGGCAGGTAGCAATTCATGCCTCAGTCTCACACCTCCGTGAATGGCCAGTCACCCACTGGTGTGTGAAGCACCCACCTTGGGACATAGCGGCTACAGGAAGCAGAATGTGGTCATTGTTCCGCACATGTGGCCATATTTTCTGGCCGTCAGCGCACGTCATGGGGTCCTGGAGATCCTCTGTGAAAACCAACCTGACCCTTTAGCTCTGATAAGTTGTGGGAGGAACACTCCCAAGGCGAGGAGGGCACAGATTTTGAAACTGCATTGAGTTGAAAGAAGGAAGGAGAGGAGAGGACATCTCTGTATATAAAAGGCTAATGTGCAAAGTGTACCCTCGGGAGTTCAACGGGGAGAACAGGAGTTCGATTGCTTGCTATGATGTGCACTGACCACCAGGGGATGGTGTGGAACATGGCGGGTGACCAGCAGTGGCGGCAGCGTGCTGAGGGAGTGAGGGAAGGAGGAGGCAGGGAGGCGGGGAGGCGAGGAACCTGATTGGCCCTGATCACTGTCCAAGCCTAGGGACCCTACGCGTGCATGAATTCCATGCACCAGGCCTCTAGTTGGTTAATAAAATTGTATAGATTTTGGCCCCAGCTGGTTTGGCTCAGTGGATAAAGCATCAGCCTGAGGACTGACGGGTCCCAGGTTCAATTCTGGTCAAGGGCACATGCCTGGGTTACAGACTCGATCCCCAGTTGGGGGTGTGTAGGAGGCAGTCTATCAATGATTCTCTCTCATCATTGATGTTTCTATCTCTTTCCCCTCCCTCTCTGAAATCAGTAAAAATATATAAAAATCATCATAATAAAATTGTTTTAAAAATTATATAGATGTTGGTGTACATATGCTTTCCTAGACCCGTGGTCGGCAAACTGCGGCTCACGAGCCACATACGGCTCTTTGGCCCCTTGAGTGTGGCTCTTTCACAAAATACCACAGCCTGGGCGAGTCTATTTTGAAGAAGTGGCATTAGAAGAAGTTTAAGTTTAAAAAATTTGGCTCTCAAAAGAAATTTCAATCATTGTACTGTTGATATTTGGCTCTGTTAACTAATAAGTTTGCCGACCACTGTCCTAGACTATATTCAGGCCATATGACATTTTTCACCATGAAATAAATAATAAGGGAAACTCAGCTACCATAAGTTAAGCGGGCAACATGTATTTTGGCTCAATCATCCATGGAAAAGGAATGCTTTCATGGGAATTTAGTAGTGTAACCTATAACCCATAACTTGTAAATGGGTTATATGCCATCTTCCTTTAGTTTCTTTTAAATGAACAAAACTATTATATACTAAATGGACAGATTGGTTGTAATTTTTCCTGCCTGAAATGAACCAGTTGTATGTATTAAGAAAACTCACTAATCACGTTGCTCAGTTTGCATTTTTTTTAACAAAAGAGCCATTCAGTTAATTATTAGACTGAGAAATTCTAGCCAAAGAGCTAAATGTGGCCTGTGGTCACTCCAGCTATCTAACGATGCAGAAAGAGTGCTCCAAACTCACTCGTTCTAAACAGCAAGGACTTGTTTGTTCACGACTCCATTCCAAGGCGGGCTTCCTGATTGTCTGTGCTCCACACGCACCCTCACGGGCCAGGGCCGCCAGTGGTTCCTGCTGGGGTGATTCACCGCGAGTCTGGCATCTCAGCTGGATTGTGAGGGACGGAAGTCTGGGCTTCTCCCTTAAGTTGTCTTTCATCCCACAGACTCTCCGGGGAGCCTTGCTCTCCTGTAGGGAATTGGAATTCTTTTTTTTTTTTTTTTTTTAAGATAGAGATGGTTTATTAATCATGGTAACAAAAATATATCTATATATACATGTATATATGCAGAAATAATGGATCAGAGGATATAAACCCAAGTATTCACAATTTTATAGGTGGTAGTATTAAGGCTGAATTTCCCTTTCTTCTTTTTTTAAAATTTAAATTCTTTTTTTTTTTTTACTTTATTTTTATTTATTTATTTATTTATTTTAAAATTTCTTTATCACAGCTGACTCCCACGGGCAGACAGGAAACTTCCGGCATCTTCACCCTGAGCCTGAGGCTCTCCATCACCCTTTCACACCTCCTCCTGGTCATCCACGGGCTCCAGAGTAGCTCAGGCTCTGTTCCAGAGGGAGAGGGTGAGACCTTGTTCTTGACTGGACAGCAGCACAGGGACCTGGGAAGGAGGGATCGTTGGTGTCCATCATGTGATGAGCCCAGGAGATGGCTCAGCATAGGTATTTTTAGTATATTTAATACTTAGCATGTGTATTTTTAAATTAAATATATTGGGGTGGCATTGGTTAATAAGATTATATAGGTTTCACGTATGCAATCCTTCGACACATGATCTGTGTATTGCACTGTGTGCCCACCACCCAGAGTCACCATGTATCTGACCCCCCTACCCTTCGCTGCCCCCCACCCCTTCCCTCTAGCAACCACCGTACTGTGTGGTCTGCCTCTATGAGTTTGTTTTTGTTTTTTGCTTAGTCACTTCACCTTTTGCACCCAGTCCCCCACCCCCTTCCACTCTGACAGCTGTCAGTGTGTTCTCTATGTATGAAGTACTACACGTGCTCAGTGAGATGCAGAGTGAGAGAGGGACGCCAAAGAGCTACAGGTGCCTGGAAGACAGCATCGCCCCAAGGACATTCACACTATTTATTTTATTTTATATTTTAATTTAATTTAATTTTATTTTATTGTTTAAAGTATTACAAATAGTAGTACTTACTTCTCTTTTTTTTCCCCATTGACCTCCCCGCGGCCTCCCTCCCCACCCAGCACATGCCCTCACAATGGAGTACTATGCTGCAGTAAAAAAGAATTCTTACCATTTGCAACAGCATGGATGGAACTGGAGAGCATTATGCTAAGTGAAATGCTAAGTGAAATAAGCCAGTCAGAGAAAGATGTCCACACTCTTGATTCTGTTAGGAAGTTGCCATCTAACCTTAGAAACACAGATTAACAACTCTCTCTTTTCCTGAAATAATAGACAATTTAACTAACATGTGTCCTACCTGCTTTAAATTCTATTGTGTTAATGAGATCATTTCTTTAAAGTCTAAAAAAGTATTGTGTGATTGTAGCATAGTAAGTCATGAGGTTAATATAAACAACAAGTACATCTCTCCTGTGCTGATAAGAAATAAGATGTATAGACAGAAATAAATACATGGGAAACTATAATATTTTAACATAAATCCAATTGACCTGTGCTTTTGTTATTCTTTCAGCTTCACAAGATTTTCTCAAGTAAATAGAGATAAAGATTCAAAAACTAAAAGAAATGTCACATCATGCAACATTAGGAGCAAAGTTGCTTTTTATGTTTTCATCATTTTTTGTATCTGATCTTTGCAATAAAACATACTGTTTTAATACATTATTTATCTAATAGAATATTAAGTAAATGATGTCTGTAATCCAACATCCATCTAAATTTGTCAAATTAAGATAAGAAAAGGATGACTTACATATGCAGACTTTTATTTTAAATGTAAATAATGTGTGTGAAGAATTGATATCACTTTCTCCCTCAAGACCATTGCAGGGAATTTTCAAGTTCAGATCACTCTCTATTTCACTGTTTTCTCTCCCATATGCCACACGGTTTCCTAATTTCATGACACACCGCTGATTCCTGACAGTATCTGTACGAGTAATTGAGAGATTAAATAAATTTCAACTTTCAGTCTTAGCAATTTCAGGTAGGAGTCAACCTGGGGAGCCCTGCTGGCCTTTGCAAGTCTTTTCCCTTTGATTGCATGGATATTGGCATAACCACATAAATGTATACAACAAACATAGCAGTCTCATGAATTCAGTGGGAAGAGTATAAAACCTTACATATCTACTGTATTACTTCCTTGTAGTAATGTATGCATTAAGAACAATACTTTTGTGTATGTATACTTTGGTAAGGTTACATAATGTTATTTGTTAAAGTTTGGTTTTAATGACGGCCTGTGACTGCTGCTTGATGAACACAGAATATACATACATGTGTGCAAACAAATACATCATCATATGCGTCAATAGACGTGATGGAGTTCTATCTATGTGTCTCCCTTCATCCCTAGGGCTGATTTCATATTTATTTGTTTTTAAATATTTTTATTGATTTCAGGGAGGAATGAAGAGGGAGAGAGAGATAGAAACATCAATGATGAGAGAGAATCATTGATCAGCTGCCTCCTGCACGCCCCACTCTGGGGATCCAGCCTGCAACCCGGGCATGTGCCCAGATCTGGAATCAAACTGTGACCTCCTGGTTCATAGGTTGATGCTCAACCACTGAGCCACGCAGGCTGGGCTCATACTTATTTTTAAAAGAATAAATTTCTCCAGGGTATGGAATAGGCAGCAATGTGGAAATTAAAAGGATAAAACTTACAGTTTTCTTCTACATAATTCTAAACTTTTTCATCTTTATACACATTTTTACTATGTTCTCTATATCTCTTATAGCCTTTTGAATATTGTACATTACTTCTTAATAATGATAATGCCTACATCTACAAATCTGCTTTTTTTTTTTTAATCACAAACACATTCAGGCAATATATATAGTTTAGCCATCTATTGCTTTTTTAAATTAAATATCAAAAATTGATTATCTTAATACATTGTTTTTCTTTTACATGTGTATTTTATTTCACTGATTACTCACTTATTTTAAAAATTGCTATGTTCAATTATAATTAGATATGCACATTATATTAAATAGATCAAATATCTTAAGTAGATAAAATATTATCAAGAAATTTTTTGCTGGAGTGCAGGCTCCCTCTCCTTCCCCACCTACCAGCCACCACCTGGGAATGTCCCTCCCAGGGCAGCAGCCCCGCCCCCAGGGGGTGGAATGATGGAGCAGCTGTAGACTTTGGAATGGGCAAGTGCACAGTAAATTATGAAGAAGAGCGTTTAAAATAACAAGACCGACGCCATGTGACCCTGTGTGTTAGGTGCCATGTTAGTAAGCGGCGGTTTCACTTGCATTAATATCAGAAGGAGAGCTGAAGACCATTCCCAACATTAAAAGGAACGAGGGCGGCGCCACAGCCCACGGCAGAGAACCTGATGGCTGTGACAGCAGGCCACAGCACCCGCGGCTCGTCCTGGTGAATGCAGCAGCGCTGCTGGCTGCTGGAATGAATGCGCCCCTAAGGAGGGACCTGGCAGGCAGCACCCTTAGAGGCAGAGGACAGCGCCCAGCCTGCGGCCTCGGCCAGGGGGTTCGGAGTGAAATAGGAGGCTCGTCCAGAGCAGCCGTCTGAGGGTCACATCCCTGGCGAGGGCGCTGCCCACACGGGCCGCAGAACTTGCAGCAGGACCCGACTGTCTGAGGACTGCGGACCTGAGAATTACAGAAACCCTGCGGGTCACAGATGCACTTTATTTGTGCAAACGCACTTGGAGCGGAAGGCGGGCACCTGGCAGGGCTGACCTGTATCTGTGCTAGGTGTGCGCTCCCCCACTCGCACCAGGAATGCACGCCAGGAAGATGCAGATCACCACCAGGTGCACGTAACAAAGGCACACAAATTAAAATAAGGAAGAATAAAGGCCATTCAAGACCGAACTCCTTCACAATGTGAGTGTAGCCCAGCCGGCCTGGCTCAGGGGTTGAGCGTGGACCTAGGAACCCAGAAGTCATGGTTCGATTCATTCCCAGCCAGGGCGCATGCGCGGGTTGTGGGTTCCAGCCCCAGTGCGGGGCGTGCAGGAGGCAGCCCATCCATGATTCTCTCTCATCATTGATGTTTCTATCTCTCTCTCCCTCTCCCTTCCTATCTGAAATCAATTATATATATATATATATATATATATATATATATATATATATATATATATATATAAGAATATTAGCTTAAGACTATTAGGCTTTATCTGTTTCTGTAATTGTTTTACCCATGCCCCATCTTTCATAAACTCACTGACCAATTTTTACATAGATATACACATGTGTTAGTTTAATTATATTTTTAAAAATTAAACTATAAAGAAAATCCTATAGGACACACTTCAAGTTTAATTTATGACAAAATTAGTTGCTTTTTGAAGTTAAAGTCTACATAGTTTGAAGTGAACTATGGACATTTATGCAACATATGAAATCACCGTGTTGATATGAAACAGTGGGCCTGCCTGGCACAAAATGTTAACAGTTCTTCAGAGAGAAGGGCGATGATGCAGGTCAGAGATGTGGGTCTACAGCAAGGGAAGAAGAACATGGGAAGAAAGGGGAAAAAAACTAAAGTGGGAACCCAACAGCGTTAGTCTCAACTAAAAGGGAACCACTGCAGCCCGGCCAGCGTGGCTCAGTGGTTGAGCGTCGCCCTATGAACCAGGAGGTCAGGGTTCAATTTCCGGTCAGGGCACAGGCCCAGATTGCTGGCTCCATCTCCAGTGTGGGGCGTGCAGGAGGCAGCCGATCCATGATCCTCTCTCACCATTGATGTTTCTATCTATGGCTCTCTCCCTCTCCCTTCCTCTCTGAAATCAATAAAAGTATATTTTTAAAATAGTGAGCCACTGTGCTGGGGGTGCCAGCATCCTGCCCCCAGTGGGGCCCCTGAGACTCTAAGCCGGCAGGCACTGTTGGTGACGGGAAACCTCTGGGTCCTCTGGGAGAGGTGCTTGCCTTTCCCCTTCCTTCGGGTGTCAGGAGCTCTTGTTTGTTGCTGTTACTGTCTAATGTGCTACTTAGAGAAAGAACGAATCTGGTGATAATGTTGTGTTTTATTCTTATCTGTATACTAGAGGCCCGGCGCAGGAAATTCGTGCGTGGGTACGGTCCCTAGGCCTGGCCTGCAATCAGGCCCATCTTAACTGGCTGCCAGCAGCTGGCCCCGCCCCCCCATCCCTGGTTCCCTGTTCCCCATTGTTCCCCATTGGGCAGTCAGAGCCTGCCGGCCAGGGGGAGGAACCTAGAGATGGGCCGGCAGGCCCTGATTGGGCAATCGGGGCCTGTGAGCTGGGGGCAGCTCCTGCGTTAAGCGTCTGCCCCCTGGTGGTAAGTGGACATCATAGCAACTGGTTGGCCAGTTGTTCTGGTTGTTCCACTGTTGAGTCGATTTACATATTACACTTTTATATATAGAGAGATGTATATTAATATGGATTCCTTTTAAAATCACCATCATGTGCAACCCGCTGACCAGCCAACCGGCCGGTAGATATTATGCGCACTGACCACCAGGGGGCAGACGCTCAATGCAGGAGCTGCCAAGCTATAGCAACTTTGCAGAGTGCCCTCTGCCACTCCGGGAACCCTCGGGGGATGTCTGACTGCCGGTTTCAGCCCAATCCCCACAGGCCAGGCTGAGGGACCCCAACTGCGAGAGGGACCCCCCTCACTCTGCAGATGCCCTTTGAGCCCCAGCATGGTCCCAGGTGTGGCTGGCCGGGGAGAAACCACGGGAGGTTGGCTCCAGGGTGTATCTGGCCCGTCTCGCCCAGTCCCACCCTGCCGGCCACCTTCTACTTAATTTCCTTTCAATGTGCAGGAATTCGTGCACAAGGCCTCTGATAATTACATAAAATTATACGTGCTTCCAATATATTTCCTCCTCAATACAGAGATTAAAAAATAGGCTCTTAGAGACAGACATACTGGGAAATAATCACTATATTCATAACCATAAAAATCCACGGACTATCCAAATTCATTCTCTGTGTTATTTGAGATTATTTCCAGATGGTCGAGTGCATTTATCTCAAGAGCATGAAGTAGGTTATTCCAATTTAGATGGCATTTATAAAGAATTTGAGGGCTCCAAATTGCTGTCTGTGATAGTGCTTTAATTAAACGGTATTTCCTGGCATTTTATGTGAACATGATGTATTCCATTATGAATGGTGCACTCATGTTTTTGAGATTTGCGAGTACTTACCCGCGTGTGGAGCAGTGTTTCTATGTTTTATTTATTTGTTGAAAAGTCTCTAACAATTTTCTCAGAAGCATCTATCTGATACACTTTATGTAAGAAAGATGAGCAACGTCGGTAATTAAGTGCTATAGGTCATTATGTCACAATGCAATATTAATCTAGATCCACTGAGCAAAATGTGGTAGAAAGTTATATTTTTATTAAAGTCGTTAATCTTGGTGATGACTTATTGAACATTCCAGGTGCCCACTGTGTGATAAAAATTGATCCCAGTAGCCACTTTGTTTTATGTTTAACAGTTTCATTAAGCATTCCGTTTGATGACACAAAATAATTATTTTTCACCCAAAGTGTTATTCACGATATTACTGGGATGAGATTTACCACAAAAATAAGTGTATGATGGTGATTTTAAGAGGAATCCATATTAATTTATTTTTGTAAATGATTTTGCCTTCTTGTACTAATAGGCATGGGAGAAGGAAGGATTGGGTTGTAATATCTTTTTAATGGCTGGAACTCAGACACTCACTCTGAAAAAACTGTATTTTTATGATGCATATTGCTAGCCTACCAACTCCTGTCACTGTTTGATTTGGGGACCAGGCCAGGTTCCCAGGTAGCGAGGCCGGTGGGAGCACAGAGGCCTTGTTAGCCATACACCAGAATGACCAAAGGCCACGCTCGGCATGTGCCTCATCAGGACATCCAAGGACTCGGAGCCTGGGAACCGTGATCAGGCCAAGATACCATGAGCGGGTGCAAGGACACACGGTACACTGTGTCCCTCTGTACCCCGAAATATGATTGCTGTCACTGTCGGCCACTAGCCTTCTTTGTCTCTGGAGTAATAGACAGGCTATTGACAAGAGAAAGAGAGCTGAGGCGGGGAGCAGCTGAGCAGAGCTAGCGAGCTCAGAAAAGCAGAGGCGGGGGCAGAGAATGTAGCTCCCATGTGTGCAGGGGACAGGAGAGCTGAGACGGGGCTGAGAGCTGGGACTGCCCGATGGGAGGCTAAGAGCTCCCAGAGAGCTCAGGTGCAGCTGCCAGGTGACCCCGCCAGCGTGCTGAGGAAAGGGAGGCGGCAGAGGCTCTGAGCCGGAGAGGCCGGGAGGCTGCAGCTCTAAGGGAGACTGTGAGTGCCGTTCAGATGTGAGCGGTGCGTCTGGGGGCGGCGTGCGGCTGCTCAGGTAACAGCTGTGGGCACAGAGACTGGTGCTGCTGTGTGGGAAAGACGTCCATGTTCGCCAGCCGCTGTCCGGCTGCCTGCCCGTATGGACATGCTGGGAGGACGGTTCTGTGTGGTGGCCATGTGGCCACTGGCTTCTGCAATGAAGACTCATCCTTATACACCCACAGCCTCTCATGGCTTCTCCGTCTGTCCCACCGCCGAGAACTGACCTGTGTCTGGTGAGCAGAGGATAAAGGAGGAGCTCGCACTAAGTTCCCAGCAGTTAGTACAGTGGGCAGGTTCGAGAAGGACCGGGCCTGGCGCAGTCGGAAGGAGAATTTATAAGAATACCCGGACTCAGAACAACTCAGGAGCAGCGCTGAGCAGGGCGCCAGCGTGCTCTGACACCGATGAAATGGGATTGTAAAGTAGACATCTGTCCCTGAACGCCCATGTTGTTTTTAGGATACCTTTACCTTACATGGCTCTTCATGGTGTATAATTTGGAGTTATGGTTTTGCATCTTATTTGAATTTTTCATAGAAGAGAAATACAAATTTCTTCAAACTAGTTGCCACAGAAAAAGCAAATGTTCAGGTTGCCCCATAGTCTTGTCCTAAAATGCAGTGTTTCTCAGATTTTCAGGAGTCTATGATGGCTGGGAGCCCACGGTGATTCTCTTTATTCAGAGCAACATGGAGCACAGACAAGGCATCAGGGTCTTAGACAACGTCTCTCCGTCCCCGCGAGGACCCGGCGGAGACGTGGCCAACGCGCAGTGAACTCGCTGGATTGGAGTGGAAGTTAACGAGGCTCAGCACCGGGACATCTCCGTGGTTTGGGCAGGACCCTTTCCTTGCTCTTGTTCTTGACAAGATAGTCTCAGGAGAAGGCAGGTGCAGACGCCGCAGCCGCGCGAAGGCAAAGCCCAGGAGCTCAGAGTGTTTGTAAATACACCTCTCCCTCCTCCGGTGCCATGCTGACCTCTTGCCAAAAGAGAAGTCCTCCCAGTGCTGGCTTTTCCGGGTGGGACCCTGTAGCCCTGGAGCCGGGTCCATGGTAGTTGATTCTCAGTCAGTACGCGTGGAATCAATGAGTTATTTACAAGAGCAGTGACATATGTAAAGGGACTTGATGCTTGTCCCTGGCTGCAAAGGGAGCCCGAAGAGTGTGTTGTTCCTTGAGAAGAAATGACAGGGAAGAGATATTATTTGACCACAATCCCAGGAGGCTGTTCATTCAAAGGGGGGCAGCCTTCTCTGTGGATCGCCCTTTGGATGGTCCACAGCGTCAGCAGGACATTTTATTTTAATAAAAGGAGATATTTTCTAACCCAGTAGAGTAAATATTGCATAGCTGCCTTATGCAATGAATTACTTATGTCAATGTCATTCAAGGACAGTCCCCAGATCAAACATTGTCATTCACTTTACGTGTTGGCTGGTGGACAAACGTGGCCTTTTCTGCTTTACATTCCTGAAATTGTATGACTACACTAGTCTTACAACATCCACCTACCACCATCAACACACCAAGCAGGTATGGGTTTTATAAACCAACAGCAGTGTTTCAATTAAACTCTACTTTTTGGAGTCATATGTATTTATGAAAACACTTTTTATATTTTCAGAATTTCTCTACCATCCTAGTTACTGAAATTATATCTGTGCTGTTGAACTAGTATGTGAAACCTGAGCATGGTGCGACTGTCTAGAATCCTGGAGGACCAAGAAGCAAGCTGAAAGGACAGCGTGGCAAAGCCAGCCACTGCATCCAGGACAGTGGGAGCTGAGTGTCACTGTGAAACGCTATCAGGTGGCTGCCCTGATGAGGACGTGGCTGTGGATGGCTGTGTTAGTTCTGGGGAGGCTCTTCATTAGTTGATGGCCCTTCAGATTTTAAAAAAGTTTAATTATTTCTAAGAGCTTTATGTGCAAAAATTCTAAGAGTTCAAGTAAAAAGAAGCAACAACAGCATTAATTCACCCACTAGGAAATAAAAATATAATAATAACAATCCAATTTACTACATTATACCAACATATGTGCATAAAACAAAGTATTATTATTATTAATCCTCACCTGAGAATATTTGTAGAGAGAGTGGAAGGGAGGGGGGTGAGACAGAGAGAGAAACATCAATGTGAGAGAGACACATCAATTGGTTGCCTCCTGCACATGCCCTGATCAGGACTGGGAATGGAGCCCGCAACTGAGGTATGTGCCTTTGGCAGGATTTGAACCCAGGACTCTTTAGTCCAAGGGCTGATGCTCTATCCACTGAGCCAAACCAACCAGGGAAAAACAAAGTACTATTTTAAAATGTGAACAATTGTCTTGTAGCAACTATGTATTATTAAGGGTAAAAATGCAAAACACTACTATTTAGGTTGTATGATGTGTTGATTGACAAATATCAAAAATCATCCCCATAGTAAAAAATTTTATATACAGCAGACTTCAAATACTTTGCAATTGTTTTCCTGCAGAATTAAATAAATACAAATGAAATCTGACAGAATGTAATAGTTAGTTGTTATGTTTAGTTTTTAGATATAAAAAAAAGACTAACATCTGTTTTTAAATGAACAATGAGAATTTAGGAAGTATTTTTTAATAGCTTTTAAAAGCAAAGTGCCAGGCATAATAATGTTCTTGTTGATTATGTTATATCATACATAATCATAAAATATTTTATTGAAAA
Organism: Cnephaeus nilssonii; assembly: GCF_951640355.1. Taxonomy (NCBI): domain Eukaryota; kingdom Metazoa; phylum Chordata; class Mammalia; order Chiroptera; family Vespertilionidae; genus Cnephaeus; species Cnephaeus nilssonii. Next base: position 3,560,087 of record NC_137076.1, read on the forward strand.
TTTTATAAGATTTAAGAGCAGCTTATTGTATTTTTTCTTAATATAGGTATAAATTATATTGAGGGCAATGGTAATATTTAATACTAGAGGTCCAGTGCACAAATTCGTTCACAGGTGGGGTCCCTTGGCCTGCCTGGCGGTCAGGTCGTGGCCAATTTGGGGGGGCGGCGCGGCTGGCTGGGGGGAAGGGACAACAGGAGGTTGGCCAGCTGGCCACGGAAGGTTGGCTGTAGGAGCACACTGACCACCAGGGGGCAGCTCCTGCACTGAGCATCTGCCCCCTGGTGGTCAGTGCACATCATAGCAACCAGTCTACCTGTCATTTGGTCATTCAGTTGTTCCATCGCTTAGGCTTTTATATATAGAGATATGCAGTCATCTAAACTGCAACACAAGTGCATGCATTGATTTTTTATTGATCTATTTTTGTTTTTTATTGATTTTTTTTATATAGAGAGAGGAATTCTGAGGGAGAGGGAGAGAAACATCTATGTGAGAAAGAAACATCTATCAGCTGCCTTATGCACCCACACTGACCAGGGCGTGTGCCCTGACTGAGAACCAAACCGGGACCTTTGGTACATGGGACAATGCTCAACCAACTGAGGCACACTGACCAGGGCTGCATTCACTGAGTTTTAATTGGCCTCAACATTAACTTGTGCACGATAGAAGAAACCACACTTGTAAAGAATGTTCTCTGTGCAAAGGCATGGATATTGAATGACTAACTTTCATAATGGCCACCAAATTTCCTCATTTTCACTCTCAAATTTAAGAAGGGCTTTCTAGCTTATTAATTTTTAAATTTAAAAATCTATATATTTTAGCATGTTTTACATATTTGTGTGTTTATACATTTAATTATCACTTTACAGGTTTCAGTAACATAAACTTACTTCCAATGGGAATATTTGCACATCATTTACAGCATTTTCTCTGTTTAGTGTTCTGGTTCATTTCCCTAGTATTGTTAACAAGGGGAAAATCTTTTTAACTCATACAATCAATTCGTGTATTCAGTTTTAGACAAAATGATTGCTAGGTCAACAAAGAACGCTCCTGTGTTATATCAGTGAAGTTTGTTCTGCACAAGAGCTTTTGAAACTGAATTACTGTATGTGCATTGAGAAATGAGTGGGTGTGTGTTATGACCAAGTATTTTAAAAGAAATTAAATAATATGTGACATCGGGCTACCCTGAGAATAGTTCCATTCTCACGTATGTAAACACATACCACTCATGTAAAAAAGGGTGATTTTAAAATAATTTATTTTCAAGAACCATATTAACTACTTAATTGCTCTAAAGGGGGCTCTATTTCAATTTATTTTATTTCTAGGTTTAAATTTTTGAACTACATTAATTTATTAAAATTATTTTCTGTAGCATTCTGTCTAAATATAAGACACGTAAAATAGGAATAATACACTTGTGATTTGTTATCTCTAAAATTCTCATTTTTATTGTGGGCACTATCACAGATGTCCCCATTTTCTCCCCTTCACCACCTCCATCGGCCCTGTCCCCTTCCCTCTGGCCATCCCCACACTGCTGTCTGTGTCTGTGGGTTATGCATATATGGTCTTTGGCTAATCCTGTCACCTTCTTTCATCCAGTACCCCCCGACCACCTCCCCTCATCTGTTCCATGTGTCCATGCCTCTGTTTATCAGCTTATTCTGTTCATTAGCTTCTACATATAAGTGAGATTGTATGGTATTTGTCTTTCTCTGACTGGCTTATTCCACTTAGTTTGATAATCCCCAGGCCCATCCAGACTGTCACAAAAGGTAAGAGGTCCTTCTTTTTGCAGCTGCATAGTGTTCCATGGCATAACTGTACCACAGCCTCTATATCCACTCGTCTACTGATGGGCACTGGGGGCTGTTTTCAGATCTTGGCTATGGTAGCAGAGAGTCCAGAAATCAGCCCAGGCCTATGTAGTCAGTGAACATTTGACAAAGGAGGCAAGCGCATGCAGTGGGTTAAAGACAGTCTCTTCAATAAACGGTGTAGGAAGAATTGGACAGGTACATGCACCGCTGTAACTAGACCACTGACTTACACCATGCATGAGAATAAACTCAAAATGGATAAAAGACTTCAGTGTAAGTCGAGAAACCATAAACATCCTAGAAGAAACCATAGGCAGCAAAACCTCACACATCTCTCATAGCAATATTTTTTGCCAATATGTCTCCTAGGGCAAGAGAAATAAAGGAAAAAAATAAACAACGGGACCACATCAAACTAAAAAGCTTCTGCACAGAAAAAGAAACCATCAACAAAGTGAAAATGGAGCCTGATGTGTGGGAGAACATATTCACTAATGATACATCTGATAAGGGGTTAATTTCCAAAATATATAAAGAACTCATACAACTCAACACCAGGAAGACAAGCAACCCAATTAAAAAACGGGCAGAGGACCTGAATAGACACCTGTTCCTAGAGCACATAAAAGAGCTCTATTTAATACCTTACCATATCTGAGTATCTTATTTGAAGCACTAATGATACTGGTTGTGATGTTTAATATGCTGTTAGTATCTTCTAAGAGATATAGTAACTACTTATTCTTTATTGTAATCATGTCATATATTATGATAATAACTTCAGGTAGTAATTGAAAGAACATATAATTTTAATTTATATATAAATTTGGCATAGTTATCTAATTATAATATTTTACACTCACTAAAGTATAGGTATTTCTTTCACTTGCAATTAATTCGTTTTTGCTGTCTCATTAAAATTCTAAACCCTGTAAGGATCTTTTGCTTAAAGGCTAAATTATATTTCACTGGATATATTAGCAGTCTAATGAGTTCCAAGGCAAACGCTAGCACTTTGTTTGAAGAATAAAAAGAATTGATGCTGCTATGAATTAAATCCTTCTCTTTTTTACAAGTTTTTGCATTAAAACCTGCTTAATTTTTATTTACTAGTGAACACATTTAATAGTCAAATATATATTTACATATAAATTTATACCTTATATATAAATACATATTTCTGTATTGCCATAAATATTTTTCTCATATTCTTTATTAACTAAAAAAAGTTAGTTTTTAAATAACTGACATGAGGTTAGTGAACTAAAAAACTGACATGATTGGTGAATCCATTTCCATGAACAATGTTTAGTTAGCCAACCATTGCTGGATCTCTTCCAAAATTCAATGCATAACATCGAAACTTTGTGACTTACTTGGAGACTAGAAAAATCACTTGGTCATTTTTTATATATTTTTATTGATTTCAGAGAGGAAGGGAGAGGAAGAGAGAGATAGAAACATCAATGATGAGAGAGAATCATTGATCGGCTGCCTCCTGCACGTCTGACTGAGTCTGCAACCCAGGCATGTGCCCTTGACTGGAACCAAACCCGGGACCCTTCAGTCCTCAGGCCGACACTCTATCCACTGAGCTAAACCAGTGAGGGCCATTTTTTAACCTTTCTCTAAATTTTGAAATGTCTTCCTTGGAGTTGTCTGGCCTTGGAAGTCCTACCATCGAGCAATGCGCTCCCACATCCTAGTGCGTTGGTTTCTAGCTCTTTCTCCCTGTGACTCTCACCCGGGTGCATATGGAAACGGTGACAGCCCTTCTCTCCCCAGGCCTCACTGTTTGTCCTGTTCTCCCAACAAGACCTCAGGCTCCTTCTCCAGGAGTTTAACTGCGTCTTTGTCATTTCCAACCTGTTGTGCCATCGACTGCTCACCTTCCCGCTGCCGGCTTCATCTCACTCCAACCTGGGCTCCTCAAACACATGAGCGCTACACCGGGGTCTCTCCACCCTTTTAAACTCACCCCCCCCCCCCGCACCCCCAAGAAACACCGTTCGACATTGTACTTCCTAATCTTGCTTCGCATCGTAGGTCTATCTGTGCCTGTTAAATACACAGGAGCAAGATTTTTTTCACCCAAAGAACCTACTTAGTCTCGTTGGAGTTGCTATCACCCGCTTTGCACACGGCAGATTTAGCTTTGCCCATTCCAACTTTACATAAATGGAGTCATATCGTCTTCACTTTCCTTTTTAATCTCTTTCATTCACTCGTCATATTTGGCATCTGTGAGTTGTGACACCGAAGCCCTTTCTGCATGATGACTGGAAGGAGCCAGTTATTCCGTTAGAATTAACTATTGTCTCGTGGGTGTTCTATGCATGAGTGGAGATGAGATCAAACTCTTGCCATTATTGGTGCGAATCATGTTGAAAAGTGGTCAATAATATATTAGCATTAATGTCAACGTTTTGCTTATATTATAAGAAATTTTAGGGATTACGGAATCCCTAAACGAAAGTTTAATCCTTTAAGTTCAAGTGTCAGAACACGTTTCTGTAGCTGGCCAGATAGCAGGTAGCTCAGCTTTTTGGGTCATTGGACTTCATTTCTGCCATTGTCATGAGAAAGCAGCCAGAGACCGTGGGGAAACTGGCCGGGGCGGCTGTGTTCCAATAAAACTTTATTTGTAAATGTCAGGTGTGCCCACTAGACTGACATTTCCCAGCACTGTTTTAATCAGGAGCCGAGAATAACAAAATGGTAGTGGCCTTCAATGATGGCACTGTGCTAATGCATTGAAGCTTTTCTGAAGAAGAAAACATTTCATCCAATTTGAATTCTTCTTGATGTATCTCTGTATTTATTCATTATATGAAGATTTTTCAGACAGCTGCTAGTTCTCAGACACCGGCTAGAATATGTGAATACAAAAAATGTGTGTACTTAGATATCTTACTACTATTAGCAAATTGTTGTCCTTTTCAGAATTGAGACTCTATTGATATTTGTTGCAAATAAACTCCCTCTAAATAAAAATAACTGACAAAAAGGTTGCAAGCATTTTCTCACTTTACAAAATGTTTTTTTTTTTAAGTCACATATTTCTTTATTTTTAATCCTCACCCGAGAATATTTTTCCATTGTTTTTTATGGAGAGTGGAAGAGAGAGGGAAAGACAGAGACAACATCCTTATGAGAGAAACACAACAATTGGTTGCTTCCTGCACGAGCCCCGACTAGGACCTGGGCCGGGGAGGAGCCTGCAACCAACGTACGTGCCCTTGACTGAATCGAACTGGGACCCTTAGGTCTGCAGGCCGATGCACTATCCACTGAGGCAAACCAGCCAGGGCAAAGGCAGATATTTCAATAACGTCAAAATAAAATTAATATTTAAATCTCCCCTGACAGTTCGTACCAGTTCCCCACTGTAATCATGGGAACCAGCTTATTACTTGCATATATTTTGACAGATTATTTCTGAGATTTCCTAACAATGACCAAACAAGGAAAATCATTGCTTACAAAGAAAGGAGGTAGGACGTGGCTTTCCCAATCAGTCCCTCATTAGTGACTGTGCCGGGGTTGTAGCCAGCGCGTTGAAAGAAAGGTGAATGCCACAAGCATAGAGACCTCTAAATTAACAAGCAAACTTGCATGAATTAGACACAATAACATGCAAATTTCCATCACTGTTATCCATAAAGCAACGGCAAAGGAAGGTGGCTGAAATGGGAAACGGTGAAATGTGAATAAAAATGCACTTATTACCGCCTGCCAAGCTGACATGAGCCGAGTGCTGGGTTCTGTTCCTTGGAGAGGGTGGCATCTTTGAATGTCCGTGCCAAGCCCCACCCAGCAGGCCTCGGATGAAGCTCCCCACTCAATGGGAAATGTGATATTTTACGTATTTGCAGAAAAAGAGCTTTGAGTTAAAAAAATAGTGGACTGACATTTCCAAGACTTAAAAAAAGTACAAAACATTGATTTTTATTGCAGAGTGCATTTTTTTAAGACATTGATTTCCAGTTTTTTCAAAAGATGGTCTTTTCATAATTTGACAAGTTTGTTTTCTTATCTAGGCTTCCTCAGCCCAGAAATGGCTCATTGTTCTACCAAACACTTGGGCGGTTCTTCACAGGAAGCTTTAATGGCAAAATACCCAAACCAAACGATGGGAAGATTAAATGAATGATGTCGCAGACAGTTAATGAAGGTTTGCGCTCAGCAAGCTTGAGAGTTTTGTCCCATTATTGGAATATTAAAATTAGGAATTCGCTCAAAAGACTAAGGAAGGGATGTGCATGGACCCCAATTTTGTTTTTATTCTTCTTGTGACTATAACCTGTCAGAAACAGCTGAATTTTCCAGGAAGACTCAGAGGCACTCCCTACGCCTCCCGCCCCCTGACCTTGCGTGACGAGGAGGGGAGTTGGGAGTGTGGGCTGATGGAGCCCAGGCAGCCAATGATGCTGCGGCCCAGTCCTGCCCTCAGTGGGGCCTGGGAGGCTGTGGAAACTGCCTCTCTTCCCTTGTTCCCACGTGGACAATGAAACTCTCTTAGCAGCTGGCAGAACCCTCCTGCCAGGTCCCTGAAAAATGACAAGCACCCCCCTCTGAAATGACCCACACAGGGATGTTCCAGGCGGAGTGGCAAGAACCCTTGTGAGGAGGCTGAGTGGGTGTGCCACCCTCACGTGATCCCCCTCCTGTCACTCACACCGCCTCAGGGCAACCCTGGGGTACGATCACAGCTAAGAGCAAATGAGTGGGATATAACCAAATGGTGCCCAACTGCACCTGTGGTGCTGAGGGTGTGGCATTTACTGGGGGGATCGATGTGGCCCCTGGATATTGCAGACCCCACAAAAGCCTTCAGGACCAAGGGGAGCAAATGCAGTTCTTCGAAGGCATTGTAATAGACGGGAGATGGGCTGTTTTTCTTTAGCCTAAGGTTTTCAGGTTTTTTACCTGATTCCTTATATATGTTTGTTAAAATATATATATACTAGTGGCCCAGTGCACGGAATTCATTCACATTAAAAGGGAATTAATTAGAGGAAATATTTTAATATTGCTATTTGCCCTTTCTCTATAACAGAAGTGTCAGAGATGAAAGAAAATTAGTAAAATGTATATAAAATCTCCCTCCTGTCAGAGTCTGGGGCATGCCGCAGGACCCAGAGTCAAGTCCCTGCACCCACGTGCGCCTTAAAATCATGCGAGACCCAGACCTGGCTGGCCCCATCCCCGTCAAGCCCCTCAGGGCGGGGATGCAGCCTCAGGTCCCTCGTCAAGCCCTGCTGGGTGGGGGGGTCACAGCCTCGGGTCCCCCAGCCCCGACACCAGGGCAGGGGGCATGGCCTCAGGTCCCGCAGCCTGGCCTCAGGTCTCCCAGCACGAGGGCATGATGATCATTTGCATATTAGCTCTTTATTATATAGGATGTGTGTGTGTGTGTGTGTGTGTGTGTGCATCCTATATAATAAAAGCCCACCAACCAAATAGGAGAATGACGAGAATGACTGGTTGGCCAGTTGCTATGATGCACACTGACCACCAGGGGCAGACACTCAACGCAGGAGCTGCCTCCTGGTGGTCAGTGCGCTCCCACAGTGGGAGTGCTGCTCAGCTGACTGGGATGAGTAGCTGCTACCACAGCGGGAGCGGGTCCACAGCCCCTCAGCTGACCCAGGGCGGGCTGATCCCCGCAGGCCACGCCCCCACCAGTGCATAAATCCTGTGCACCAGGCCTCTAGTACATATATATATAGACAGAGAGAGAGAGATTACACTGTAAACTTAATTGGCTTTGCTTCCTCAGACAATGGGATAATATGAAAGTGTTTAAAATAGAATTTGCCCTTTGAAATCACTAGAGCATGTGAAGAAAATTCAGTTTATTTTCCAGCCCATGTATTCAATTTCGACAGCGCTTTCCAAATGTTCCATATTCTGGAGGTGTTTTTACTCTATTCCCATGAGGCTTTCTTAGTCTCGCCTCCCTTTATTATTTTTTAATATATTTTTATTGATTTTAGAGAGGAAGGGAGAGATAGAAAGAAACATCAATGATGAGAAAGAATCATTGATCGGCTGCCTCCTGCATGCCCCACACTGGGGATCAAGCCCGCAACCTAGGCATGTGCCCTGACTGGAATCAAACCCGGGACCCTTCAGTTCACAGGCTTAAAAAAAAATAGATGGCAACCTAATGCATAGGTCAACCTTTCTTACTAGTGAGCTATCACTTTATATCTATCCATTTGATGGTTGTCTCAACTAGCACAGACCCTCACTAGTGAGAGACACAGCTCTAAAGACAGCTTATAGCATGCATGAAAAACAAGTTAAATATCCCACCTTGAAATTCATTCCCATAAGTAGGGTGGTTTACATCAATTTGTATTTACATTTTAAAAGAAGGAGTAAAGAAAATACGGATAGTTTTATTTTGCATTTCAATGTATAATTGGCATGTTGACACATCCTTGTATGCTAGGAATTTATGTCTAAACATAAAGAGGAAGCTTGGTGGAATAGTTTATGCAAATGCTAGTAAAGGTAATGACTAATAATGCCTAACAATCAGTTCAAATATTTAGGTAATGTCTGACTTATTAGAGCAGAAAGTTTCGAATCAAGGTTTTAACTTTTTTTTTTGTTAATCCTCACCCAAGGATATTTTCCCCTTGAATTTTAGAGAGAGTGGGAGGGAGAGGGAGAGACACACAGAGAGAAACATCTGGGTGAGAAAGATACATCCATTTTTTGCCTCCACACGTGCCCTGACCAGGGACCAGGATGGTGCCTGCAACTGGGGCATGTGCCCCTGCCCGGAATCGAACCTGGGACCCTTCAGTCTTCGGGCTGATGCTCTATCCACCGAGCCAAGTAGCTAGAGCAAGGTTTTGACCTTTTAACATAATAATCAACTCTAACTTATTATGTCAGATTCCAAAAGTTCAGTCTTCCAGTCACTTTAAACAATTTATAGATGCAGATTTATATACAAGTTATAAAATAATATTAATGATTAGTGCAAAGATCAAATAATTTACTAAATAGTATCCTACTAACTGTACTCAATATATATTTCAAAGTTTTGTTTGCTCAAAAGGTTAGAATATATGACTTATTTGTTACTACAAAGGCATACATTTAAAAATAAGATAACCTAATGCTATGAGGGGGTAGAAAATACTTTAGGGAAATCATCTGAAATGCCTAAAATAAATAAATAGCCTAAAACATAAGTTATTTACAGTTATTTACAAGAAGATGTAAGAAGAATCAACTGAGACCTATTGAAGGGAGTTGCCACGGGGATACAGAAACTGTTTTGGAGAGGACTTGAATTAATTTTTGTTACAATGTAACAATTATCACACACTGAGTGGCTTAAACAACACCCTTGATTACAATTTTCTGAGATCAGAATTCTGTTCACGGCATAGTTGGGTTCTCTGCTCAGTCCCCAAGGCTGCAGTCAAGGTCACCCCTAGGCTGAATTCCCATTGGCCCCCAGGCCCTGACCTCTAAACCATCCAGGTTGTTGGCAGAATTCAGGTCCTTGTGGCTGCAGGACTGCAAACCCTGTTTCCCTGTGGCTCTTGGCCAGGGGTTGCTCATGGTGACAAGTCCCATAAGTATGGTGGTAGTGAAGGTACATCCTTTCCACGGTAACAGTGGGCTCCGGGCCCAAATGGAAGTTTTTTGTGAAAGACAACTGCCCTCAACCACTTCTGTCAGACACTGAGTGGGCTTGAAAATTAGCTTTTGCTGCAGATTTGATGATGTTCTTGAAATACGTTCAACCTAAAATTGCAGGCCAAAAAGTGCGGATATGCCAAACGCATGCCTCTCTAATGCCATTTAGATGAAAACTGACGTTTGAAGCACCAGGAATGTCCGACTGCTTTACGCACTTGCCACCCAATCCCAGTTTGAGAGAAAAATGAGGTCCCATCCTCCTCGCCCCCGATTGGCAGCAGATCTGTTTCTCTGAGCTCAAGCTCCAATTCTCGCAGCTTTTTCAGAGCCTCGTGCAAGTACAAAGGGAATTACCATCTTTCAAAATGCATTTAAGGGGCCTGCAGTTGGAGGTGATTAATCTGAAACATCGCAGTGTGCAAAGAAGCACATGGCGATAGAGAATCTAAGAATCAGCGAGTGCCTGCAGGGCACGAGGAGTGCCGCGGCAATTGTGAGCTCCCTGACTGATGTCAGCATGGACAGTGCCAGCTTGTGAAAGACATTTCCCAAGATGGAATAGGAACACACCTCATCCCGCATCGTCATTGACAGCGGGGCATCCGGAGTATTTGTGGTGAACGGGAGCCGAATTGTAATGGCATGAGAGGTTCCCCGGTTTGGGTTGGCGAGGACAGCCAAACAAGGTGCCACCAACTGGTGACTTTGCACAGCGGTTTAGGGTCTCCAGTTCTGGGACTGGAAGTTTGGGGCCCAGTGTTTGCCGGGTTGGTCCTGTAGGAGCCCAGAGGGAGAATGCTCCTCGCTGTGGCCGCCGACAGCTGTGGCCCCTCCACTATTGCACGCTGACGCCACCCCCTCTCCCACGGATGGCCACGAGCACGAGCCTTCTCCCTGGGCGTGTCTATCTCCAAAGCTTCCCTTGGGTGAGGGCAGCATTCCCTCCGGGCCAGGCTCCAGGGAGCGCGTTTAGCTGATGACTTCTGGAGAGATGCTACCCTCCAATGAGATCACAGGTCAGGTATCGATGTTAGGGCCTCACCATTGGAACTTTTGGGGGACACAATCCAACCCCCAGCTCCTTCTCCAAAAAAAGAACTTCCCTCTAGTTCGTGGAGCTGCAGCACACAGCTGATCTGGATGATGAAGGTGCTGCTTCTATGCAGCTGACACACTAGTGTGTACACATTAGCGCTAGCCCCTCGCCCCGCTCGCTCTGGGAGTCGTATTCTGGTGACTGTTTCCGTTTATCCACATTTGCAGGAGAGAAATGCCCGCCTGGCAAGGCTTTGCGGAGAAGGCATGGTAGGCTTGCTGTTCCCCTATGTTCCTCATGTTCTCAGATTTGAACTAAGTTCCAGTTCCCAACGCCTATCCTTGGGGTTTGTGATTCTGAAGATTTTCTTGGGTTCTTATACATACATTGCATCCACAATTAGTTTTCAAAAACATTATTTTTCCCAAATATGTCATTCTGGAAAGAGCAAAAACTATGGAGACCATACAAGGACTCGTGGTTTCCAGGAGCCGGGGCAAGGGGCTGGGGGCCGGGGAGGAGGGGGGGGGGCGGGGGCGGGGGGGGAGGGGCTTGAGAGGGATGCATAGGCGGGGCATGGGGAGTTTTAGGGCAGTGAAACCACATTGTACAAAACCAGAGTGATGGACCCATGTCATCGTGCGTTTACCCAAACCCATAGCATGTACAGCAGCGAGCGTGACTAGTAGGGTAGACTGGGCCTTGGGAGATAACGACTTGTCAATGCAGGTCCATCATGTGACCAAGGGTCCATCTGGTGGGGATGCTGATGATGGAGGAGGCTGTGCAGGTGCCTGGGCAGGAGGTTTGGGGCCACTGTGTACCTTCCCTTCAGTTTTCTTGTGAACCTAAAGCTGCTCTAGTTTTTTACATGAGTAAAAAATGCATTTCTTTTTTTAAAATATATATTTATTGATTTCAGAGAGGAAGGGAGAGCGAGAGAGAGAAATATCAATGATCGAATCTGTGACCCTTCAGTCTGCAGGCCACTGCTCTATCCACTGAGCCAAACCAGCTAGGGTTATCATTCACTCTTCTAGTATTGCTAGTCAAGAGAAATAAACATATTCTTTCATCGAAAAAAAATGTTTTTCAAAGAATGAAGATGAAAAATGCACATACCAAGTCCCATATAGAGTGCAAATGCCATGATCATTTGGAGGGATTCTGAGCTAGAAATGGAAAGTCTTCAAAGGAATCTAATGGGTCCATACGTTCTCAAAGGAGAGAGAGAGAGAGAGAGAGAGAGAGAGAGAGAGAGAGAGAGAGAGAGAGAGAGAGAATATGTGCAGATATAATTTTAAAACATAGCTCAGTTTTGCTCTGTGCGAGTGATAAACACTGCACAACGATTCGACCATGATCTCTAAGCTCTCTCTACCCTCAGGGAAATGAATTCTTAACCAAGTAGCAATAAAAATGGAAGGACTGTAAGAGTGCATTTTTTAGCTGACAGATTTTAATTTTGGAAATTTTAGATTATGGGGAACTTATGTAGATATGGCAGAGGATCCTCATGTGATCCCGCCCCCCCCCCCCCACACACACACACACAGAGTGTCCCCTGTTACTAACTTTTTGTGTTAGCACGATGCAGCTGATCCTATTAAGGAACCAATGTTGATAAATGATTAACTAATTCCAGTGCTTGCATTAAGGTTCACTCTTCCTGTTGTACAGGTCTGTGGGTTTGATTTATGCAAAATGCCAGGCAGCTACCACTGTGGTATCACACAGAAAAGTTTTACCACCTCAAGCACCCCCTGTGCTTCCCCCATGCACCCCTCCCCTGCCCCAACCCCTGGGACCCCAGATCTGTTTCTTGTTGCTCTAGTTTGCCTTTTCCAGACCTTAGCTTCTTGGGGTCGCGCAGTGAGTAGCATCTCAGGTTGGCCTCTTCCAGGTAACAACTCATTTCATAGTCCTTGTCTTTTGTGGCTTGAGACCTCACTTAAAAAATACATTTTATTGATTTCAGAGAGGAAGGAAGAGGAGAGAGAGAGAGAGAGAGAGAGAGAGAGAGAGAGAGAGAGAGAGAGAGAAATATCAATGATGAGAGAGGAACATCTCTGATCGGCTGTCTCCTGAATACCCCCTATTGGGGATCAAGCCTGCAACCCAGGCATGTGCCCTTGATGAGAATTGAACCTGGGACCCTTCAGTCTATAGGCCAAACCTCTATCCACTGAGCCACACCAGTCAGGGCTAAGTGATAGTGTTTCAAAAACAACTGGCAAGTCTTTGCCTAGGAATATAAACATGGCTACAATCATTACCTGAGTACAATGTAATATTTCCCCTCCCTACAGTCCAGTTCTTTTTCACTCTCTGAGGAGTGAACTGCTCATATTCCATAATCGATCCCCACCTTTTGCTAGAACTCTGTGGTCATCCGTGGCCAAATCATCTTTGCACAGACAACCCTGAGTCCAAATCCTGTTCCTCTCCCACGGAGATGCGCCGGGGCCAGACCCCACCCGACCCCCATGTCCTCCTCCTCTGCTCCCCATCACCATTCTCAGCAGAGGGATCACGTGAGTTTCATGTCTACTGTTGTCATTTAATAATTCATCAGCTTGAGCTTAATTAATTTGCTCATTATCGGAATAATAGTTCAGTACATTATCGCATACGCTAATTGGCGGGCTCATATTTTCACAAGATCGCAGAAGTTTAATTCGTATCTCTTGTATTATGAATACACTAGAGGCCCGGTGTACGAAGATCCGTGCAAGAGCAGGCCTTCCTTCCCCTGGCTGCCGGCACCGGCTTCCCTCCGGCACCCAGCACCTGGGCTGCTTCGCTCTGGCTGCCGCCGCCATCCACTGGGACCCAGGCTACTTTGCTCCTGCCACCGCCAGGCATCTGGGACCCAGCCGCTAGGAGCACAGCCCCACCCCGGTGTGTGTCCGCTGGGGCTGGGGGGCACGCAGTCCCCTTCCGCCCATCTGCGCGCTCAGCTCCTCCTGAGCGGCCCCGATGCCCAGCTAATTTACATGTTACCTGTTTATATATACAGACTAGAGGCCCAGTGCATGATTTAATCATGCACCTGGTGCACCAGCTGGCTGTCTGTCCGCTGGTGCACCAGGCCTTTCGAAAGCCTCCAGTGCAGCCATGGCACAGACACTGAGCAGATGCTGAGCTCGCGGCGCCACTGGCGCCGCAAGCTCAGCGTCCTGCCAGCCCAATCAGCTACCCCGGCCACCCTGAGTCCTGCCCCCTGTGCCTCCCACTGGCCCAATCTTGGGTGTAGCGGAGTGATGGTAATTTACATATTACCATTTTATTATGTAGGATGCTTTTGGAGAATTCAGATTCTAAAGAGCTATTCACTATAAAAATAAAGTCAACATAATGGCACTGATGGAGATACCATTTGCATGACAAAGCAGTGTTTCACAAACGTAATGAACTCCAATCACTAGCACCTGTGGAAACATTTACACGTGAGGGTGTCCCTCTCCTGTGTGCTTTGTATGCATGCAGCTGTGCAGTCTAATCAAGTCCATACTCCCCCAGGGGCGGGGTTTGAAGATGGGCGGGCGGCCTCCCAGCCATAACTGACCACCACACAGGGGAGCGCACGCGGAGGCATGACCCTCATCCATAAACACTACGAAACCAGTGCAGCCACACAGCAGGTGGCTGGGACCTGGCGCTGCCCCGGAGTGAGGAGCGTCACTACCATGAAGGTTTCCCCAACTTAGTGTGTAATCTTCACAGAAGAGGACTAGCTGTGCCTGGCACATGACAGCTCTCAAACACGTTAGCCATAGTCCACACTATTCCTGCAAGCTAAGCAATCTGGGGGGGCAGGGAGCCCTTCGGACGTCAGAACGGGCATTGGGAACCAGTGCTGGAGGCGCGGTAAGCGTTTGTGGGGGCAGCCGACCCTGAGGTGAGAGATGCGGTCATTGCCGCGGGAATGTGCGAAAGGCTGAGACGTCCTGTGCTATTTTTAATTCGGACGAGTGTCTTCATTAGAATTATGTTTTAGGACTTTAAATCGGATGCTGCTCTGGGAGGAGAGACAGGAACTATGAGATGACCGCGCACGGCGATTTCCACATTAGTCCCGGTGAAAGCAATGTGTCTGCTGATAATGGAGAGACGATGCCCAGAGAAATGGTGTGGAAGAAATGTACCACACAGAGGCTGGGCCGTAGGAGGAAAGGACACGTGCACACACATGTGCACACACACGTGCACACACGTGCGCACACACAAATGCACACACACACACACAAACTAAGCCGATCCAGAGTTGATTAAATAGTGAATAATGGAAAGAGATGTTTCTAAGAAAAAAAATGGGTGTACAGAACATCCATTATTTATTCCTTCTTAGGGGTAATCTCCAAACTGAAGCTATTTTTCTATGACATCTCTTTTATAATGTTTTATGCTTCAGATAATTACACTCACCCAATGGTCCACGTACACAGGTGCCCTGTGGCATCTGCTAGGAGAGCGCCAGGAGTGAGTGAGCACGCGGGCGCCGGGGTCTCTGTGTGCTCAGACTCATCCCTCGGTAAACGATGTCACTAATTTCGTTTCAAGTGCATTGTTTAAAATGTGCATTTCACTGCCTTCTCTCTGTCCGGGACTCTGTGCTCTGTCTACAATGTCCTTCAGCAATTCCGTTTGGATGTCACAGACACAGAGCCGAGTGAGAAGTCACCCTGTTTATGCTCTCATCTCAGTTGCTCTCCCCATGATGTAGATGTAAGAGGCTCCGTGTCTCGAGCCAGAGCATTAAATTTACTTCTGACTCTTTCCCAATCTACAGCTGGCCCATGAACCCCATCCGCTCCACCTTCACATCCCACCGTGCACCCTCCTTCAAACCCCTTCACAACGCCTGCCAGGCCGTCACTGCGGCCAAAGGAGGTCACGCCAGTGCAGTCTTCCCCTTGTCTTCTTGTCTCCTGCAGTTTATTTCGCACAAAAGAGAAAATGTGTTTTTTAAACATATCGCATTCAAAGTATGTCAGCCCCTTCCTAAGACGCTTGTGGCTTCCGATAGCCATTGCATGCATGGAGGCATGTTTAATAGAAAAGACATTATGTTTTCATGTGGTCTGACTTTGATTTCAGTTTTCCAACTAAGATCCAACACATTCCAGAACATGGACAATGACATGACAACAGATAAGATATTTCTGAGGGTGTAAATACAACCACACAATCAAAGGAATCATCAATATGAGTTTGCAATACAAAGATTCATAAGAATCTTAAAATTCAAAATATACAGCAGAAAGAACAATGTTAAATATGTATAACCCAGACATTTTATATTAAACTAGAGGCCCGGCGCATGAAATTCGTGCAATGGTATGGTCCCTAGATCTAGCCTGCAATCGAGGCCATCATCCCTGGCTGCCTGAAGCTGGCTGCCCTTGCCGCCACACACCCCCAGTTCCCTGTTTGCCATCAGGCCATCAGAGGCTGCTGGCTGGGTGAAGGGACCGAGAAGTCAGCCGCTCCCACCCGCTCGCTGGCCCTGCCCCCGCTGCGGGTCACCCTCTGTGTGTGGGGTGACCAGCGGGACGGGGACCTGGGCCTGGTGCTGCCCACATACCCTGCCACCCACCCCTGGTTCCCTGTTCACCATTGGACAATCGAAGCCTGCTGGCTGGGGAAAGGGACCTAGAGGTGGTCAGTGTGCCTCATAGTGACTGATGAAGCAGTTGTTCTGGTCGTTCTGATATTAGGGTCAATTTGCATATCACCCTTTTATTATATAGGATACAGGCCTGGTGCGTGGGTGGGGACTGGCCGGCCTGCCCTGATGGGACCCCAGATCAGGGTGGGGGTCCCCGCTGGGAGGCAGGGCTGGCCAGGCAATGGTCATTCTGGTCTCTGGTCATTCTGGTCATTCCACAGTTTTGGTTGCTGGGCTTTTATTATATAGGACTAGAGGCCCAGTGCACAAAATTCATGCACTGGGGGGGGGGGGTCCCTCAGCCCAGCCTGCCCCCTCTCACAGTCTGGAGCCCTCAGGGGAGTGGGCTTAAACTGCAGTCTAGCTTCCCTCTGAGGGAGGTGACTGGGGATGGTGTCACCCCCATTACCCCGCTGCTGCAGCCACTACCAGCCGCCGCAGCCACCAAGGTGTTTTCATCAACACAGACTTCAGTCCCTTCACCATGAAAAAATGACAACTTTCTTTAGGCATATTCAAGATGTCTCTTTCATAGGATATGACAGTGGTCGGCAAACCACGGCTCGTAAGCCACATGCGGGTCTTTGGCCCCTTGAGTGTGGCTCTTCCACAAAATACCACATGCAGGTGCGCATATACAGTGCGATTGAAACTTCATGGCCCATTTGCAGAAGTCAGTTTTTGGCTCTCAAAAGAAATTTCAATCGTTGTACTGTTGATATTTGGCTCTGTTGACTAATGAGTATGCTGACCCCTGGGATATGACATTTCTTTCTTTCTTTCTTTTTTTTCTTTTTTTATCCTCACCTGAGGATATTTTTCCATTGATTTTTAGAGAGCATGGAAGAAAGAGGGAAAGACAGAGAGAATCATCAGTGTGAGAGGGACACTTCGATCGGTTGCCTCCTGCATGAGCCTGACCTGGGCCCTGGTCAGGGAGAAGCCTGAAACCTAGGATCGGAATTCAACCCGGACCCTGCGGTCCACAAGCTGAGGCTCTATCCACTGAGCCAAACTGGCTAGGGCAGGATATGACATTTCTTAGCCCCTCCAGCAGCAGACCTTCATTTTTTCCTCTAGGAGTGAGGTAGGAAAACACTAGATCACCTTCTTGGCTGCTTATTACCCGAGTGACCAAGAACACTGTGAGTGGTGTACAGGGAGCTTAGCCAATGAGCGGTCAGAAAAGGTGTTTCCTCTGCAGCTCACGGGCAGAGGCGGGACTGCTGGCTCACCGCGGCTGGCAGGCGCCCCGTCTCTGCTCTGGGCCTGCCCATGCCACCACAGTGGTGCGGGCAGGCACCCCTATCTCCGGGCCTGCACAAGCCACCACAGCATCCGTGGCTTGCCTCACCTTGCACACAGTCCCCTCCTGCCCACCTGCATGCGCAGCCTCCTCCTGAGCTGTCATGGAGTCCCAGTGTCCTGGACAATTTGCATATTACCTCTTTATATATATAGATGATTCCACAGTGGTATAAAAGTTCCACAAGAGTCTTTGGGCACAAATACATCTATACTAATAAAAGGGTAATATGCTAATTAGACCAGATGTCTTCCAAATGTCCTTCCTGACAAAGCCGGGCCTGGACAAAGCCAGCCCGGGTTCCAGGTGCCTGCGGCCAGCCAGAGGGAAGAAGCCCAGGGCCCAGGTGCCTGTGGCTGGCCGGAGGAGGGAAGCCTGGGTCTTGGGTGTGGGGGCCGAGGCAGAGGCGGTTAGGGGCAATCAGGCAGTCAGGAAGAGGGGTTAGGGGCAATCAGGCAGGCAGGCAGCTGAGCAGTTAGGAGCCAGTAGTCCCAGATTATGAGGGGGATGTCCAACTGCCAGTTTAGGCCTGATCTTGTAGGTGTGTGAGTGTGTGTGTGTGTGTTTGGGGGAATGCAGTTGAAAAGGAGAGACTGTTGTGTATGTGAACAGAATGGAGCTTTATTGAACTTCTCCTCAGAGAAAGTTTATTATTAACTTTCAGAGAGTGAAGCCCGGTGCACGCTGAGAACCGGGCTGGGTTTGAGATGTCCCCTACTTGGAAGCTGGCAAGCCAGCCGGCCAACTGCCCTAAATGCGGGCGGAGGACGGAGACCCCGCGTCAGAGGCAGGATGGTTCATGCTCGCTGCCGGCCACCAGCACCATCTCCGTGGCCACAGGGCTCCTGGCCCACCTGCGTCCCAGGGCGACCCGGAGAGGACCCGCCGGGGGCTCTGCACACAGTGGCTTGGGTTTCAGCAGCTAATTCCTTGCCCGGGGAACCGCCAGCCTATGGGACAGCTGCCAGCCAGGCTGTGTGGACGCACCGCCTGGAGGCACCTCTTTATTTCCTGGTCAGGAAACCACCCAGCCCTGTCCCTCCAGGAGGGCCCTACATGGTACACGCCACGCCTTGTGCTCTTCAAACACCCTTGGAACTGCAGGCGGGACCAAAGTTGTTATAACTCGAATGTCGTGGAGAACGGCCTTCCAACAACTCAAAACGTTTCTTCTTTCTTGACAGCCCCTGGAGAACATCTTGGTAGATGTTTCTAGGAAAGAACGAATCTGTAGTCTAAGCTACAATTCAAGTCATGTCGCCCCCTGGTGGCCACCACTGTTTGATGCGTTAATCACTACCTTGTTTGATAGAGTGCCAAGTGCGTGCCACAGAACAAGGCGCATCCTGGTGATTAAAAATGCATGTTTACATTTGCAGTGATAGGCCTACGGGAACAGAAAACCCAGTTTGCCGTGAAATAGACATTCTGTAGGAAAATGCTATGAAAGCATTTAGTTGACAGATTGCTTCTATAACCTTTGTTCTTGTTGGTGAGAAACATGTATATGGCAAGGATTCTAAAATCCGCAAACCTATATCCGTACACCCAATTAACATGAGCAAAACAGATTGGTTTGCATACTGAGTGGCGTGTTTATGCCCCGGCATTTCCTCCTCGACTGCTTCGCTGTAAATAATCATGCAAACAGCAGGGAGCCCTTTCTTGGTTTATGCAGAGAAACATGCTGGTTACGCAGAGAACACGGAAACATCTCAAGCAGTTTTCCATGTAAAATGTGCATGTTTAAAATCGTGTGTTTGGAAGGTTCAGTAAGTGGTTTTAATGACGAGACTGACTGTGGGAGAATTAGAGGGCAAGTTTCTGTGTGGATCCTCCCCTGTAGGATCAGGGACGCACCCTTCATATCCAGCCCACAAGTGAAAGCATTTTGAACTTTCTCTTATCATCCTAAAGTGTTCCAACTCTGTTACAAAATGTTTACATCTGTTTCTTAGAGATGGATAAGATATGGGGAAATAAAGTTCTCCCAAGCACAGTGCAATTACGTGGGCAGTATTGCTACAATCCTGGTGTCTGATGTAATGACTTCATTCCCATTTTCCCCACTGTTCAATGATGTCACTTATTGTCAAAGAAAAAATAAATCGGGCCCCGGATCCAACCCAGAATTTTACATTGCATTGAATGGTTTTTCTTTAATCTGATGGTTCCTCAGTCTTGCTTCTGATGCCATTGGTATTTGGGGGCATCCCTCCATGTACACTTGTCTGATGTTTCTTCGTGGTTATATGCAGGTTAGGAGTGGGGGCGGGCTACCAGAGGTGCGGAGTTTTGTCCCTTCTGAGCACAATCCCAGGAAGAACACGGTTCCTGTGTGCCCCCTTCCCGGGGGTCTTTTCCTCTTGGTTTAGATGGTGTCTGTCGGACTCCTACTCTGTCTTTCTACTTCTAAGTAGCACGTGTTGCGGGGAAGCTCGGTCTTGAAAGTGTAACCAAGAAGCTCATTACACAATTATCTGTGAAGATGCCAAGCCTTGTGCTGAGACGAGATGAAGAGGAATCTGAGACGAATGCAAGTGAGTCAGCATCTCTTCGAGAGAAAATGAGTTTGTTTTCTTTTGTTAGTCTCTTGCTGTCAAATAGATGGTAGGACATCAGCTTGATAAAAGAGGGGAGAGGATGTTGGAAATTGAATGAGAGAAAGTGGGTGTCCTGGACATTTTTGAGGTTCACTGACTAGGGAAACATTAGTCAGGCTGCCTAGCAGAAATAATCCACCCTATGAGATTCCTCTATTCACTTAGAACAAAAAGAGTGCGCATAGCTGATTTATTTTTTTCTCCAATCACATTCTTTTCTGTGGGTATAATAACGGAGTCTGAAATAATATTCTTTCCATCAGAGCTAGGAATGGGACAGTCGGGTATTAGAAATGTGGGGAGGGGCAAGAGAATCGTGCACCCCTGTCTCTATGCTGCGTGATGAGAAAGGGAGGGATAGAAAGGACAGGTGCAGCCAAGAGGGACAGGTGGTGGTGACAGTGAAGCTGATGTTCCAGGGCAGCAGTGGGATAATATCCAGAGAGAGAGAGCACTAGAGGACAAGATGAAGTAATGGTGGAAAATGTAAGAAGGTAGTCAGTACTTAAATGTTTTAAATAATGGCTTTGAAAGTGATACAGTTATTGACCAGATATACATATACATATGCCTAATATGCTAAGTGTCTGACCATTCAACCGTACGACCAGTCGCTATGATGGCCTGGAAATGTGCGTACACACACACACACACACACACACACACACACACACACACACATATATATATATATATATATATATATATACTAGAGTCCCGGTGCATGAAATTTGTGCACGGAGGGGGGATTCCCTCAACTCAGCCTGCACCCTCTCCAATTGGGGACCCCTTTTGGGATGTCCAACTTTCATTTTAGGCCTGATCCCAGGGATTGGGCCTAAACTGGCAGTCAGACATTCCTCTCACAATCTGGGACCACTGGCTCCTAACTGCTCATCTGCCAGCCTGATCACCCCTAACTGCCCTCTCCTGCAGGTCTGATGTCACCCCCAACTGCCCTCCTCTGCTGACCAATTTGGTTCTGATTGGTCGGTTTCAATGCCAGTCAGCATCAAAAGCTCTGCCTCCTAGGCAGCCATTGGCTCCCCACAGTACCCAGATTTGGTTCTCATTGGTCGGTTCCTATGCCAGTCAGCGTCAGAAGCTCCGCTTCCTAGGCAGCCATTGGTTCTCCACAGCACCCACCTTTGGTTCTCATTGGTCAGTTCCTATGCCAGTCAGCGTCAGAAGCTCTGCCTCCTAGGCAGCCATTGGTTCCCAACAGCACTCACCTTTGGTTCTCATTGGTTGGTTCCTATGCCAGTCAGCATCTCCAGACCTATCTCTGGGCCTGGTCAAAGAGGCGGGGCTTAACAACAGCCCTGGCAGAGGCTGGGAGAGAAAGAAAAGCCTGGCTGCTAGCAAAGCTTAGAAAGAGAGAGGTAAGTACACTGATCAACAGCTTTCACTGAGGCTGCAGATCAGACCCTGACTCACTTTCTGGGTCTCAGCCACCTGGGCAGTCAGTGTTGGGTCACCAGGCTGCAACTGGGCAACCCAGTACTGACTTCCAGATGGTCTGTGTTTGGTAGCAGGCTCAGCCCCTTCCCAAGCCTAGAGCCTCCACCCCAGGCTTTAAGCTTGGGAAGCACCCCCCCCCTCCCGCCCCTCTGATCACAGGCTTGGGAAGGGAGCCCACCCCCCTCCGATGGCCAGCTGGGAGTGACCTGGGTGCCGAGGAGGTACCCTGGACCAGGTATGTATGCAAATTAACCACCATCTTTGATGGGTTAATTTGTATACTCACTCTGATTGGCTGTGGGCATAGCGGAGGTACGGCCAATTTACATGTTTATCTATTATTAGGTAAGATAGAGAGAGGCCTGATGCATGAAATTCGTGCAAGAGTAGGCCTTCCTTCCCCCAGCTGCCTGCACCGGCTTCCCTCCAGCACCCAGGACCCGGGTTTCCCTCCAGCCACCAGCAGGCACCTGCAGCCCCAGCTTCATCCGGAAGGTCATCCAGAAGGCTTTTCCACCTGCCCCTGCTCCTGAGGGGTGATCAGGGCAGCAGCCACCGCTCACTCCCACTGAGAGCGTCGGCCCTGCTCACACCTGCTGCTGGCACGGGCCCCAATCGCTCTGTGCTATCAGCGGGTGAGAGCAGGGCCCATACCATCAGCGAGTGGGAATGGCTAAGGCAAGCGCGGGGCTGCTGGCAGACAGAGGACCGGGGGCCGTGGTGGGAGGGGCCAAAACCCGCCCCTGTGCCCACTGCAGCCTCTCGGCCCACAGTTCTTTTCAAGGTGCACAAATTCGTGCACTAGGCCCCTAGTAGATATATAATATAGATTGCATATGCACACACATACATATAGATACACACACATGCCCATTCACTATGGTGTGTCAGTGTGGTGGTATGAATCATTAGATGAGTGGGAATAGTCTAATGCCATTTTCCCCTTCCTCAGAGGAGAAGCAGTAAACCCTTAGCCTGGCCGTTCCTGAGAGGAGGAACGAGCAGCAAGGAGGAAACTACCCTCACTCACACACCCACAGCCTGTGGCCAACAGGATGGGCAACATACAGCCAACATTTTAGAGGTATTTTCTGTTTATTTTTGTTTTGCCGTTGTTTTCAGTATCAAATCCAAAAAGAAAAAAAAAATCATTGCCAAGACCAATATCAAGACGTTTACCCCAGGTTTTCCTCTAGGAGGTGGAGGGTTTCACGTCTTCCCTTCAAGCCTTTGATGGATGTTCTCTTAATTTTTGGGTGCGGTGTAAGATAAGGGCCCGGTCTCGTTTCTCGGCATGTGGCCATACAGTTTTCCCAGCATCACTTGCTGCGGAGACTGTAAATTTCCCATTGTGTCTATCTGCCTTTTTGTCAGATTGACTGACTGCATCCGGGCGGGTGATTCCTGGGCTCTCTGTTGTACCTCCAGGGGTGGACGTGTGGGTTTTGGTGCCAGCCCGCACTGTTCTGATTACTACAGCTTTATCCTATAGTTTGAACCAGGAAGTGTGACGCCTCAGGCTTCATTCCTCTTTCTCTAGTTTGCTTTGGCTATTTTTTGGGTCTTCTGTGGCTCCATATAAATTTTAGGATTTTTTTCTGTGAAAGATGCCATAGGAGCTTTGGCAGCATTCACACGGAATCTATAGGTCACGTTGGGTGGTGTAGGCATTTGAATTGCATGGAAGATAAAGGAAAACTTGCTGTTAGGAGACCTAGTTTGTAGTTTAGAAAAAGTTATAATTCAGACATATTAACTTTTTTAGGCCTCTTTTCTTTCACAGTGAAATAGACTTTAAAAAACACAGGTTTGAGTTCGAGAGCCTTTGGAGTTCTGGAACCACCTGCATCGGTGCCAACGGGGGATGCAAGAACCAGAGACTGGAACCCACAGCATCTGTGGAAGCAGAGCCTCCGACCTGCAGCCACCGAGCGCCCAGGGGGTCCCGCTGATGCCAGAATACAGTACTGAGCAAAATCACCTCAAAGTTTTCTTTAAAATATGTATCTAGAATCATATAATATGTAAATACGTGTAAGCCCATGTAAAATGTATTTTGTATATTATTATAACATCAAAATGGAATTTACTGTTAATTTTATTTACTGAATTTTATTTTTAGTTCTTACTAGTGGTCTAATATGTGGTCTAATAAATATATTCTAGAACTTTACTTTGCTGATCATTTTGATAATATGAGGTATATGTTAATAGAACAAGAAAATATATGTGCTATACAAATTTTATTGTTGGTTCTAAACCATAAATATGTCTCCAATATAAAATCAAATAACAGGAAGATGAAATACACACAAACTAAAGATCCCCCAGTGTTTTGTGGGGCACAATCTTAAAAATGAATTGGAATTGGTCTCTTTCATTTTTATTTTTCAAAAGAAAGGAATCAATATACAGATGATTTATCTTGGAAATGTACACTTGGAAGCGAAATAACTTTATGAATCCATGTCATCCCGATACATTTAATTTAAACAGCAGGAAGGCCTTTGTGAGAGAGGCCTAATGTGAGAGAGGGCGTGGCCTATGCCAGGCGTGAAGGAGTGAGGCTGAGACCGAGGGGAGCGTGCAGACAGCAGGAGTCCTCGGGGCTGCCCTGGGGGTGGATCCCTCAGTCCTCTTACCGCTTCTGTTCCAGTTAGCACCGTTCTACGGCATTAGCTTTCGCCATGTAACTGGGTTTGCAATGCCTGCGAGCCCATGTGAATAGGCGCGCGGCAGTTTATTTAGCGTCTATGACCATGTGCAGCTCACCCAGCGGCAGTGCTTGCAGCGGTCCCTGGGAGGGAGGCGCTCGTGGTGGCTGTAAGGCACTGTGTGAAGAGCTCGGTGCATTCATGTCTGTCCTGGGAAAGGCTGAGTAACAGAACCTAACCTCAAAACCGTCAGGGCGTGGCAGCTGGGACTGGCTGCGCGTCCCCTCTGCTCTGCTCAGCTGACCAGCGTCCTCTTCTCAGCATCCTGCCTGAAGGAGGAGCAGTGCTGAGTCACCAGGTAAAACACGCCCTGGCTGGGAAGCTGTTGTATTTATCCCCTCTGCTTTCCTGCCATTGGCCAGATCAGGTCACATGGCCAAGCCAACCGCAAATGCAGGAAGGAAGCGGAGTCACATGATGACAGACAGGAGGCTCAGCCGTCTCTAGAGACAGTGAGTAACTAAGTGGGAACAATAATACAGTCCACCTTCAGCGGTGACGCTGACCACACCCACCACACTCTCAGCTGTGATGCTGACCACGCCCACCAAGTCATCAGTGATGCTGACCACGCCCACCACACTCTCAGCTGTGACGCTGACCACACCCACCACAGTCATCATGATGCTGACCACGCCCACCACACTCTCAGCTGTGACGCTGACCACACCCACCACAGTCATCAGTGATGCTGACCACGCCCGCCACAGTCATCAGTGATGCTGACCACGCCCACCACACTCTCAGCTGTGACGCTGACCACACCCACCACAGTCATCATGATGCTGACCACGCCCACCACACTCTCAGCTGTGACACTGAACATGCGCACCTCGCTGTCACCACGTCCGCATGACAGTTCAAATGCTTGACATATGTTTAGAGGAGGTCTTTCCCTTGTCAGAGTAAGGTATAATTTAAGATAATTATTCCTGAATTAGTATTATTATTTTAAATATATTTTTATTGATTTCAGAGAGGAAGGAAGAAGGATAGAGGGAAACATCAATGATGAGAGAGAATCATTGCTTGGGTGCCTCCTAAACACCCCCTACTGGGGATGTGCCCTGACCAGGAATCGAACCATGCCAGCAAGGCATTCCTGAATTATTTTATTAATTTAACTTGTGCCCGAGATTATTATTTATATTAACCTAATATTCAGCAATTTAGACCATGAAGTAATATGCATAAACTATTTAGAGATTTTCAAATATGTGCATTCACTATGGAAGCTCATATTTATTACAGTTCTGCTAAGATACTTGCTCCTACCTTTAATATCCTGACATTGATGTGATATACATCAATGACAAAATAAAACAAAAGTCTTGGGATTCTGGTAGGTGTGGCGGTCCATGGGGTTTAATAAAGGTGCTGAAATTTGTAAGAAGTCCTATTTCCTTTATTAATCCATATCTGCACTATTACTACAGTAACATAAGGAGCATTAACGGAAACATCAGATGATACATCATAATACATTTCTACTTAAATGCCTGGTGATATAATCTGATTATGTGTGAATAACAGAGGATGTTTGTTCTCTCACTGTGGATTTTCCCTATCACTCTGCACCCACATTGATGATTCCAACTTCACCCACCCTTCCATCGAATCAAATTAACTATGGCTCCAGGTAAGAATTTGTCTTCATGTTCTCTGCCGGAGAAGGCTCTTACATCTGGTAGCTTCTAACTTAACTCCTAAATAACCTCCGGATTCTCCTGATCCAAGAAAAATATCCTTACACGGTAAGGGTTACTCTCCGATGGCTTCAGAGTGCTACGTCTCCATCAAATGAGGTCCCTCTATTTTCAGAATCACATGTGGACATGGTTGACGAGGAGACGGGTCACCATTGATCTATGGCCCTGAGTTTCACGAGGATGAATCCATTTGGGGGGTGTGACAGCTTAGGCGTGCCGCAGCGGGCGCTCTGCCGGGCTCTGACAGGAGGCGAATTACAACATCAGCCGGCACCTCGGTTTTCTTTGCTGAGCCTGGAACCATGTTATTGGCAGGGAACAGAGTCTGCGCAGCAGCACGGCAGGCAGAAGTCAGGAGATCAGGAGGCGGCCTGAACCACAGGCCCGGGACCATTGCCCACGCTAACTCCGATCTCCAGCCACGCTCACGTCAACGATGACCCGAACCCTCTCCGGGACCCGAACCCTCTCCGGGACCCGAACCCTCTCCGGGAGCGAGGCAATGCCGTCTTTCTCTGAGGGCCTCTGGATGTGAACGCGAGCAGGGAACGTGTCCTTCGCTATACACCGGGCAGCCAAGGTTTTAATTTTGAAAAGCTGGCCCAGAAAACACCAGGGAAAGAAAGTGAGCCTAAATGCATGATGAGCAGGGAGGAAAGCCAGTCAATAACCCCGCAGCCATTGCTTCCCACGGCGCTCCGTCCGTTTCAAACACGGCATCGCATGCACGTCTGCCGCTCAGTGGTCACCACGCGGGGAAGGTGACCTCCCAGACCGAGGACGACCCGTATTCGCACACTGTGCTCAGCCACGCTCCGCAAGCAAGGCTTCTCAGTGGCTGAGCGCTGACCAGCGTCCACACAAGAAAGGAGTGTGTGAAGCACAGGGCGCTGTGCTCTCTAGAACACGCCCGAGACGTGTGCATCTTTTTCAACGGGACTCCATCATGCACTTCGCCTTCCACCCCTGCAGCAGGCCCTTCCTTCGGGAGCCCTGCTGGGCGCTGATCTGCAGGGAGAGGCGGCTTCGCAGAGGAGCGCC
This sequence comes from Cnephaeus nilssonii, assembly GCF_951640355.1. Taxonomy (NCBI): domain Eukaryota; kingdom Metazoa; phylum Chordata; class Mammalia; order Chiroptera; family Vespertilionidae; genus Cnephaeus; species Cnephaeus nilssonii. The sequence goes on from NC_137076.1 coordinate 3,587,137, forward strand.
TTTTCCCAGGGAACTGCTGGGAACATGCGCCCCAAAGCCGCGGGAGCCCCGAATGCGGTTTCACATTTTATGCAGAATGAGTGGTCACCCCTTGACGTCTCATCACCAATCCGCCCTGCCCCCATGGCCTCGCCCGGGGAAGACGTCAGAGGGGATGCGTCTTCCTGGCAAAGACACCTGGACTGACAGGCTCCAGGCAGATGCTGCCCCAGATGGCGGGCGGGACTGGGGTGCGCTCTGGCCGGGCCCACAAATTACTCTCGCGGGCTAGGAGCCCGCAGACCAAGCCCAGTCACGAACTCGTATTTCTGAGGAACAGATCGTGGAAAGCCATCTGCCGTCGCAGGCATTGCCAGAGGACCCATCCCTGCGCTGTAGTTAAACATGACGCAGCCGTGTTCTTCCCGAGGCTTATGTTTCCCAGTGGAAACTCGGGGAAAGCGGAGATGTGCTGTGTGTGAGGCCTGTCTGTGAACTCGAAACCCATGAGGGTGAAGGGTTGTGTGAGCTTTGTCTGCGAACCCCCTGTGTGCGGGGTCACTGCTTTGCCTTTCATTAATGTCCAGACAGCTTTGTAATGAAGATGGAGCGTGGACATGTCGGGTACATGATCAACAATCACGTTTGATTTATGTGACGGTTAATATGATGCCACTTGGCTGGGCGTGGGGCCCAGATACGTGGCCAAACATTATCCGGACGTCCCTGAGAGGGGGTTTTGGCTGGGATCCACATGTAAATTACGTCGGTGGACTGTGAGGAAGCAGTGTGTCCTCCACAATGCGGGGGCCTCATCCAGAAGCTGAACCCATGAAGAGAACAAGACTGACCTCCCTGAGCAGAGCGGCTTCTGCAGGCAGGTGACCTTCAATGACCTGCAGCACCGGCTCGTCCCCAAATCTCCAGCCTTCTGGCCTTTGGACCTGAATTGCAGATTTTGATCTTGCCAGCTCCATAATCATGCCAGCCAGCCCCTTAAAACACATCTTTATTTACATCCACATCCTGTTGGTATTGCTTCTCCAGAGAACCCAGACAGATACAACTTGTATTTATAAATTAACTAGAGGCCTGATGCACGAAATCCGTGAAAAGATGTGCCTTTGCAGCTCCGGCTGCCTCGTGGCCCCGCCCCCCCGCCCACACCTGCCTTGGCTTGGCACTGCCCGAGTCCACCGCCACACACCCCTGGTTCTCCAGTTCTGCGGAGCCCCCCTGATTGATCGCCCCCCAGAGGGTGGCCTGAGCCTCCCTCTTTGGGGCAATCGTGGGACAACGGAGGCCCCGTCCCCTGGCCAATTGCATGGCACCCCCCTTGGCTGGCCTGGCGCCAGTGCGTATCATAGTGTGGTGGTCTGGGCGGTCATTCCGCTGTTCCACCTTTCCGTCTATTTGCATATTATGCTTTTATTATACAGTGCCCTCCATTACACCATAAGTCATGGTTCTTTCTACTGGTAAAGGCTGATTGGTGGATGCTAGTAATGTCATGTGAGAGGGTAGTTCTTGCTTCCATTGAAAGACTCCAAGCTCTTGTCCAAATGCGATGGGATGTCACCTTTAAAACGTCAAAGTGCTGAAAATATGCACTGCACCATGGGCAGAGGGAGACGTCAGCGATGGAAGGCTGTCGGTCTCAGGATGGGGTCATGGAGCTGGATTTTGCTATGTACAGTTTGAGTTCACACCCCTGCCTTCCAGGCCACGGGTCTGTCCAAGTGGGGAGCGGTATTGTCTCTCATTTAACTCCAGCAGAGAAGTGGGATGTAAAAACTGTTCCCTATGGGGAAATGTCTGTGCTGTTTAATATTGGCGTCTATTTTAACTATTTTTGGAGAATTGCCTGAAGGTACTAGATTTCCTCACATGATATTTCCTTAAAATGAAATGTGCCTTTCAGAAATGTCCTATAATCTCTTTAATATACTATTTAGTGTATTCATGAGCACTTTAATCATGCAATTTTAATTCTCTTCAACTCTGGTGATGACCTTATTACCTGTATTCATATTCATGGATCTCTCTCTTTTAATCACCTATGTATGGACCATTTAAATGTAAGGATAGAGAATATGATTTTGATATGTCATTATACAGAGCTCCCAATGTGTGCATAATACATCAATTCATCCAGCTGCACTAGTTAACCTTTGAATTGGTTCTCAAAAGTTTTGTAGGGGAGTGACGACAAAGTAATCATTTTTGATGACATTACAATATATTTCTCTGAAACCAGCAAAGTACTGGTTTCTCTGTCTATCTACAAAGGTAAATGCTTTTCCTCCCAGAATGCATAGGGATCGACACAGGTTTTCCACAGTGGCTGCAACTAGTAGTAAGAGATGTTTTTCCACAAATGTATCATTTTTATTTAATATCTTATACTTTATTGAATTATATTTACCTAATTGTTAGCTGTAAGACAAGATACATAATACAAGACAAGCATTACATTGTTACAGGGTGCGTGGGATTGATAGATAGCCAATTATGTTCCTTTGTATGAATGCCCAGGACTTTAAGTGTATTTGCAGTTTATTTACACATTGGCATGTAGTCATTGATATAGCTCATGACTCAATAATGTGTATATTTCATGCTGAACCAGTGGTTGGCCTGGGTGGAACTGAAAGTGTCTGGGGATCAGCAACATTTTCCCCCCAAATAGTGTGTCTTTGGCCAGAGATATGAAAGGTTAAGTATAATCCCTTTTTCTTAGGAGAGTCCCACGTGTGTAAATCTGTGAAGCCCAAGGGAAGAGATAGCAATTTCACCTAGAGTTTGGGCAATCCTATATAATGGCTAATATGCAAATTGCCCCCTCAGGAGTTCCACTGACCGGGTGTTCAACTGCTCGCTGTTACGTGCACTGACCACCAGGGGGGAGTGTGGAACGAAGAAAGGCCCCAGCTGGCAGCCGGCAGCCAGGGGAAGGAAGGCTCCGATCGGCCCTGATTGCCGGCCAGGCCTAGGGACCCTACCCATGCACGGATTTCATGCACCGGGCCTCTAGTATTACATAATTATATACCTTTTCATCAAAAGAAGACTTCCTGCATATCTCACCTTAAAGCTCCATTTTTCTTGGATGAACCTGTGCAGCTTAATCCTCACTCTTCTGCAGTCAGAGTCGCTCAGCCTTCCCTCCGGTCACAACCTATTGACCTCTCACCTGTTGGAGCACTTGACTGCATCTGTTCAGGCCTGGGCGCATCCAGACTTGCTCCTCACTAGAGTTTACGCATGACTGTTTATATTATCTTCTGTCCCAACTCTACGGTACTTGTATCCATGGTAAAGGACTGAAACAAAATATGTTTTTTATTGTTGTTTTTTTAATTCTTATTGATTTCAGAAAGAAAGGGAGAAGGAGAGAGACAGAGAAACATCGATGATGAGAGAGAATGATTGATCGGCTGCCTCCTGCACGCTCCACCCTGGGGACCAAGCCCGCAACCCAGGCATGTGCCCTGACAAGGAATCGAACCATGACCTCCTGGTTCATAGGTCAATGCTCAACCACTGAGCCATGCCAGCTGGGCTGATACAAAATATGTTTTATCTCTGACCCAAGCCCTTGTGCTAATGTGATGTCCTGGGAGGCGCTTTTGTGATCATTCCAATAAGGACCATCCTGACTGGCTCTTTCTGTATCAAATTCAGCCAACAGAGATGGAAAGAAGTATGAGTCCAATGCACATTCACAGATTTGCCTTAAAGACAGGGTCACTGAATGTAAAGATCTGAGCATAAATGTTGGGGAGTGTCGGTTGGCAGGGGTGCGCCTTAGTCTCACTTCCTTTCCTTAGCTGAGTGCTCCTCGGGCCTGGCCCGTCTCCTTCCCATCCATCCTGTGACAACCCCTCGTTCTCGCTGACAGGTGCAGCCAACGCGCCCCAGGCCGCTTGGCTTTGTTGTTTCTTCTCTGTCTTCCCCTGGTCTGGGTGCTGTGACGCCTCAGTGCATACAGGTGTGAGTTGTGTTTTTAAGGACCCTCCTCTTTGAGATGTTCACTGAAGACATGTCATGTGATGTCGGAGTGAAACAGCTGAATGACAGCATGCAAGTCATGTAGTCCCACTGGACAAGCCAGAAACCATGCCGCCACCTTGCAATACCCGCTCCCTGAATGCCACGGCATGGTCACCAGGTGTATATCAATGTAGAAATAACTGGTGCTTATTTAACACCTAATCTCTGATAAACATTTCCCCAGGCGACTTACCTGCATTCTTACTAAAACTTCAAATTATCATTTATCAGCCCTGGCTGTGTTCACAGTGGTGAGAGCATCGGCCTGAACATCAAAGTGTCACTGGTTCAATTCCCAGAGGGGCACATGTGGGAGGCAACCTACTGATGTGTCTCTTACATCAATCTCTCTCTCTCTCTCTCTCTCTCTCTCTCTCTCTCTCTCTCTCTCTCTCTCTCCTCTCTCTCCCCCCCCTCTCTCTTCCTCGCTCTCTCTCTTTCACTCTCCTCCTCCTCCTCCCTTCTCTTCCACTCTCTCTAAAATAGAAAAAATTATCATTGAGGAAGGGATATTTTTTTATTACTTTTTCTCTGGTCCCAAGTCCAGATCGAAGCTGTGAAATTGGATCAGTTCCATGAGAGGGTTTAGCTAACTCTGTTCTCAGTGCGTCTCAGAGAACGTGAAAGGGGCATCTCTTCCTGGTGCGCTAACCTCCCTCGCCCCGCTTCCCCTGGTCTCTACACAGAACCACCCTTCTCTTAGGCTCCCCTTATTTTTAATACTTTCTGTATTAATCTGTAATTTTTTAAAATCTCATATAACCTCGCTGGAGGCTGTCATAATGGCTTTCTCTTTTTCAGGGAGGAAAAGTAGAGACATTTCTGGGTGTTGGGCAGATGGGTTACAGGATCTAACTTGAGCTTTAACAGCAGCTGCCCCACAATAACAATTCTCTAAATGAGTGACAGCTTCCTCTGGCTCTGTGTTGGTAGGAAACCACACGGTGGGGGATGATGGTGAAAGCAGGAGGCCAGTTAGGGTGCATGTAGTTCAATCCTGGGAAGAGACCGTGGCGGACAATGGCGATAGCAGTGCAGGTGGGGAAATGTGGTCACATGCCCGGTATATATTTATTTTTTATTTTTAAAATATATTTTTATTGACTTCAGAGAGAAAGGGACAGGGAGAGAGAGAGAGAGAAATATCAATGATGAGAGAGAATCATTGATGGGCTGCCTCCTGCACTCACCCTACTGGGATCCAGCCCACAACCCAGGCATATGCCCTAACTGGGAATTGAACTGTGACCTCCTGGTTCCTAGGTCAATGCTCAACCACCGAGCCACACGGGGCAGACATGCTGGATATATTTTGAAGCCAGAGCCTAACCCATATATTGATGGATTGGATAAAATGCAAGAGGGAAGGAGAGGAGTCGTGAATATGCCCAGGTTTTTAGATTTGAGGAGGCGTCGCTATTAAACAGTATATGAGAGGTTGTACTTGGTATGTTTGAGAACAAAGACCCGAAGTTTCACTAAAATGTTTTTCATGCAGCCAAGTGGAATATAGAGTAAACAGAGAGTTCTGTCTGTGGTGATATACATGTTGAAATTAAAGGTCAGAATGACTTGGGTTGGCACGGATGCCAT